>NW_023270268.1:101520315-101840702 GCF_011800145.1 Mirounga leonina
ATATATATATATATATATATATATATATATGTTAGGTTGTTTATTTGAGATCTTTCTTCATTTCTTAATGTGGACATTTGTTATTATGAACTTCCCTCTTAGAACTGCTTTTGCTGTATCCCATAAGTTTTGGTATGTTTTATTTCCATTTTCATTTGTCTCCAGGTATTTTTTTGATGGAAAAAAAGTACGTTTATATTGATAAGAGGTAAAATTCACAATGAGTAAATTAGAGGTACAAACTTTTATGTGAAGAACAATATAGCATCAAAGTATTTTAAAGAACAACTTTTTGTTTTGTTTTGTTTTGTTTTAGTTTCAGAGGGTAGAGTTTAGTGATTCAACAGTTGCATATAAGCCTCAAAATATTTTGGGGGGTTTTTTAATTTCTCTTTTGATTTCTTCTTTGACCCATTGGTTGTTTAGTGATGTTTTTTAATCTTCATATATTTGTGAATTTTCCAGTTTTTTTTTTCTTATAATTTCAGTTTCATACTGTTGTGGTCAGAAAAGATACTTGATATGATTTCAGTCCTTTTAAATTTATTAAGACTTGTTTTGTGGACTAACATAGGATCTATTCTGAGGAATCTTATATGCATGCTTGAGAATAATGTGTAATCTGTTGCTTTTGGTTAGAATGTATACAGTCTGTTAAGTCCATCTGTTCTAATGTTTTGTTTAAGGACTATGTTTCCTTAATGATTTTCTGTCTGTATGATCTATCTATTGATGAAAGTTGGGTATTAAAGTCCCCTATTTTTGTATTGCTGTTTATTTCTCCCTTTAGATCTGTTAATATTTGCTTTATATATGTAGATGTTCCTATATTGGTGCATAGATATTTACAAATGCTATACCCTCCTGTTCAATTGACCCCTTTATCATTATATAATGACCTTTGTCTCTTATTAAGATCTTTGTCTTAACATCTATTTTGTCTGATAGAAGTGTAGCTACCCCACCTTCATTTTGGTTAACAATCGCAGGGAATATCTTGTTACACTTTGAGTCTGTTTGTGTCTTTAGGTCTGAAGTGAGTCTCTTGTAGGCAGCAGGTAGATGAGTCTTGTTTTTTTAATCCATTCAGCCACTTTGTCTTTTGATTAGAGAAAATTTAGTCCACTTATATTTAAAGTAATTATTGATAGGGATGTACATAATTGCCAGTTAGTTTCCTGGCTATTTTGTAATTCCTGTGTTCCTTTCTTCTGCTTTTGTGATTTGATGATTTTCTGTGATATGGTCAGATTCCTCTCTTTATCTTGTGTATCTATTATAAGTTTTTGTATCTACTGTATCTACTGTAGGTTTTTGCTTTGTGGTTACCATGAGGCTTACATAAAACAACCTGTATTTATAATAGTTTATTTTAAGCTTCAGTTGGGATGCATTCTAAAGTTCTATATTTTTACTCTCCTCCCTGCCCATGTTTTATGTTTTTGATGTCACCATTTACATATTTTTATCTTGTGTATTCATTAACAGATTTTGGAAGTTAGTTATTTTTACTACTTTTGTCTTTTAACCTTCATACTAGATATATAAGTGATTTACCTACCACCATAACAGCATATTATCCTGAATTTTATATATTTATCTTTGCCAATGAGATTTATATATTCATTTTCCTGTTACTTCTTAGAGCCCTTTCATGTCAGCTTATTGAGGTCCCTCTAACATTTCTTGTAAGGCCAGTCTAATGATATTGAATGCCTTTAGGTTTTGCTTGTCTGGAAAACTGTTTATCTCTCTTTCAGTTCTGAAGGACAACTTTGCCAGGTAGAGTATTCTTGTTTGGTAGTTTTTTTTCTTTCAGCTCCTTGAATATATTATACCATTTCCTACTGGCCTGGAAAGGTTTTGCTGAAAAATCTGCTTACAGTCTTATGGGGTTGTTTTTCTCTTGACAAGTTGTTTTTCTCTTGCTGCTTTTAAGATTCTTTCCCTGTCTTTGACAATTTAATATTGTGTGTGTTGGTGTGGGCCTCTTTGAGTTCATTTTATTTGGAAGTCTCTGAACTTCCTGGATCTGGATGTCTGTTTCTTTCCCCAGGTTAGGGAAGTTTACAGCCATTATTTTTTTTTTTCAAGAACTTTCTGCCCCTTTCTCTCTCTATTCTCCTTCTGCGACCCTTATGTGCAAATGTTAGTTTGCTTGATGTTCTCCTATAAGTCTATTAAGCTATCTTCACTCTTTATCATTCTTTATCTTTTTGTTGTTCTGATGAGAGGAATTCCATTGCCCTTGTCTTCAAGTTCACTGATCCTTTCTTCTGCTTCACCTAGTCTGCTGTTGAATCCCCATATTGTACTTTTCAGTCCACTTATTGTAGTCTTCATCACTGTGATTCTGTTTGGTACTTTCTTAAATTTTCTGTCTCTTTGTTGAAATTTTCATTTTGTTCATGCATTGTTCTCCTGAGCTTGGTGAGCTTCTTCAGGACCATTATTTTGAACTCTTTATCAGGTAAACCACTTACCTCTTTTTCTGGGATTTTATTTTGCTTTTTGTTTGGAGCACATTCCTCTGTTCCTTCATTTTCTTTTCCTTCTGTACTGATTTCTATGCATTACATAAAACAGATACCTCTTCCAGTCTTGATCGAGTGGCCACATGTAGGAGATGATCTTTATTGTTCAACACTTCTCTAGCTCTTGGTTGTTTCTAAAATCTTTGTGATTGTTCAAGCAGTCTTCTTTGTTCTTAGTGGCTCTCAATAGTTGAGGATGTCCTAGCCTATTAGTGTCCCAAAGAGGAAGATCTCAGTACCCAGATGCAGGCTGACTGGAAGCTGGATCCTTAGGTAGGAGCTTTTAAAATATGCAAATATACCTCTTCTAGGGGAAGACTGGGAGATAGACATTTCTGTCTGTTTTTGTGCTGAGCCGAACAGTTTCTTTGTTTGCTACCATCCCATTGATTCTGTGAACACAAGCCCTGCTGGCCACCAGAGCCAGGCTATCAAGGCATGTGTCTTCTGCACAGAGCTACAAAATCCAGGGCACCAGGTCTGTGCACAAGCTCCTTTCTTGGCAGCATCAGCAAGCTAGGGTGGGACAGATGGAGAGCATAAAGCTGTCCCCTACCAAGTTCCCAGTCTCTGGGGGAGATTGCACTCAGTCCCTTGATGTATGTTAAATTAGAAGTCAACTCCTCAGTCACAGCTACTAGATAAATGAATTGGTCTCTTTTACAGAATGATGGCATTTCGGTATGCTGCTACTATACTGTGCCATGGCAGGGGAAGGGGCAGGTGGTTAAGCAGTTTTTGTTTGTTGCAGTCTTATGGGACCCATGAGCATAAGTCCCATTGGCCACCAGAGCCATGCCTTCATGGGGTATTCCCTGGGCAGCAGCCACAAAACTAGGGTGCCAAATATGCACAAGCTCCTTTCTGAGAGATATCCGAAACCTGGTGTGAGGCAGAGGGCAAGTGTGAATATGCCTACTTGCCTCTCCAGACTCTGGAGAGTATCACAGTCAGCCTGTTGATGTGTTTTAAATTAGAAGCTTGCCCCTAGCCTGCAGCTACTAGGATAAGCAAAGAGACATCTTTCATGAAAAGAGTGGGTGTTTCTATCTGTTGCCTCTGTGCTGTGTGTGTGTGTGTGGGGGGGAGATATTGACTGAATTTACAGAGGTGGAAATAAGCAGGAAAGCTGTGAGGTAATAGGAGATGAGCCTACTTGGAGTGGAGGAGGTTTGTGGAAGGCAGTGGAAGTAGGTGGAAAGACCATGAATGTCACCAAAGGTGTTGACATTTGATGAAATAGGTAAGATGAAAACAGGAAAATAATTTGAGCAGCAGGGGTAGGTCTTGATTAAATCAGTATCTCAACCATCAACCATTTGAAATGTTCTTCTTTTGGGAAGTTCAACAGCTCCAAAATGGAGATACTCTAGTTGAAAGGTCATAGGAAAGTGGAGGACGTGCAGTCTTCCTGCCTGCCTCTCCCCTCCTGTTTCCTCAGAATACTCAAGGCTCTATAGAGCACAGTTGAGGAACTCTATTTTAGTAGATTTCCTTTCTCTAGCCCACGCCTGATTGCAATGGAAGCAATGAGAATGTACACACCAATATCCCCACAGCTCATAAAATTTTCCTATCTCTGCTGATGCCCACACCAGAATTCCAGAAAACTTACCTTTTCTATAGTTTCATTATCCAAAGCCAAAGTCAATTAGAAATTTCAAGGGAAGAGTTGGTTTGATTAGTGAAAGGAGAGGTTTCTAGTTTTGCACATGCAGCTTTTGTAACAATGGTACTTCATTCCTCCTGAGAAACCACAGGCAGATGTAGCTTGGTTAGGATGGGAGGGCTGCTGACCAAATTGAAACTAGTGGCTTTAACTTCTATTTCAGCAAAAGGCTAATGGAGTTCTGTGATGGATCAGGAGAAAAGACTGTCAGTGTTCAGAGTTGTGTTAATTTCTCAAAACTAGGGATCAGTAAAGTTAGACCCATTTTTCAAATCACAATTCAAATATGTTGTTTAATAAAGTTTCCTAACTCTTACTTGCTCATGAGGTGACTCCCAATGCAGACTGCTGGATCATTCAAATCACCTTCATATACATACCTAAGCATTTCAGGCAGAGGAAGACAAGAAAAATCTGAGTAGGATGCAGACTCTGATGGATAAACTTCAGCTACAAGTACAAAGTTACAAGCAGCAAATGGAGGCAGCCGTAAGTACCTGGGGCTATTGCCGTCTCATGGATTTCCCAGCCATTGTTTTTGATTAATGGAGATAGGTAAGCACTTTGTCTAGAGAGGACCAGCTCAGCTTAAAATCTGTTCATTCTCTAGTTTTTCTCAAACTAGAATTATCACAATGTTCAAAAAATTGTTACTTTTCCTTCCAGGGAGCCAGAGCTCTTGCTCAACCTTGTTTTATACTCAAACATGTAAATTGTAAGAAATGAGTCCAGTAAGAACATGGTGTTGCATAGGGATGGTGAATTTTTGGCCAGGTAAGCACTCTGGGGCCTTCCTCACCCCAAAACCTTTGGTGAGCATAATGTGGCTCACAGTCCTTTTTCCTGATGAGCCTGGACATAACTGTGGCCCAAACTACCATCATTTGAAATGTACTTGCCAACCCTGGGTTAATATCCATAGCTACATAGAATGTAATTCATAAGTGCCATATACATTGGTTTATACCTAATATCTCCTATATTTCAATGATTTGGGCTAAAACACTGCTAGGACTAAAAATTACCTGTTGACTTGTATAATTTTTAAAGATAAACCCCCTCTACTCAAAGGTAAACTAGGATGTTTAACTGATTATGAAACAATTGTGGTTTTTCTTACATGTAACATGCCTGTGAAAGCCATACCAGCTCCAATTAGTGGAACGTGCTGAGCAGGTTCTAAATTTCCAGAGAACAATGGTTACAAAAATGGATCTCATGCCTATTAGAAAGTCTGAATTCTTATATATTATACCAAAATATATTCCATTCAATACTCAGAAGTTTAGATTCCTTTCACACATTTTTCAACTTTTTCATGTCAAAGCAGAAAAAAATGACTAAGCAGGCACAGGGATATTTTGTCATTTTTTTTTAAATTTTTATAGGAAGTACAAGCCAATCAATATCTTTCCAAGTATAAGCAGCAGCAACATGAGTTGAATGAAGCTAAGGAAAGGGCAGAGATAGCAGAATCTCAAGTCAATAAACTCAGGATCAAAGCAAAAGAGTGTAGAAAAAAGGTGTGTCAGATATTCAACTCTGTTGTAATTCTTAAAGTGTGTATGTTTAGAGCTCATGTCGTTACAGAGACCAGTAGAACAAGATATTATTTTTCAAAAGACTTTGAAGAGAAAAAACAAAAAGTAGGTTCTGCTAAGCTCTTCCCATATTTACTAAATTTTCTTTGGCCAGGTAATATACAGTGTTAAGCATTTAAGTGGAATGTACGTTGTATTTATACTTCTCAAATGCTTAATTCCAGGTGAACTTGCCGGCTCCGAGTTCCAGGTCCTAGATTCATTTGTATAGAACAGTCAGGAGTCCAGAAAGCAAAGATGATTTTAAAAGCACAGATGGATCTGCTTGAAACTGAGTTAAGTCTTTCTATGTAGATAAGTACCTGACTTTATACTGGATCAGTATGGAGACCTGGGTGGTGAGGTTTAAAGTTGAGACAGTGGAGAATAAATGTACTTGTCTTCTCTAGCTTTCTGCTTTATCCCTCATTCTGTCCTAAAACAAGGGGAAAGGGTTATTTCCCCCTATCTGTGGTTTTCAACACTACTATTCAGATCCCAGGGTAGGGGCTGCCACCCTAACTTTTCTAGCAAAATGGCAGCATGACCAAGACCAGCGAACTGTAGGCTTGTCAGGGTCAATGTCTGTTCAGGCTGCTATAACAGAATGCCAGAGACTGGGTGGCTTATAAATAACAAACATTACTCACAGTTCTGGAGGGCGGACAGTCCAGGATCATGGTGCTGGCAGATTCAGTGTCTGGTGAGAGTCACTTCCTCATAGACGGCCCTTTTCTCTGTCCTTACGTAGTAAAAGGGGTGGGGAGACGGAAGAAGCTCTCTGGGGATTTTTTTTTTTTAATATTTTATTTATTTATTTGACAGAGAGAGACACAGTGACAGAGGGAACACAAGCAGGGGGAGTGGGAGAGGGAGAAGCAGGCTTCCCGCGGAGCAGGGAGCCCAATGCGGGGCTCGATCCCAGGACCCTGAGATCATGACCTGAGCCGAAGGCAGACGCTTAATGACTGAGCCACCCAGGCGCCCCTCTCTGGGGATTTTTATAGAAGGCACTAATCCTATGCACAAGAGCTCCATCCTCATGACTTAAAGGCCCCACCTCCTTACGCCATCACTGTGGAGATTGAGATTTCAACATATGAACTTGGGGGTTATACAAAATAGGAAGCCCCAGCTTTCTTACTGAGATTTCCCACAAACACAGGGTTTTTTAATGAGGTCTGGCTTTAGGAGAAATGAATTAAAGGGCATTGGATAATGCGCCATTCGCTGCCCTTTATGGAATGCCTATAAAGCACGGTGTCTAGCACAGATAGGTACCATTTCATTTTTAAAAACTTGGTACATACCTGGTCTTCTTATCATAAATGAGCTACTAATAACTCTGCAAGATAAGCAGATAGGGTTGTCCATAGTACATACTACCTGGAAGGAGGTCAAAATAATCTCTTTTGAAGGAGAATCTAAAAGTTGGTTATATCAAATATATTTAGATCTAAATATGAGAAGCATGAGTCATTGGCACACTCCAGAGATTTCTTGTTGCTGCCTGAAGATTGTCTCAGGGATAAGGCCTATGAGCAGAGGTCCAGTTAAGTGGTTTGAACTCTGCCCTCAATTTGAGAAGGGTCATGGCATTGGATTTGGGGTCTTAGAGGCAGGGCCTGCCCATCAACTCCATATAATGGTTTTGTTTAGGGAAATGCCTCCCATGTATTACGCTTGCACTCAGCTGGAGGAGGTCGAAAGGGCTGCAAAACATATGTAATGTATTCGACTTTGTCACAGTTATTTCCAACAAAGAATAAAATGAGTGAAGCAGAAATTGCTTCTGAGAGGCCTGAGATGACTAGGAAAACCATCCTTGGCAGTGCAATGACTAATTGTTTCCCATTCTCAGAAGGAAAGCCTGAAAAATCTCTCAACTGTCATAAACCAAGAGAAAAGGTTTTCTGAAAGAATTGGGTGTCTGTCTGGACTGTGGAACCAGTTGGTGATGTGGCCACAGTCTTTCCCTTGTGGGGTCTTTTGTAGAGGGCGCTGCCTTCCCCGACAAGCCTAGGCGGGCAGAAAATTGAGAGTGCCCAAGCATGTCCTTCAGATGAATTACCTGTATCTGCTTTCTGTAATGTACATAATTGCCTCAATTCCCTGCATCCCTTCAAAGCTAATGAGGAGTTGGCTAAGGCCTGCTTACTCTGGAAAGGACTGGGCTTCGTTCTGGGTGTGTGTGCCGCTGATGAAAGTCACAGGAATCTCACCGAGCACACTCATACTCTGTTTTTCAGGCTCAGGAAGAATAAGAAGTTCTTTGCTTATGAAGGATAGGGGCTGGACAAGTACAAGGATGGTGCCATTTAATGGCTGAAAACTTAAGGTGCATTAGAAACAAGCATTAAAAAAGCCATGTTGCATTTAAAAACATGTTGCTTTTGAAACAAGCATTTAAAAAATGTTTATGTGGTATGGAAAGCAGTTTAAACAAGGTGATTAGAAAATGTAATAGAGTCTCTGCTTCCAAGGTTAGTGGGGATTTTTCAGATCCTCAAATACAAGTAAACATCTTACATAAAAGATTAAATAAGAATCGTTTTAATTCTGAAGTTAAAAAAATGAATACCTGTTCTTTTGTCCATATTGCCTCTTAATAAGTAATATTTATGGAAGACATAGGCCATGAAGCCTGGGGTATGTTGGTAAACTGTTATAAGTAAAGTTAATGAAGTTTACTTATAACATAGTAACATAATTCATGACTCTATGTTTTTAGCCACTAATGGTAGGGGTTGATAAACTTTCCTCTTAGCACTGTGATGTACATACAGTCAAAGGCACTTAGATTTTGTAGATTAGGGGCACCTGGGTGGCTCAGTCATTAAGTGACTGCCTTCTGCTCAGGTCATGATCCCAGGGTCCTGGGATTGAGCCCCGCATCGCATCGGGCTCCCTGCTCGGCGGGAAGCCTGCTTCTCCCTCTCCCGCTCCCCCTGCTTGTGTTCCCTCTCTGTCTCTCTCTCTGTGTCAAATAAATAAAATCTTTAAAAAAATAATTTGTAGATTAAATCCTCCCAATCTATACCTAGGTAGGCTACATGTTGGTGTAGTTTCTCACACAAGAGAGCTGAGTGATAGGTGGGATGCTGGCTTTATATTGTGCTAAGCAGAAGGAACATTTCCTGGATTTCCTTTCTCTGTGTGGTTCTGGATTAGAGTTGGTCACAAGAGAAATTTTCACCAGGTTTGAGAGGGAGAAGTGAAGGAGCAACTGTTCATTTTTCATCCTCACTCCATATCCAGCTCTCCTTCCTGACCACTGGCACAGCTGACTTCCGGCTACTTCAGGCCCAGCCCCAGATGCAGAGGGGACAGCCTGACACAGACTTCTTCATGAGTGCCCAGAATTATATAATGTTGATTCCATATAATAAGTCCCTATTCTCTGTCATTCCCAGCACTCTGCCTCTCTGACCCCAACCTTGACTCATACAGGTGGCTCTATGATTAATTCAGAGGCTCAATAGCATTGAAGGACCCAGGTTCATTCTTGTCTACCATCCTCAATTTGTTGACTTTGGTCTTTCCGTTTTGTAAGAAGAGTATAGCAGTTCTGAGCATTTTCTCCTCACAATTAAAGTTTTTCTTTATAATGATGTCAATACTTTACAGTTTATGATGAATGCCCGTCACAACATTATAGCAAATACTTAGAGAAAATCAGACCAGGTAGCATGAATACACAATTCAGGGTTGGTTTTCTCCTATAAACTATAGGGTCAAAACTTAAGTCACTAAAATCCTGGTTAGACTTTCTTATAAATTGATTAAAATAAAGGGAAGAGATCATCAAGTCAGCTGGGCTATCCATTCTCTGTGTAAAAATTTATGTGGAAATCTAAATTCATTATTAGGCTGATTAACAATATGACAACCGAGTCAGAAGAGTGAATCAAATTATCTTCATAGCTAATGTCACTCAGCTATGCAAACCTGGTGTTGGAAGGTATAACCCAACCCCCAGAGATGTCAGTTCGTGAGTTGATAGGGCCCTTTGCTCTAGGCAATCTTGGAGATACTGACATTTTTACACTTTGGAGTCCCTAAGACTCACCATATTAAATCTAGTTAATTATTAACTATTCATATAAAGCTGGAGTACGATACCTTAGTATATCAATTGCCCTGGTTTTTCACCTTTTCACTAAGGTGATTTCTGCTTCTAGGTGCTCTCTCACTCATCATTAGTTGATCAGATTTTGAATCAGCACTTAGTGACACATTTCTTCCAAGATCTTGGTGGGAATCTCAGTGTGGCCTCCTGGACTGCAGCAGGAATGTCACTGAATGAGACAGTTCTTTTCTAAGCTTGAATTGGCATCCAGGCATTCATAATCTTGATGCAGGTAGGGAGTCAGAGAGTGATGGTTAGGACTTGAAGAATAAATGTGATAGTGGGAAAGATAATGGTTTCAAGTCTTTCCAATGGTAGAATTATTAGGCCATGACAAGCCACCTCTGGACTTGCAGTGAAGAAAGGGGAAGTGAAGTCACTGGATATTAAGGATGCTCTTCATGTGTTGACACAGTCCTGTCTTAATTTCCTGTACTAGCTGGGTGTTCTGAAAGAGCCTAGAACCAAGAAAAATGGACTTAAAATGGCTGTGGTTCATGTCAGAATAACCATTTTTATCTTAAGCATTTAATGATGATAGTATTTTGTTTTGGGTTTTGGGAGTGAGGAGCTTTAGAGCTATTGTTTGCATCTGTAATCAGAAATCCATGAGACAGTTATAAGTAGTTATGATTTTAATCTCCCATTTAGATTAGTTCCTGAGTTTTTAACCAGTAGAAAAAACATGTTTACCCCATTCTTTGCTTTTATATTCTGATTAATGGAACTCATAATAAAAGGCGTGTAGCAAAAAAGTTGAACTCCATTTTAAACAACTGAATTTGCAATCAAACTATAATTTGTAAGTGAATTATCAGTCCCCAAGGAGCCTAGAAGTGGTTGGAAAAGTATGGAAGGCCAGCCATCTGAATCTGGGCAGAAACTGTAATCTGCTTTTCTCACTTTGTATTTCTTTCTACTTCTATACAGTCCCATGCTTCCATTGGAAGAACAAGTACATTGGTGCACCATCATATGCATAGGGCCTCTGGAGATCTTCTTCATAAGTAACAATAGGAAATGAGAAGAGCAGCCACTTATTTAAGTAGAGCCTATTTAATTATAGACATTGGAAAAAGCCCTAAGTGTATTTTTTTTCCTGTTCTGTTACCCTGTGATCTCTCTCACCCTTTCTTTCCCTATGTCAAAGTCTTGCATGATGATATGTGAATTGATTACTTTTTCATAGTAGCATTCTTATGCTATAGATGGTTTGATAAAGGAGAAGCTTTACCTTGCTCTCTTCTGTATTAGCCATGTTGGCCCTCTCAGTATAGACAGGAGAACTTTCTATAGGGAAAAAAAAGAGAAACTTAGAAAAAAGTCTTTTTGCAAACACTCAAAATCTTTTATTCGTACCTCAGTACAATTATGTTATTAGACTCACCTCAGTTACTCCCTATTTCATATCTTTCTTCCAACAAACAGCCTTAAAAATGCAGTCAGTGTAGAAATACCTCATCAGCTACAAATAACAATAAATTCTTACGGCTGATTCAGGTGTACCAAAGAAGGGATAAAAGCTGTCCAACCAGGCCAGGAATTCCTGGCTCTTTAGGGTTGTTGGCCTGAGTCATACTGTTAACAATGGAAGATAACAGCCAAGGAGGTGGTGATTAAGCCCATCAATGGCAAATGAAAAAGGGGTACGATGCTGTTTTCCAAGGAAGGCCTTCCTTTTGTGCCTTGCTAAAATCTAGGATAATTTATACTTATCCTAGACTAAGGGCATTTTAAAACAGTTCTAGAAAAGTGAATTAAAGAGGGCACGTATTGAATGGAGCACTGGGTGTTACATGCAAGCAATGAATCATGGAACACTACATCAAAAACTAATGATGTAATGTATGGTGACTAACATAGCATAATAAAATAAAATTTAAAAAAAAGGAAATTAAAAAAGAAAACACATACCATGGTCATATGGAACTACAACCAAGGACCTGGAGGTAGGCAATGGTTGGGGGCCTTTAGTGTAACAGCTTGAAATATATTTTCAGCCTATCTAACTACAGAGCTATAGAACATTGGTTGTTTAAGTAGCCAATACTCTGACATTGTTTTTGCTGATAGCTCCTGACTGACCCTCCAGAATCAGAACCCAGCCTGCTGTCTGCCCTGGGAAGGTGACCTGGACGGATTCCTTCTACATGCTGTTGTCTTCCCCCTGACTTCCAGTTGGAGTGGAGAGCAGGGAGAGGGAGGGGCAAAATCACATATTTATTCTTCCAGCTCCTTCTTTGTAAGGTCGCTGTGGTCTGTCTGTGTCCTTCAAGTAAAAGTCACTCTCCCTACAAGGCATTTGATTTTACATGACTCTCTCCTCTTGGGTTTTGAGAACTGCACCCTCTCCTTGTCCCTTCCAGTTTAGATTTGCTAGCAAATCAGCTGCTCCCAGCTCTGGGGAAATGAACTATTTTCTGTGCTCCCCCTTGTACAGTTGTGAGTGTGCCAGGTGTTTTCTGTTGGGACTTAACTTTTGCACACTTCTAATACAGAAATTAAACTGTCATTCTGGAGCAGTATGTAGGGCCCCTCTGTCCTATAATTTTTGAACCCGAATCTAGTCACAAGCATCATTATATGAGGTCAGAGGTTGCTTTTAGGGGACAAACTAGACTTGCCTGTGATTTCCCATATTTTTCTACTTCTGGCCAGCTAAGGGACAGGAGCAACCAGTAATAAGCAAGACTAGCCTGCCTATTAGTATAAACAATCACAGGGTAAAACTGGTGAAACTCTTGCTCATTGTCACGCTTAATATCTTACTTTCAATAAAGTTGTCTGCTATGACCAAATCCCCTAACTTCGTCAGGGGCAAAAGGTGATTATCAGTCAGAGGAAGGGACATAGGATCTATCTCAAGCTCCCAGGACTCTTAGGTTTCTCAGATTATGGAATAAGAAAGAGCAGCTGGGTCACCTTAAGTAGTATACGTAAGTCTGTTTCATGCACCTAACTTCTTGGATTCCAGTTTCCTGGTCTATAAAATGTGGAAATAAGTACATCTAAGTTTTTCCTAGATTTAATTCTGTCAGTACAAGTCAAGTCTTCTAAGAAGTCCTGTGACCATAGCAGCTTAATGTATCATTTTAAATTACCTGTAAGTAACCCAAGTTTGTTGCAGAAAATCTAGAAAAAGTGTTTTAAAAATGCGACAAGGGTTAAAATAAATTGGCCCATAAAAGACAAAGCAGTAGCAGCATAGACAAAGCTCAAAGAAAGAGAAAAGAGAGTGCAGGGACTAAAGCAAGTCTAGACATACGGACAAAGTCTTTCCAAAGGCACCCATTTTTAAAGTTTGGGCTTATTTCTTTTGAGCTATTTTTCAGTGCGAGATAATTTTGGTAATTCTGTGTATTATTTTAGTGCTAAATTTAAATTTTTTCAGTGTGCTGCAATGTATGTGCTTGTATATGGCTTGTTACATCTTTGAACATTTAATTCAGGATACATTTGTTAGAAGTATAGTTAGCTGGCAATGTGGGAGCATTTTAAAGGATTTCTGATAAATTTTACAACTGACTGTCCAGAAAATTCAGACCTGTTTACATGCCGAACAGTTGTGTAGGGTTAGCTGCAGGTCATCCTTGATACACCTCTACCTGAACACCCAGACACAGAGCTCATATTCTCCATGAGATACCTACCTCTCCTGGAACACTTGTATCTTTTTAATATACAGAATATGCAAATTGCCAGGAAACCCAAAATCACCAAAGATGGAATAATTATCCACGTGGTTCTGCTTTGACTCTGTTCTAAATAAAATAAAAAGTCTATAAGCTGGAAGAAAAATTACCAAAGAACACATTTATGATTTTAAAACTAGTTATTTCTGCATTTATGAGCATAAATACCTCCCAGTCTCAATGTCTCTACTGTGGAAAACCTACATAAGCTGGAATATTAACCAATTTGGGGCTTGGTAGGGGGTGGGTATTGGGGGAAATAAAAGGTTGCAAACTTGAGAAGCAATGAGTCTATTATGCATTGTGAGTTTCTCTTGTTTTATATTGTAAAGAGTTAACACACAGTTACAAAGGAATAATTATGACTACAGAATAACCTCAGCCCAGCATTCTCCTTGGGGGATGAAGAGAGAGCGGAGTGTACCCCTAGTTTGGAGAAGACAGGGGCAAAGAGGAACAGGGTAAGTGCAGAGGCGATCAGTGGAGTAGAGAAGTCAGCGCCTTGAGTGAGAGGTGACAGGCAAACACCAGGATAATAGAGTGCTTTTGATGTTCCTCAGAATCACTGGAGGAACCGGGGTTTTTCCAGCATCTTTGTTGGAACTATAATTGTTGTAATTAGGATTAAAGGAAGTAGGACCCCAGAAGGCAGAAACTTGGAGACTTTGAATTACTCAAGTCAGAATCTGCTGATCTTGTGATCTACATTCTGCCACAGAGTAGGGGCAAGCATTAGAGCACACAGGCCAATTCAAGGTGAAAAAGTGTTTATAGCTATTTTTTTTAATATAACAGATGTCCATTTTTATGAACATACTCTTTATTAATAAAATAATGTTCTGCAACCACTAAAACATTAATCTCTACACATATCTGTGTCATTCTGAAATTGTATACCCATATAAAGAGTGAGCAATTAAGTAGAAATGTTGACTTTCGAAAGTGTTTTCATACACATAGTTTTCCGGGACCCCTGGGTGGCTCAGTTGGTTAAGCCTCTGCCTTTGGCTTAGGTCATGATCCCAGGGTCCTGGGATCAACTCCCAGCATCAGGCTCCTTGTTCAGCAGGGAGTCTATTTCTCCCTCTTCCTCCTCTACCTGCCGTTCCCCCTGCTTGTGCTCGTTCTCTGACAAATAAATAAAATCTTAAAAAGAAAAAAAAAAAACATGCATACTTTTCCTCCTGAAGAAAGTCCTGCAAGGTATAGCATTTTCTTACTTTGTCACCCTCACTTCCTCCACTGTAAAGAGATTGGCTCAACATCACATAGTGATTCAGCAGCAAAATTTAGCAAGAATTATTCAATTCCATTCAATTCCATGCAACCTTTATTAAGTAGATCTAGACTCTAGGAATCATAACTCCCTTTACCCCCCAATCTGGGCTTCCTTTTCAAATGCTGTAGTATCTCCTGGGTAAGATAACAAGTAGAATATTGTGATTCAGAAGAGAAAACCAAATTTCTTTGAAAGAGTGATTATCGAAGGGGGAGACAAACCATGAGAGATTATGGACTCTGAGAAACAAACTGAGGTTTCTAGAGGGGAGGAGGGAGGGGGGGTTTAGCCTGGTGATGGGTATTAAAGAGGGCACGTACTGCATGGAGCACTGGGTGTTATATGCAAACAATGAATCATGGAACACTACAACAAAACTAATGATATAATGTATGGTGATTAACATAACATTAAATAAATAAATAAATAAATAAATAAATAAAGAGAGTGATTATCTAGGATACTAGCAGTGCTTACCCTCTTTGCTGCCCTGCCCTCTTTCTGCTGCTCCTGCTACACACCTCTTTCTGGGGGGAGAGTATGGGCAGACCCTCCTCCAGTCGCAACAGTCTAGGGTTTACTTGGGAATGGGAGGTTGTGAAAAGCTTCTTTTGTTAGAGATAGAATAGTCCTGATGCTTTGCTTTGTGTAAACTAAAAATTAAATCTCTGGTTAGAAAGATGGGTCATACGTGATCTTCAGAACCATATCTTCCTGTCTTTTTTTTTTCTACATTCCAAAATGAATCCAACATGAGGCAAAATTTGAAAAATAGAATGTAAGCTTATCTATATTTTACATGAAACTAACATTCTTATTTGGGAGAAAAGTAGGAGCTTCAATTGCGCCCGTTTTCAGCACTCTCAAAATGACAGCTGTGCACAAAGGGAGTATCATCCCTCAGTGTCTAGAAGCTTCTATTCAAAGACCACTTGACCTAAGGGCAACTCTGTGTTCTTATCTCTAAATCTCACTACATAAAATCACTGAACCTCCAGATCGGTTATTCCTAATTTTCACAACTAAAATAATAGAAATGTTTTTAAAATATATGTTTTACTGACTCAAATATCTTTAATAGAGAGCTGCCACTATGTCCCATGATATCCAATTGATAGCTTAAGGGTAAGGGGATCAACCAGCCCACCTAGAAAATCAGCTTCATGGGTACATGTGCCATGACTCCATAGAGAGTGAACTAGAAATATTTTAGAGTTTTGGCCATTAGCTATCACTAGAGGTAAAAAAGGAGCTGAATCAGTGTACACGTAGTGCTTCCAATGTCCGTTGGTGACTGTTTCCACCAAGTTCACAGACCATGCTTCCCTAGCATCTACCAGAGTCCCAATTCTAACTTCTTACTGTGCCTGAAGCCTCAATTCCCCAGACCCTAAAGCATGTGTTAGGCATAGCAGTAAACAGGAATTGAGGATAATTAGGCTATAGAGTCACCAAATCATGTAGGTTCCTCCTTCATTTCTGAAACCTTGAAACTATGAAAAGGAAATCTTATGGAAATAATTTTTTCAATGCAGGACTCTTATGTGTTTGAAAGAAGGAGGTTGACTACATTTTGACCAAAAATATCCCTGTAGATAACGTTTTCAGAAATACTAATCAGAATTATTCTTTAAATGCCAACCTAATTTCCCTGTTTGATATTCATAATCTCTACTGCTATAGCCAAAACCAATTATCCAACCCCACTTGTAACTCACCTACTACATGCAGTGCTTGGATGGTGAGGAAAGTATATTTGCTTGAAGAAATATTGCATAAGTATTCCCCACTGTCTGAAAGAATAAGATCCTTCAAAGTCAAGGAAAAGTCAGTCTGGTTTATTCGTTCTTTGTTCCAGGATACTCGGGGTCCATAGATAGTTGTATTTCGTGAGGAGCTCAGAAAGTAAGCCAGGATGGAGGAGGTCTCTTTTTCTACTTTGGACCAAGTGACTTTGAAGCCTTGATCCAGTAAAAAAATACTGTTATTAAGTTCACATGAGAGTGAAAAATTTTCACTTTGCATTTTATGAAGGTCATCTAAAAACAGGATAGAAAAGGAAACAATGAAAATACAATTTCAAATGAATTTTCCAAGTTACACTTAGCAATGCTTCGAGAAATACCTTTGGAAATGCGTTTCTTCCAACCTCTGACATAGCACCACCATTTTAACACTTCCCATGATTAGGTTTAGACCTTCAAGGAGGTCTACGCCTGGACTAGCTAGTGAGGTGACATTACTGGTTTCTAACTCCTACACCTGAGAGTGAGTACTCAAGAATGCTGCTACCAGTTACCAGGCTTTCAAACTCAATGTTCTTCTTCTGTTGACCCCTCAAATGCTGGTATTCCCCAGGACCCTCCGCTTGCCACTCTGTCTACTCTCTAGTAGTCTCTATTGTCTCAACTGCTTCTTAATCACTTTCTGCACAAAGTCTCTTTTCCTGCACATTACAAGTATATTTCCAAGTGTGTACAGGTAAGCCTCCACGGGACTGAGCTCTATGAGAGTAGGGACTCTGCTGGATATTCTTGGATATTCTATACCCAACCACAGTGAACAGAATTAATTGCTCCCTTTATATGCTATTCTCCTAGTTTAATTTTTACATGTTTGTACTAGATGCTGTGGATCCAGAAATGAATAAGCATCCACATTCATTTTTTTTTAAGATTTTTATTTGAGAGAGTGAGAGCAAGAGGGAGAGAGTGAGAGAATGAGAGAACGAGAGAGAGAGAGCTCACAAGAAAGGGGAGGGGCAGAGGGAGAGGGAGAAGCAGACTTCCCATTGAGCAGGGAGCCTGATGAGGGACTCAGTCCCACAACCCTGGGATCATGACCTGAGCCAAAAGCAGACGCTTAAATGACTGAGCCACTCAGGCACCTCAAGTGTACACATTCTTAAGTTCACAGACTGAGAGCAACAAACTTGGCGTATAATAAATCCTCAACAAGACAACATAGCACTGAGCCTAAGGAACCGTGGATGCTTCTGGATACTCAATTCTGAATAAACATGAGAAAATATGATTTTCCAAAGAAAATATCTACAATTTAATATGAATATTTTCAATACTTTCTCATGTTTCCATTGCCACCTGGAAAACTGAACATTGGCAACCATGCCTTTGACACCGAGATTATGTAAAGGTGGAGAATCACTCATAATTTAGGGTCTTCTTGGCAAGCACTTTGAGAATATGAAACTCAGGAAAAGAAGGCCAAAAAGGATAGCTGACCTCCACTTTCTCCATATAATGGGGATTTACTAAAACATTTTTCTTTGCTTCTAAAATATAAAACATTTTTCCGTGAAGTTTGGATAAGATGTCAAACTAATTTTTTCCTCTTAATCTTAAATAGTAGGTGATGTAGAGATTGATCAAAATTTCAGTTTGTTCAAATAAATGAGTATTAAAAACTGCTCTTGCTATGATAGAATTGTTGATAAAGTTTAATGGGCTAATACTATGCAAAGAGAATAAACAGAAGCAATAATACTAATGAATTTTTGTTTAGTTGAAAGACTGGCAAGCATCACAGATTGTGGATCTAATAGGCAAGCTTTCTTCTCACATCTTTTAAAGTACAATTCAGGTAGAAAATTCTATTTAGAAGATGAATCAGAGAAATATGATAATATTCATGAATAGATTTGCTACTTTCCATTCCACATGTTTTCCTTCAACTCAAACACCTAGCAGGTAGGAATTACTTCCATTTTGCCAGTGAGGAGCTAGTGCTCAGAGTCAGTAAATATTAGACTTGGGACTATAGTCTTGGTCTTCTCACCGGTGAGGATGCATTTTCTTTCTTTTGTGTTCCATTCTTTCCCTATAAATCCATCCTCATTTCCTTCTAACCTCTGACATAGCACGTGCACACAGAAAGCCCAATGGAACCTACCTTTCATTGCCCATCCCCCTGTCCATGTTTGTTTCAGTAATGAGTTTTCAATAGCACATTCATAAGATAAATTTGATCCTGTAATATTTATTATACTGTCAACATAAAAAGGACCCGAAGATTCAATTTTTTCCATATTGCTTTCAGAGATGGATGTATTGTCAGTTTTCCATGTGATAAGTGGATGAGGATAACTTAACACACTACATATTAAGAAGCTGTCTGTGTTTCTCTTTTCATACTTCATCACAGGTGTGACGAAAGCTAGGGGTGAGAAAGAAGGACAATGAGGGACTGTCATTAGCTTCTTTTTAAGCCATCTGTGCACAACACTTATTATTTTAATACCTATGAAATGAAAAGCTAAGCTTTATGAGCAAAAATTGGCAGTTACTAAAGGAAAAACAAAAACTATAGAAACTTAGGATACATACTGTGGTTATCACAAGTGAAAAAAAAAAGCATGCATGAATTCTTAGCAATTAGCAATCTTAATTCTCTAGTAAGAGTTCTAAAAAGAAATCTAATGACCTCGCTGAGCAACCAATATAAACTAGAGCTCATGAAACACTCTGTACTCTCCAGGTAATAACTCAGAACCTTTTTGATTCTTTGTTTACACATGATCTTTAGATTTCTGAGTTAAAGTCTGAAGCAGCTAAGTGAGACAGAAAAAGAAGAAACAAGTGCTGTATAAAATAACCCACTAGAAAATGCCCCTCCCCCATAAATAAATAAGTTATAAAGTTAATACAGACAGAAAGCATATATTAAAATTAAACAAATTAAGCCAATAATTCAACAATTTTAAAGAATATCATATGGGCAGAAATTAAGATTGATAACATTAGGTGCTGCTAAGACTAAGGGGAAAATGGATACTATTTTGCTGCTGGTCAAAGTAATGTATTAAAATTTTCTGATACTTTTCTTTCTGATCATTTCCCACGATTAAATACAAGAATGCTCAGCACAACATTTGTTGTATAAATCATTGGAAATACCTGAATATCTACCAGTGGAAGAATGGGTATATCAATTATAACATGTCTATACTATGAGATACCATGCATTTAAAAAATGAGGTAGATTTGTATGTATTGACTTGGAAGGAAGCCCATAGCATATTCAATTAAGAAAAAGGTATTTCAGAAAAACACGGAATGATATCATTGCTATGTTTTATAAAACCTTACATGCTTGCTTACCTCCCACCTTTAGTACCACTTTATTTATGATTTTTCTAGATGTTGTTCCCACATAGCATACATAAATTCCTTCATCCAGAAGGCTTAATCTTCTTAAAGATAAAGAGGCATTCCCATTGTGAATTTCACTGTGGAAGAGGGATGTCCTGTTTGTGTATCTGCAATCTTGATTTTCCAAATAGTCACTGTCTTTGTAGTATGAGTAAACATAGTTATCTTGATTCTTCCAGTGAATTACAACTTCAGGCTCACTTTCAAATGAGCAAGGGAGAATTATGTCTTCTCCAAGTCTTCCAATGACTATTTGCTCTTCCTCAGTAGTAACAAGATTGGGGGAAGCTAAAAAGAATGTATCTAAAAATCAAGAGCAGGTATGAAGAGAATTAATGATGGGTTATTTATTTAGGGCTCTATCAGCACCATCTAGCAGAACTATCCTGGGTCAGCAGCCTGATCACTAACAGACCACAGCATCAAGAACCCTGGCTAATCTGATTACTAGAAAAAAAGCCACAAAGCTTGTGGTAGAGTTTCTGAAATTGTATATTATGCATACAAAAGACTCCTGTTGATTTTTATTCCTGAACACATTCACTTTTAACATCTACTACAACAATAACAAATTAGTTTATCCAGTTAACTAGACTCAGCAGGCTCTAAAAGATTAGAACAAATTTAACTTGGTTTCATTAGGAAATATTTGGAGTATGTAGAAGACAATGCTTGATTCAGGAATCTGTTAGAAATATGCAGACATTAGCTGCAAGCAAGGGAACACCTGAGCAGGAGGAATCCAAAAGGGGAAGTGAAGTGACTCATTTATTTTGGCTTGAGGACACCTCTCAGGATATCCTACGAGTCAACTGAAATATAGTAAAGGAATATTATTGTGGATATAAATGTGGAAGTATCAATCATCCTGAGATATATACACACATATATACACATACATATATATTTATAATTTATACATATACTTTACTATTAACTTCAGAAATTAATTTTGAAAAGCAGATGGATTCATCACAATCAAGATTTTTTTTAAATTTTATTTTATTATGTTATGTTAGTCACCATACATCATTAGTTTTTGATGTAGCACAATCAAGATTTTTGCAAAGAAAATATATTTAGCCATTTCATAATCCTTGAAGGCAACATCCAGCTTCTTTGACCAATTCCCAAAACATTTTAAGTAGATTATGTACCCTATCTATGGATTTTAGAATATTAGAACTGGAAAGGGTCTTATCTTACAGATGATGGAGTAAACTCCTTTGGACCTTGGCCAAGACCACCCAAGATGGGAGAATTGAGTGCTTATGTGGCCTTATCACAGTCTTTTCCCTCTGCATCCTCTTCTGGGGCTCTTTCCACTCTGCTATGTCCCACTTCTCTCCCTCAGAGAGATTTAGTTTATTTCTGTACAAAGAACTATAGGGATGCAGTATTATGCTGAGAGAAAGACACAGAAAGGTGGGGGGGGGGGAGGAGTGGTTTTTGTCAATCTCCCTAATTGCTCTACTAAACACCTCTAATATTCCCTTAGATAATTAAAAATGCTCATCACAGGACCAAGCAAAGTGGATAATGCTTTCTGTTAAGTGTTAAGTACCAAGCTTACACTTGAAAAAAAAAAAATCAATCACCAATCAATCAAACTTGTCTTTCTAGTGATTTTATATCTGGTAGCAGATGACAGATTAGAAAAAGCCTTAGAGTAGACAGGAGAAAATGTCATTTTTAATCTTCATGCAGGACCTCCAGTCTGTTTTCCTGTTTCTCATTAAGTGATCTTTTAGAAAAGTTCACAACGCTATGGTTACAGAGGACATCGCCACCTTGCATTGTGTGCTCATGTTCCTAGCTCCTGATACAAACAACTAACACCTGGGTGTATTATAAAGGAACTCACCATGAAATCCACTTAGAGATGGTACAAGAATGAGGATGATGGACAGCACCGCCTGTGCCTTCATGTCTTGTGGAGGTCATACTAGCTATACTATCAAAGACAAGCAAAATATGCATATTATGTATGGATTTCAAATGCAAACAGGAATTGGAAAAGAGTGTCTGACTATAGGAGATCAGTTAAATAAACTACAGTACATCCACACAAATCATTCTTCTGCAGCCACTAAAGATGATACTGTAATAGATGGTTCAATGGCATGGAAAGAAGTTCTTAATGTTATAGAAGAAAAACCAGAATACAATGTAACTTGTAAGTAGCATAGTCTCCTTTTAAAAGCACACACATTTCTGCACATCAGAGAAAGACATGACATATGACTAAATATACACTAGGATGTTAACTCTGTGGAGCAGAGTTCACATCTAAAGCAGTGTCTACTATATAGTAGGTATTGAAAAATGGCTGTTGAATGAATAAAGATTTGGTATATGTTCAACAGTGGTTCTCTGGATAACAGTTTGTCTTTATTTTTAAAGCTTTCCACAATGGACATGTATTGCTTTTATAGTAAATATACTAAAAACAAATTCAGTTAAATATTAACACCAATTATGTTAACTATGGTGTTATTTATAATCACACACAAAAACAAAACAAAATCTGGAAATATATTCTCATATATTATAATAATAGTACAAATCATAAATCAGTCATTAAAATGATTCACAATGAGTGTTTCAAAAACTAAAACACAGAAGAAAATATAGATGGCAAACTGTATACATACAATATAATTCCAAGTAAGTAAAATATAACTGCTTTTCTCTGGTGATGGGATTATAGATAATTTTTACTCTTTTTAAGGGATAGCATATAATTAGTTTTAAATACCTCTAAAAGAAAATTTTAAAGAAATAATTTGGGATCCTCACTATTAAAAAGTTGTGTCATAAATTTATTGTAGGATATGATATTTAAGAATAATTAAGACTATTCTAAAAAGTACATCTGTGTCCTTCATCACAGCAAAATTAAACGTGATAGAATAATTTATAGTTTCATCTTTATCTTTTAAATACTAGAAGAAAATAATTGTATGTATGGCCTTAGAAGAGGGCCTTTTTTAACAGGACTATACATTTTTTATAATAGATATGTCTACATAAAAATTGGAAAAGCAATAAGAACATATTAAAATACAAATAATCAGGGAATACATTTGCAGTATGACAAAGTTATCACTCCAGTAGCTCAGAGCAATAGATAAAATGGCAAAGCAAAAACTTGTAAAATAGTATTAGTTATGAAAATAAGACCTTTATATTTTTTCTTATTGATGTATTTGCATGTATAATGTATGAAAAGATGTATCACAATGATTATTTCTGAATAGTAAGATTACAAGTAATCATTAAACCCATTTTCTGCTATGAACATATGTAAATATTTAACAACACTTTTACCTTTGTAGGCTACTTAAAAAAACAAACAAACAAGCAAAAAAAGCATTTTCTTTCCAAGCAATAATTAATTCAGATCCACCTTGCTTAATGTAACTTTGGGGCATTCCATATCCACGGTCTTACTATATAGGTTCACTTTCTCATTATTCATAATGATTCCAATATTTGCTACCTTTCCTTGAAAATTCCAATGTTTCTTTTCCCCCACGTCTCTTTCAGCTGATGCTTTGCCTTCATTAATGACAATTATGGATACTTCCTCACCCCCACCACCAATTCAACCAACCCATTAACAGCTGTGTCTACTCTTTCTGTCTCCCCTTCTCCTCTTACAGAAAGCCAACCCTTTCACTTTTGCCCTGCTTCCCATATTTTTTACATTCAAGAAATTTATCCCTGCAAATATATCCCTTCCTCTAACGTATCATCAGTTTCTCTCTCTCCACTAGATCAAGCCCCTGAGTATATATGCCCCAATAAGTCCTATCTTAAGAACATGGAAAAAGCCCCACCATATTCTCCTCTGGCTCTTGATTAGCTGTCTACCTATGTCTTAGCTCTATTAACTTCTTGAAATAATTGTCCAAAGAGCCACCCCCATTTTCCTTTTACTAATTCCCCTCAATCCACTCTGGCCTCTATCTGTGTGACAGGTCATAAACTGCCCTTGTCAATGTTTCCAAGAACTTCCACATTGCCAAAACAATAGATATGATTTGTCCTCATCCTATCCAATCTCACAGCAGAATTCAACATAATTGGTCCTTACCTCTCTGATGGAAGATTCTTCTCTTGTTTCCAGCCCAACTTGTTCTCCTGGTTTTTTCTTCCTCACTGCTGTTCCCCCTCTGCTTGCCCTATTTATGTGGAAATAAGGGAAGTTCTCAAGTCTTATACTTTCTCTGGACTCTCTCCCTAGGGGAGTTCTTCTATTCCATGGCTCTGAATGTCATTCTGTACGTGAAGGATTCTGAAACTTATCTATTGAGTCCAGGTCATATATTCAATTGTCCATCTGATTGGTTCACTTAGATGCCTTATAGGCATCAGAGAATCAACATGAACCCTTGGTTTTTACCTCATTCCCTTTACCATTTCTCCCTGCCTTACCCCAAACAAGACAACAAAATTACCCAGAATTACTCCCAGTCATTTTTGTTAATGGCTTAGATAAAGCTCCATTATTTGTGCATTCACCAACTCTACCATTACTGTCTCTTCCAAAGCCACTATCATCTCTTACCTGAAATATCTAAAATAGATATCTGACTGGTTACTGCTTATAGTCCACTATCAATGCAGCAGCCAAGAGTCATATTTTTAAATGTAAATCATTCTATGACATCCTCCTACTGAAATCCTTCCAGGGGCTTCCCACCATATTCAGACCCAAATTTTTAACCCTAGCCTACCAAGCTTTGCATACTCTGGCTCCTGGTCCTACCTGCCCCTCCAGCCTCTTCCATAAAAGCCCACAACATACATTCTAAAAAAGCTTGTGAACGCAAGTGCTCCAATTCAAGGGTCAGCATGAGCTGAAAATTAGGCCCTTGAGAACTACTTAATTCATGTCTTTTGAATAAAATGACAAATTACAGTAACCCATTTATCATCTAAGATAAAGTACTATGAATAAAAAAACATACTCAACCTCTTCTACACAAATGCTTGATTTAGCTCTGTTGAAATAATTTCAGCATTCAGCTAAGTGAGGCAGTTAATGAGTATTTGGCCCTATTTTTATGCCCAAGTTTTATTTTTAGACATTTATTTTCTTCCCCAAAAGCAGCAGAAATCTTCCACCTTGAATTAAACTGAAGTTACCCAAGTTGCAATCAGCACCCTTACAAAAGGGTTCAAATGTTAGAAGCATCTTGTTCTGGTACATTTTGGCTGGACTCCAGATGTGGGGGAGAAAAGCAGAGAAGCAGCCTCTGTAATGGAACATGGCAAAAAGAAATCCAGATGCTAAGACTAATCAGAAGAGAAAAATTGAGGCCATTCTACAAGCATAAAATAGGGAGAACAGAACAACTATCCCTGGACCCATCTTGACAGCTACAGACCACACTGACTGCAGCCATCAACACTAACTGTGACAATAATGACAAACTTCATTTGTGTTCAGGCCAGACTCTCTAGCCTGCCCATCACTAACCCTCAAGACTAGACCTAGCCTCATAACTGCTGGCCTAAATATGACCGGAGCTACATCGCGAGTCAATTTGTTTTTGAAAACCAAGGATGTTTCACATCACTTGCATCACGCCAGTTCCCTTTATGAGTTCCTTCAGGAAAATCAGCTTCCAGGGTGTACATTCTCCTCTGCATTGTTTTGAAGTTCAGTGCCTCACCAGAGTGATCGTGGCTCTGAGCCAATTCATGAAAGTCGTAACAAAAGGAAAGTCTTTGTAGCATCATAGGGATTTCTCCTAAGCATCCACTTAGATTTTAATAGGATTGACATTGTTAAGATAGAAAAAAAGAACAAAAGAACAATTTTAGGATCACCCTCTCTTTACTAAAAAAAATTTCCCCTGATGTTTTACAATGGCAGTCCACCAGTTGAGGATTCATACATTGGGTTGAAACTTTGACTCTCTAGGCGTACTGTCTTTGTTTCAGGCTCTGTTTGGTTTTTCATTTCGCTGTTGTTGTGGATGGAAGAGTAAGTCTTTGTAACTGGGTTAAGGTACACACTAATATATTTTTGGGGAGGTTTAGGGGTGCAGCTGCAGAGCAGGAAGAATGAAGGAAAAGGGGAAGTGAAACAAGGAAGAAGGGAAAGTAGATACGAGGTGGTGGTTGCCTTGGCCATAGCTTTAGAACAGAAAACAGAACCACTTGCTCAGATCTCCAGGCATCTTCTACAGAACCACAAATCCATCAGAGAAAAAGAACCAAAGGAATCCATTTACAGGTTTTCCCTGTGACACTTAGCTCCCATGTTCCTTCTAGTTGTGCACCTGACCCCTCCGCCATAGAGGACAGCCACGAAGGAAGCCAGAGGTCATGTCTCACAGTATGGTATCCTGAGTCTCGAAATACAGGGCAGGGGAACCACCACCTCTGTGAGTTTCCCCTGGAGACTCATGTCTGGACTGTGGTTGTTGAAGCTCACACTGTGGTGGGTAAAATGGTGGACATGCTGAAGTTGGCCTCCCCAGGGAAGGTGGGGTCAGTGCCTGACATTTAGAAATGGGGCAGTGGTGTTGGGGCAGGGGCCCTCTCTGTCCAACCAGTTGAGGGCCCAGGAAACAGGTAAAGCCAAGAAAGTCTAAGAAGGGTCATAAATTGGGCCCAATAAAAGCAGCTATTTTAGAAACACCACACATTTAATATCTGATATTTTGTATATTAGCAGACCATTAATCTCCTGCACGGATCCCCTGTGATCAGTTTCACTAGTTCAGGTTTCATGCACACATTGCTCAGCTACTGCCACCTTTTTCAGGGGATTGCCCTTAGGTGATGAAAGCTGTGATTCTGGGAGTTATACTCCTTCTCTACTCCTGACCCCAGTCAGCAGTAGCTTCAAGGCAAGAAACATTTTGTGGTCCAGAGCCCCTCCCAGGGAATGAGGCTGAGACTTGACCTGAAGCCATATCCCTGCTTAGCTCCTTCTTCCGCCCCATCCTGTTCCCACAATTCTTCACACTTTTCTCCTGAAGACAGTCCACAAATCCCCGTCTCCCGTGGGGTTGATCCCCTGGAAGCAGCGCCCACAGAGCCTGAGACAAAGACTATGAGGAGGAGGGGCACTACTTTGCCTCCAAGGTCCATTTTCCACTTTAGACTCCTATCACAAAATGTTCCTTCCTGCCAAAAAGGTAGGTTATATAATATCCTCCTCAATAGTGCTGTATACAAGAAAGAATATAGCTGGACAGAGTGGTGGTTTTTTTTTTTTTTTTTTTTAGCAAGAATGCCGCAAAGCCAAGACAACAGACAAAAGAAAATGCCAGGGTTAACAAGGCAGATGGCAGGCGTTTTGTTGAGCATATAAGGGTAGTAAACAACTGAATAAGACTCCATTAAGTGAAGCAAGTTTTGAACATGTGCAGATGTAAGGCCAAGGACTGCTTTAAAAAAGTCAGCTCTCCCTCTGTAAAACACACTGATAGATGCCCATGGCATGCCAAATGCCTCTGAGAAGCCAGTCTGCTGTTTCTGTATACTTCTCCTCCCACCAGTTCAGTGTGTTAGCATCACTAAATAATTTAAATGTTAATTGATTAAATGTGAGGACAAGACAAACCTGGTGTTTCCCCAACAAGTAAGTTGAATAAGATGAATGCTCTGGAAAGGCCAAATAAAAGCAAGTCACAAAAAAGGACAGAAGAAAATTCTGCTATTGGATTAGGTGTCAGAGAGACAGTAGTAAAAGATTGAGAGCAAATTGTGAAGAACTAAAAGGAGCCAAACTCTTATATAACAATCTGAGTACCGAGTTCTCTGGCCACTTTCAAGAAATGAAAATTGGAAATACTGGATGGTGTGCTACTAAGTTTGTGCAAGAAAGAGAACACAGAAAATCAAACAGTGCTTCACGCTCAGAACAATGCCTTGACCCCCTCCACTCAAAAAACCTAGAAAGTAGTAGATGGACACTTGTTATTTTAATTTTAAAAACCATTCAGAATATATAACTTAGATACCTAATTTTTTAACTAAACCAACAACTGGGCCTGACTGTGTCAGATGTAAGGATTTTGAGGAAAGTAATGAAAGCTCTGAAATGATATGGTGACCTCTCACCACAGACAATGTGAGACCAAGTATTTCTAACACAGAGAAGAAGCAGTAGTACCTGGGGGGGTCAAAGGAGCCTTCCTTCCTAAGGTCGGGTTAGGTTTATCACTCAATGCCAGTATCAGAATCCCATCCGATAGTGGTCACGGCTGCTATATTTAAATACATCTTTTGCATGGTAAGTGCTATATTCAGTATTCCCCATTTTCAGTATGAGATTAACCATTTTGACTCGTTCCCCGTGTCATCCTTTCAACTCCAGAAGTAAAGAACTCCTCCTTGTACCTATGTATCGAGGTGCTAGGGTTGAGTGACCTGTAACAGAATAGCAGAATCAAGGATTTGGTGTAAAAAAAAAAAAAAGGCAAAACAATCTTTACAAGATTTATTCCTAGGTGTGTAGATTGCTTAGAGCTTTTATTAAGCAATGCTTTATAGAGGTCTGCTTTCTGGCAAGTACTTGTGTCTATGGACACCTGAATTAGTGGCTTTCAGTCCTTAGAATTTAAAGCTGTAGCTAACTCAACTAGCTGGTGCACAAGACAGGGAGGACTGCTGGCCTAGGTCTGCATATACAGCTTAGTGGGTCATTTAAAAAGTATAGTGGTTGTGAGGTTGACTTTGTATCAGTGAGTTTTCTCTACAGTTCAGAGTCAGTTCTGCCAAATAATCTTTGTTTGTAAAGCTCCATTGCTTTAGCCTTATCTTCTACTTGCAATCCATTCTTAGAGTCTGATAATGTTAAAGTTCTGAGAAACAAGAGAAAATGAAATACCTTAAATTTATCCCAACCTCCTAGGAAACAGGATTAGATCATTGTTTGTACAGTACCCCAGTCTGTCATCCACCAAGCTTAACCATCTTTTCTGCCATTGGAAACATACAATTTGAGCATCTCTTATGGGTCACAAACAGTACAGGGATGAGTCAGTCCCTAATCTCACAAATCTCAGGCTGGGACCAAAAGATTGATGGATTATGTTAACCAATAAATCATAATACAGAGATACAGGCTGCTATAGGAACTCCCACGAGGTGCTATGGAAGGACAGAAGAAAGCTCTTGAGCTTAGTGGGGCAGGGTGTTAACAAGAGTTTCTCAAAGCATTGAGTTTTGAAGGACAAGGAGAAGCTGGCCTGTGGGAAAAAGTACAGGGAAGTGGAGGAGGGAAGATATTTTCTAGGCAGACAATAAAACAAAGATACAGCTGCAAGAGAGAACCTAAATACCAAGCAGGCCACGTGGAAGAAAAAATGCGGGAAAGGTGTGCAAAGGCCAGATCATGACCATTCTTGTAAGCCACACTGAGGAAATAGAAAGCTAATGATGAAGTCAGATTTGTCTTTTGGAAAGATCCCACCAGTGAGATTGTAGCAGATAAATAAAAGGAGCCAACCTGAAAGCATCAACAAAGTAAATGTGACCGGAAACCATTTAAAAACAAACTTAATAGCATGAAATAGATAAAATGTGAAAGCACCCTGTGGTAGATGGTGGTACCATTTCCCTTCTTTGCAACAGAACTCCTCTGCCCAGCCCTGTGCAAGACGTGACCCCCTCTAGCTAACAGAACAGAGGAAGTGTCCAGGAAGGGTACATGAGATGGCTACACAGGCTCAGTGTGCGAGTCCACATTTGGGGAAGGAGGAGCTGGGGTGGTGACCACTGTGAAGAACTGGAACCTAGTCAGAACTTTCCAACTGTCCTGGAAACTGAGTTCAGCAACTAACCATGTTCTCATGACTCTTGAGTATTGAAACCCAATTATAATGTCTGTATGTCTGCCTTTCCCTCCTTCTAACTCTGAGCCCAAGGGAAATAGGAAAGTGTGGCCAGCTTCTTGCACTGCTTTGTCTCCAAAATGAACTACTGAAATCAAACTGAAAAAAAAATTTGGGGACACTGTTTTGGACAATGAGACATAAGCAGAGGTCTGTTGGGAGGATTTCTGTGGAAACTTTTGTATCTTTATAAGAGGGATAGATACAAGGGCAGAACTTCATGACAACCCCTTCCCTCTGCTTTCTGAACACGGATTTCATGCTGTAGCTGCAGGAGCCACCTTCTAGATGTGAAGAAACAAGTGTGAGGATTAAAAAGCCAACATAACAAGGATCATAAAGATGATAGAAAAAAATGGGGTTTGTAATGATATTGTTGAGTCCAGCCTATTCTAGATCTTCTACCTTTAGACTTTCTGCTAATTAAGTAATACATTTAAACTGCTATGACTTGGGCCTACAAATGTCTCCAAATATTCCAAGGTGTGACACAAAATAAAAATATCTTTTTTACCTGATGAAGAGCAACACAGGAAGTTCCATTTTTGTCTACATAAATAAATCAATGGAAAAAAAAAATCTCTCTTCCCACCACAATAAAATATTGACAGAGGTTTTGTCATATTTTAAGAGTTAAGTTAGAGACATGCATTTTCTTGCTAATAGTGGCAAAACCACTTTTAATCTTGAAGCTAAAGTAAGCAGCAGTTATGAGCCATTGGAATTCTGTAGTAACTTTAATGTGCCTTATTTTTTTTTTTAAGATTTTATTTATTTATTTGAGAGAGAGACAATGAGAGAGAGCACATGAGAAGGGGGAGGGGCAGAGGGAGAAGCAGACTCCCCACTGAGCAGGGAGCCCGACGCGGGACTCGATCCTGGGACTCCAGGATCATGACCTGGGCCGAAGGCAGTCGCTTAACCAACTGAGCCACCCCGGCGCCCATTGTGCCTTATGTTTTTTGTAAGAAGAGGTTTCTTTCTTTTTTTTTTTTTTTAAGATTTTACTTATTTATTTGAGAGAGAGGATGAGAGGAGAGAGAGAGCACATGAGAGGCGGGAGGGTCAGCGGGAGAAGCAGACTCCCCGCCGAGCAGGGAGCCCGATGCGGGACTCGATCCCAGGACTCCAGGATCATGACCTGAGCCGAAGGCAGTCACTTAACCAACTGAGCCACCCAGGCGCCCTAAGAAGAGGTTTCTAACAGCAGAACACATTAACCTTAAAAGTCCTCTTTCTTTTTAGTGTCAACATTAAAAGGAAAATACTGATACTCAGCTGAAGCAGTAGCTTGCAAATATGAAGTTTTCTATTATACAACTAGAAAAGAGTTTGGCTAGCTATTTCACCCTCTAGGGACCCTGTTTGTCCTTATTTCTCTTTAAAAAGAGAGAGAGAGAGAGAGAGAGTAAATGCTTGTTTTCAAGAGGCCTTTAAAAATAAGGCTATGGGGTAGTAAAGTAACTTAATAGTATACAACTAAGACTTGCATATTGGTAGAAAGAGTGAATTTGACAAGTCATAATGCAATGATATATACTTCAACATCATAAGTTTAGTGTTGAATTTGTGAAGTTAAGACTAGAGAAGGGACAATATAAAAGTTTTAAGTTGATCTGTAGACCTTTCAGTAGCGGAGTACATGAGTTTGACTCATTCATACACATGGGTCCACTCACAGATCAAGCTGCCCAGACACACCTAATAAGTCAGCCTCTGCTCAGTTCTACTTGTTTCTATAGCTAGAAGTTCTCCGATGGGTCTTCTGGATTCAGTAAAGACAGTGGAACATTCAGGAAGGGAGAAAGGAAGAGAGATGGAGGGGGGGGGGTAGGGATGGGTGGAGGGAAAGAAAGAGAGGAGAGAGAGAAAGAGACACAGAGAGACAGACAGTAACCAGTGATGATAGGATTCTTTAAAGTGAAGCATCTTTGTTCATGCTCTCATTTGTTCAGGCAGTGAGATCCAGTCCCCGCATGATTCACTGTAGAATGATGACTGCTTCTCGTTGCCTTGGCTTCCCATCCTCACTCTCCAAAGATCAGCTACTACCTTTCTTTGTGAAACAGGAATTCTCTCATCTGATCTCCTTTGTATCAACCCATCGTCTGGTAATTCCTCTCTGTCCCAATTCTGTCCCCTCTTCTCTTTCCCTAGACCTTAACCCTGACCCACCCCAGCTCCCCTTCTCTCTTTCCCCATGCCTACAAACACACTGAATAACATTCCTTGACCCTGTGGTTCCCTCTCTTTGTGACCCTAATTCCCAAAAAACTTTACCTCCTGAGCTGTATCTGGGACCATATCTACTACCACTCCTTCTCACTGTGTACTGACTTTAAAAATCCTGTGAACCAGATTCCCTCTACCAATCCTGAAATCATTTTTGAAAAGCCCCAGTGACACAAGTGAAAAACCCAAAGACATTTTTAAACGACATGGGGGAACATTTGGCTACTCCTTCCTTGCCATAAAATGGGGTGTTGTCTACATTTGTGGGAATCTTGGGTGGGAGGAATTGGCAGGTCAGAAGAGCAGATGATGTAAATATCTAAAGATGGATGAAAGAACCCATATGAACAAAGCTTACTAGGAGGTCCTATCTGCTAAAAAACTAAATAAATAAATAAAATAAAATATAGTTTTCTCTTGCATTTATTACTTTTTTGTAATATTAGCAGGTAACATCTCAGTGCTATTAAGCATACAGTAATGTTATATACATGGTAAATCTAAACACAATCATGTGAGGTATTATAATTTCCATTTTAGAGATGAAGACACTGAAGTTTATAGAGGCCAAGTAACTTGCTCAAGATTACAAAGTCAGGACTTTAAAGTATATCAGGTTCATGACTTTGAGGCCCTCCATTAACCACGCTACTATGAAACTTTACAAGTGACATCAGTGATTCACCACCTCTAGGTTATTCCCCAGAGAACCAGCTATCGAGGAGCAAATGGTCCGTTCCAATGGTCCCTTTAGTCTTTTTGAATCTTGACCTTTTTGGGAGTTTTGGTCCCAATTCAAAGAAGTTGTTTTCTCTTAGGAAGTATTGATGGCAATTGTAAAATCATGTATGGTTTAGTAAAGAGGTTAGCATAGTAATTCTAAGTGCCTTCTCTGCTTCCACTTGCTCAGTTCTCCAGATAGGGTTAACTGTGCATTCTGTTAATTATTAATAGTAGCTTCTTCCACAGTGCCCCAGGTTGGATGATAAATGATCACCCTACATATGTACCATTGCTGTCTTAGTATTCTTTAAGCATTGATTTCAACATGTAATCAATCTGCTCAAATCAAGAGCTCCTGCTAAATGTGTAGGGGACATTTCTGCCTGCCCCACTACCTTGCCTTCAAGGGAACCCCTCCTCCCCATTTCATTTCATTCTGGGAAGGGGGTTGCTGCTAATCTGTGTTGGCAACAATGTCCTACTCTATCATTCCAACCAAGGATAGGCTAGTAATCCAGGTGTGGCAAATCATGGCAACCCATCCAAAGAGTGGGCAAGTGATCCAAGAAAGGCCAAAGCACATCTGAACATTAAATGAGAATATCTTTTTCCACTAAGACTTCTAGGCTGGGAGACTGTTTGAAACTAATGGCAGCAATAAACTCCTGCCACATGAAGAGAACTGTTTGACAGAAAGAAATCAATCAATGGCAGGGAGTGCAGAGAGAGGCTGAGGGTGAGAGCATAATGGCAAGTAGGCGAACACACCCGAGCATACAGAAGTGCCTGCCAATAAGCACATCATCATGGCCTTGGTTGCCACACTTCTTAATTCAATTCTATAAACTACCCCAGTATCTTTCCATTTTATGTGTGCTAACCAAACCTCTTTTTTTTGCCTAAGCTAATTTGAATTTTGTTTCTATAACTTGCATATAAAAGTGTACTGACACCTAATCCCCCCAAATTTACCTTCAATAATATTCAAAGATATGAAAAAAATTTTAAATAAGGTCCCATTTCTAACCTGGCAGAATGACAAAGATTAGATAGAGAGACAGATATCTACACACACACATATGCATATATACATTTAATATTCAGTTCTGGAAAAGACACTTGGAGACATATCATTGGCGATGGTATACACTGATATACAACTTTCTGGAAAGAATTTGGCAATATTTATCCAATGCCTTTAAAACTGCAAGACCTTCAGTAGTGACAAGCAACAGATTTAAGACTTAAGCAAGAAGGAAATGTATTACAAAGAGACTGGGGAACTCAGGACTGGAAGATGAACCTCCAAGCTTCAAAAGAACAGATAATGCCAGGAAAGTCAACAGCAGGAAGCCAGGAGACCTCTCAGGTTCTTTTACACAGTGACTCAGTTTCAATCAACTTCCTCCAGACTAGATCATCGTTCTACTTTCCAAATTGGAGAGACCATGTATTGGTTACATACTTTTACTCTTGGGGAAGCCAGCCATGGTAGGGAGAGAGGGCAACAGAATATAAGCTGTACAGTCAGCTCATTGGTATATTTCTATACATGAACCTTTGGCTGCCCAACACACATAGCCAAAGCTGCCTTCACTTACCACCACCAAAATACTCTACGGACAATGGCAAGCTTACTTACCTCCTTCGCTGTGGGAAGAAGTCCAAGTTACAGAAGCTGCTGCATCCAGGAGTAATAATAGATTTCACAAGGGCACTGCTCAACAAGATCAGCACTTCTCAAACCATCTACAGTAAAGGAACAGTAAATTTTTGTTTCTAATCTGTCATGGACAAATTCACTGGGAAAATGCAATAAAGATGAATTGCTAGATAAATGAAATTAAACATAAAATGCAAGCCTTGATTTTTTATTATTATATACAATAGGCATAGAAATGTTGATAGCAATCAAACAGAGTAATTTTAAATACTATCTATTTCTATACTTCTTGCATCATAAACCAGTAATAAACAGCTCACACACTGGCACCAGCCTGCAGAGCCCCACTTTGAGTGGTTCTACTTTAGAATATATTTATTCCCCCTCAAATTCTGCTTCAGTCTATGGTCCAAGAGGAATACTTTACCATCACCAATACACTCTACATACAATATGGATAGAAGACATTTTGTTCTAAGTCATGACACAGCAAGCAAAGAAACAGACCCCAGTTTTTCTGTCTGCCACTTCTCCCTAAACCAAAGCTAGTATTTGTGCTTTCCCTTTTCTGTTAACTATTCTGTGATCTCCTTACCTTCTGCCAGTCCCTTAGCTATGTCCCCGATGGGGTAGCCTGAACCTTGATCCTTGAACTGTTTCAGTTCTTTGTGGTCTTACCTATGGTCTTACCAATGTCTCCCACTACCCTTTCCCACTGAGAATATAAAAGAAAGGGATCCAATATGTTCCTATCATAGTCCTCCTAACTGCACAGCAGTAATCACAGTATTCTTACTAGGCATGGTCAGTCACCCCAGCTAATACAGTATCCCACTTTTCTACCATTTGCCCCCTGGCATGAAGAACCCAAATGACCTGTCTTAGTTTCTAATTCAGAAGTACTACACGGTATGTGACAGAGGTGTAGTGTGTAACCTACACTACTACCCTGTAGTACTGTTACAGGGTAATACTGTAGGTTACACACTGTATGTTGCATCCAGTCCTCAGGTACTAAAAAGGAGGTTGAATGACATTAAAAGCCTCAGTGAGTAAAAAACAGAGGAGCTTAGTTATGATTGTTAGACACCTCAGTCCCTCCTCAGTCCATGGTTCCTAGATCCACATCTTCTAACTATGCGGACACAGTTCCTTATTGAGAACACTGGTTCAGAGCTTACCCAGTCTTCTGTGAAGTAGCTATGTCATCAGGTAGAAGATGCCCTGAAAGATTGCAGGGCTAAGTTTTTAGAGACCATTCCACCATGTTAGAAGTCTTGCGGCTTCACTGATACAAAATATAAAATAAGTGAATTACATTTGATTTAGTCCATGGCTTGCTTTCTTTGCTTTTGATCAAGGAACTGCCTTCAGAACCAATTTGGATAGGGTAATGACTGAGTACGAAGCATTCAGTAAGACTGCAGTTGGAAGTTCTGGCAAAGGCACAGCCAGGCAGAAGGGAAATACGATCCCTTCTATAGCAGAAGCAATTACACATAATCCAGCAAAACAGCCGACTTGTCTTTGTTAGGTGTGACGTCACATCAGAGATGTAGGCTGGTCTCTAAGGCTGACAAAGAGCACTCCCCTAGGGCATAGCCTGGTTTGCTTTGATGAGGGAAAGGCTGTGTGTCGGAGCCTATACAGAGTCTGTCTGGATTCCTACGGCCACCTTATTCATGTTTCATGTGAATGCTCACCAGAAAGCTTTTGCTACAGAAGAGGCTCTCAATCACGTGACCAGGCATTGATGGAGTCGGTTCAGCTCAGCCTCCATTGCTCATTGCTTGCCAAATGGGTCCCGAGTGGTATATAAGCAGTTTTGCTCATGCAATTTATTTGCCTCATAGAACACTGGAAGGCACACTTTTTTGCAGATATTGGATCCCTGATCATAGACTCTAAAACTCAAATATCTTCTTCATAAACTCTATGCTATCTGGCCTACCTAGATACAACTTCTGAAAGGAATGTCCTTGGCTAAAGAAAGCAAAGCCTATCTCAAAATCTAGGAGCTTTTATTGCAATTCTATTAGGATTTGCCATGGACAACATTCAGTATCCAGACCTGCCTCAGTCACTGCGTAAATTTCTTCCAATGAGGAGGCAACACATGGACAGAAGTTACAATGAGAATCAGCACCTGATTAAGTAATAATGTGTTAGGCAGGTTTTCTAGTACCAGTTCCATCTTTTCTATGGCTCAAGGTCCTGACAGGCAGACCTGTCAGCATTCCAACTTCCATGAGGTGACTTCATCCCTGGGATCCCATAGTATCAATTCCTTCCACCACATAAGTGACTTCCTACTGTTCCATGAGTTTCTCACTATCTTCTTGATTTCCCAACTCCTCTATTATCTGACTGCCTGCACTAAATTCCCTCTGTTGTAAATAATTGAAGTGGATGCTATTTTCCTGGACTCTACCTGTAGGGCAGCTAACTTTACTTACACTGGTCTCTGCAGGACTATAATCAACACATCTTTTTTCTCTGACTATATAATGGGAATGTCTATCCTTGGCAAATTTTGGAATCCCCAAATTAATCAGCTCCCTGACCTCTTTTATAAAGGCTAGAGTAGGAGAGCCAGATGGTAGAATTTTGCATACTCCATGCCTTCAAAATAGTTGATCAAAGTAATACCATATCTTAGGATACTTTCAAGGGCTTGAGAGAGGTATATATGAATATTCATACCTTTTTCTCATCTAGTTCCTTAGTTTAGCCATTGCAACATTGATGACAAGTGAAGAATGAAAGTTGTTCTTTATATCAAAAAACTGGGTGAGGGGCATTAAGGAAGGCATGTGATGTGATGAGCACTGATGTTAAATGCAGCTAATTAATCGTTGAACACTACATCAAAAACTAATGATGTACTATATGCTGGCTAACTGAACATAATAAAAAAACTAATGATGCACTATATCGCTAATTGAATTTAAATAAAAAATAAATTAATTAAAAAAATAAAAAAGTCAAAACCAAAACAACAACAACAAAACTCCCAACAAACAAAAAATAAAACTAAAATGCTGGCTCATCAGTTTAATTCCACGTTTAATTTGAGCCAAAGATTTCTGCTTGTCTATTTCTTGAGTCCTGAATATTGCACTGCCTTTGGATTTCTGACCACACCCGGTTGGAGTCTGCAATCAGTTGCTTTCAGCATGACTCCTCCTAACTCTGCTGAGTTTAGGGATCCCATTTTCATTGCATCTCTCTCCTCTGCAGTCTCCTCTGGCCTACAAAAACAGACAGCAATGTGCATTTTTAAAGAATTCTGCAACCTGGCTCAGTAATTGGTTTCTCCTGGGAAAGAAGAGTCTTCTGAGCCCCAGGAACAGAACAGAATGGGAGGTAGGTGGGCCATACACACATGTATCCAAACTAATGTTTCCAGTTCTTGTAGACTTTGAAAGCAAAAAAGCTGCAGAACGATAGAGGGGCGGAAATTCAATGTCACCTACTATAGGACAGCATTCAACAAAGGTTTGCACTAACCACGTCATCAAACTTGAAGTGAAGGGTGGCTGCCTAGGCTAGCTCATTGAATAGAGACTGCCTGGTGAGTACTACAGGAATGATTTCAGCAGATCTGAATTTCTGAAATTTCCTCTGAAATGTTTTCGGCGCTGTACCCTTTGAGGCATGTATGTGCTGAATTTAAATTCATTTTTATTACTGAGAGAGTAATAATGAAAAGAGGGATAGGATATTGGGCCATGTACAGTTGCCAGATAAAATACAGGATGTCCAGTTAAATTTGAATTCAGATAAACTAATACTTTTTTTTATAAGCATGTCCTATGCATTATTTGGGACATACTTATGCTAAAGCAAATCATTCATTGATCTGGAATTCAAATTTAACTGGGAATTTTGTATTTTTATTTGCTAACTCTGGCATCTCTACAGTTGGGGGACATTTGGCATTAGTTTCTTTTACATATAAAGGAGACTTGGCTGCATTTAGGCAAGGGAGTATAAAGAAGCAGGTAAGAACTAAGGCTGTGGAGTGAGGGTGCCTAGGTTTGAGTCCTATCACTTCCACCTAACGACTGTGACCTTGGGCCAGGATTAGCTGCATAATTTGTGGCACCGGTGTGCCTCATGAGCCTCTGTTCTCTTCCTTTTGGAAACAGCTATTCAGACACCCAGAAATTCACTCTGAGGAGAGGTCTGATGAGATATTTGGCTACCGCTTACCATGAACATTTACATTTCTGTCCCAGAACACAGAAGGCAGTCTCACTGCCTTCCAATCCAGTAAGATTGAATGACTGATTCCAAATACTACCATCCTCTAGGTATCATTGTATATTACATGAAGCCCACCATCAGTCTCAGTTAGGGGTTGCCCCTCCATTTTTTTTTTTTTTTTTTTTAGTGACAATAGGTAGGAACCCAGAATGACAAGCAAAACATAGATTCGGGGAAAGAAGTCTAAGACTGCTCATGTCTCAAGCAAGGGCCACACAAATCAGCTTCTGGACGGAATAAGAGTAGTGCTCGAAACCCAGCTGCAAGATCCTGAGGTCATTGCACCCGGGGCCTGAGATGACCCTACCTTTTCTGCCTCTGTGTCAGGTTTCCAAATCTTCCCTTTTTTAGGGAGGAGGTTATGGCCAGCTTGAATCCAGTTCCTCTATTCCTGGATCAGAATGATTTAGGGACAGACACAGAGAATGATAGCACAGCCAGAACCCTCTCAGGGAATTGATGTGAGCTGGGTACACACTCCAGTGTGAGTCTATTTTAAGTTCTGCCCCAGCAACCCTGTCAGGACTATTACAAGAAAATAACCAGAAATATAATAGATGATTGGACAAAGGTTTTTATTACAGTCAAGAACTAGAAGCAGCTTAAATGTCCAATAATAGGGGGAAGATTAAAATAATATGGGAAAATAAAATATGATAAGTAAATGTACATTATTTGAAGTGACTTTAAAGGCGGGAATTGATATTTAATGTTATGGGAAGTTCTTGTATGAAATTTATAATGCTAGTCAAGCTTTTACGGTGATCCCTTTTTACAAAGACTGGTAGGAAATACACTTTAAAATTAAAACTCACTGGTCTCACCACCCAGAGATAATTTTCAGTTTCACAGTTAAGTAGCCTATATTTTTCTAGGAGTCTGGAAATTATTTTCTAAAATTAAGATTTCTGATTGCTTATGCATCCAGCTACAACTTACCTTTTAAAACAGATGTTCTTTGTTTCCTGAACTAGTGACTTGAAACCAACTCACTTAGATTCCCAAATGTGCCATGCTCATTCCCACAAGTTATTTTCCTTGCAGTCAGCATCTGTGATTTCAAGATCCACAGAAGTACCACATCCTTCCTGAAACCTCGGCCAAATCCTAGTGATGTCACTCCTCACCTCCCTTTTCTATATCTTGTTTGTATCACTCATTAAACCTTTACATGTTTCCTCTGTGGCTAGTTTCAAAATCATGGAAGAGTTTTCAAATTTCAGGGTAGGTGGAAGGAGGGAGGAAGGTGGAAGGGAGCAGAAAGAGAATTGAACATAGAAAAAACATGGACTATTCTACTTTAAAGATGGTGGAGAGGTTGTAGTGTTCCATGTTTCATTGTTTGCATATAACACTTAGTGCTCCATTCAATACATGCCCTCTTTAATACCCATCACCAGGATGTAATGTATGGTAGTTAACATAATAAAATTAAATTTAAAAAAACACACTTTGTAGGTCCCAAAAAGTTGCAATAAATTATTCTTAAAACAAGTTTGAATAAGTTCCCTATATATGTGAGTAAATTACGGTAAACATAAATGACTTTTAATGTTCAAATGGTAAAATAATATATTTAATGCTTTTATTCCTACAAATAATTTGCTTTCATTTCTATTTCTATTTTTGTTGCATAATATCAATTACATCAGATTGGAAATTTGATGGAACCCTTTCTTGAAGTTTTAACTTTTCCCTGTAGGACGTAAGGAAATATTATTTGAAGACAATGATGGAATTTGGGGGGTTCAGGATGTATTTCCAAGGAAACCTCAAATTCATCTCTCCCTTCTGAAGCATTTAATTGCCAAAAATATCTAATTTAAAACTCTGTTTTGGCTTCTACAATAATGGAATTGTGATGACTCTTTTCTTTCTTTCTTTTGTTTTTCTTTTGTTATGATATACAGACAAAAAATATTTGAATCCAATAAATTTCTATGAATTAGGGGGAAAAAAAAAAAGATGGTGGAGAAGAAAGACTACATTGGTAACCAAAATGCTATGTGATCCTTGATTAGGTCTTCCATCAAAAAATCGCTATGGGGCTTCTCCAACTGATGTGCATATGAATCACTGGATTCTTGTCAAAATACAGTGATGCCTAAACTTCTGGTTTATGGATCAGACATTAAGAAGTAATCATCTACAGGGCATTTTGAGAATTACTGGAAAACACTGGCTGTATTAGATAATATATCAATGTTTCATTGCTTCAGTGTGATAAGGGTAAATGATTATATGAGATAATTTCATTTGTAGGAGATATGTACTAAAGTGCTTGGGGTAAAATGTCATGTTTGTATCTTACTTTCAAATGGTTCAGCAACAAAATTATACATAAATATGTATATGATAAATAAAGGAAATTGGATGAAATAACAATTGATGAATTTTGGTGAAAGGCATTCACTGTACTTCACTTTTTCTGATTTTCAAAATCTTCAAAATAAAAAACTATGAAATGATTAGTAAAAATAATACATAGCCTTAAGCTATACCCCACAGAAATTGAGTCAATCCATCTGGAGCGAGGCCCAGGAGTTTATAATTTAACAAATGCTCCAGAAAGTTCCATTACAAGTTGTGCACAGACCACATTGAGAATAATGTCTAAGCTGTTAGTGGGGAGCACTGTTGCTTGATGATTCACATCCTTGATATGGCGAAGGTCTCCAGGTTTGAAATATTATCATAAACTCTGAGAGCTGAGTTCAGTTTGTCTAGCAGCCTTTGCCATTCCCCTCATTTCATAATGGCACCATTCTTGCCTTAGGAATCTTCCTTCCAGTTCACAATATGGAGAGAGACAGACAGAGAGAACACCTGCACATCCCTTACCTTTCTTTTTTTTTTTAATTTTTTTATTGTTATGTTAATCCCCATACATTACATCATTAGTTTTAGATGTAGTGTTCCATGATTCATTGTTTGTGCATAACACCCAGTGCTCCATGCAGAACGTGCCCTCCTCAATACCCATCACCAGGCTAACCCATCCTCCCAGTCCCCTCCCCTCTAGAACCCTCAGTTTGTTTTTCAGAATCCATCGTCTCTCATGGTTCGTCTTCCCCTCTGATTTCCCCCCCTTCATTCTTCCCCTCCTGCTACATTCTTCTTTTTTTTTTCTTTCTTAACATATATTGCATTATTTGTTTCAGAGGTACAGATCTGAGATTCAACAGTCTTGCACAATTCACAGTGCTTACCAGAGCACATACCCTCCCCAGTGTCCATCACCCAGTCACCCCATCCCTCCCACCCCACCCCCCACTCCAGCAACCCTCAGTTTGTTTCCTGAGATTAAGAATTCTTCATATCAGTGAGGTCATATGATACATGTCTTTCTCTGACTTATTTCGCTCAGCATAATACCCTCCAGTTCCATACACGTCATTGCAAATGGCAAGATCTCATTCCTTTTGATGGCTGCATAATATTCCATTGTATATATATACCACATCTTCCTTATCCATTCATCTGTCGATGGACATCTTGGCTCTTTCCACAGTTTGGCTATTGTGGACATTGCTGCTATAAACATCGGGGTGCATGTACCCCTTCAGATCCCTACATTTGTATCTTTGGAGTAAATACCCAGTAGTGCAATTGCTGGATCATATGGTAGCTCTATTTTCAACTTTTTGAGGAACCTCTATACTGTTTTCCAGAGTGGCTGCACCAGCTTGCATTCCCACCAACAGTGTAGGAGGGTTCCCCTTTCGCCACATCCCCGCCAACATCTGTCGTTTCCTGACTTGTTAATTTTAGCCATGCTGACTGGTGTGAGGTGGTATCTCATTGAGGTTTTGATTTGGATTTCCCTGATCCTGAGCGATATTGAGCACTTTTTCATGTGTCTATTGGCCATTTGGATGTCTTCTTTGGAAAAATGTCTGTTCATGTCTTCTGCCCATTTCTTGATTGGATTCTTTGTTCTTTGGGTGTTGAGTTTGATGAGTTCTTTATAGATTTTGGATACTAGCCCTTTATCTGATATGGTGGGCACTTGTATTTGTTTTCTATGCTGCATAACAAATTACCACAAATGTAACAGCTTAAAACAACACACATTATCTCAATCCCTGTAGGTCAGGGGTCCAGGCACAGCTGAAATGCACCTTGTGTTCAGGGTTTCACCAGAGGCTGCCATCAAGGTGAGCCAGAGCTACTAGCTCATCTGAGGCCAGGAGTCCTCTTCCAAGCTCACTAACTACTGGCATAATCTGCTTCTTTGCAGTTGTGGCACTGAGGACTTTAGCAACTAGGGGCCACCCTCCATTCCTTGGCACATGGCCCTCTCCATAACATGCCAGCTTGCTTCTTCAAAGCCAATAGGAGAGGGTCTCTACTATTTCAAGTCTCTGACCCTCTGTTAAAGGCTAACAGCTACCCAGAATCATCTCCCTTATAGTTAACTCAAAATCAACTGGTATGGGACCTTAAGGACATCTGCAAAATCCTTTTACCTTCATCATAGAATAAAATTGAATCAAGGCCTTGACTTACCCAATCATATTCACGAGCCTGGCCCATACTCCAGGGGAGGAAATTACACAGAGTGTGTATAGCAAGGAGCAAGAATCTGGGGCCATCTTACAGTGCTGCCTATTACAGCATCTGTGGGAACCAGCCTTTCTGATGGCCCTCCTGGTATTCAGACACTTGTGTGGTCCTCTCACACATTCTACCAGGGGTGACCTATATAAACCAATAGGATAAGCAGAAATGATATGTTACTTCTGAGATTAGGTTATAAATCCATTTGGTTCCATTTGGTTTCTCTCACTCTGATCACTCACTCTGGGGGAAGCTAGCCACCATGCTGTGTGAGCAGCCTTGTGGAGAGGTCCACATGACAAGCAACTGAAGCCTCCCACCTACAACAATGTTGATGAGTTTGGAAGCAGTTTCTCCAGTGCCTTTAGAGGACTGCAGCCCTGGCCAATACCTTAACTGCAGCTCCATGAGAGACCCTGAGCCAGAACCATCCAACTAAGCAGCTTCCAGATTCCTGACCCTTAGAAATTCCATGAGATAATAAATGATTGTTATTTTAAACTGCTGAGTTTGGGGATGATTTGTTATGCAGCAGTAGATAAATAATATAATGCCTGTCGTAGGCCTGACTAATCTAAAGTGAAAAATGCCTGTGTCTCCCTTCACTAACATGGGAAAAGCATATGCAGTAGTAGTTAAAGAGCCCACAAAGAGAAGAATAGAGATCAAAGGTAGGTTGGCTGGTGCAAGGGTAGAAGGGGTCTTTTTTTAGCCTCTGGGTTGAGTGTAGTGTGATTTAGTGCCATTCCTGCTATTCCAGTATCATGAGCAAATACATCCCCTTTTTTTTGCCCTTTATTTTTTTTAAGATTTATTTGAGAGAGAGCTGGGGAGGGGAGGGGCAGAGGGAGAGGGGAGAGGGAATCTCAAGCAGACTCCACACTGGACATGGAGCCCAACGTGGGGCTCTATCCCAGGACCCTGAGATCATGACCTGAGCTGGACCAAGAGTCAGATGCTTAACCAACTATGCTACTCAGTTGCCCCTTTTTTTGCCCTTTGAATTCAGTCTTCCAAAGTACATTTAGGTCTGCTGAAAACATTTTGACCCTCTCTCTGTCTCCAACAAGTGTAAATTTATAATTATATGCAATCAGTATATGCAAATCAGCCAAATTCAGTAATTTGTCTTTCTTTCCCCTCTTGATGGCTGTGATTAAGTTGATTTGAATTTGGTTTCTGTCACTTGCAACCAGGAGTTCTGACTCATAAAAGCCTTCTGTAAGATTGGTTTCATGCTTTACTCAGGTCATTACTTTTTAAATGACATCTTTCCCTCCAAGGTCATGTTGGCTGGTCCTGAATCACATGCTAGGCCATGTTTTTTAGGTTCCCTGGAATATAAGTTCTATTTACTTGTGTTTCTAAGAAAGTTCCTACGGCATTTTTTTCCCAGGGAAGCCTTAGCATGCTGAGAATATAGCAATTTGACTAAATGATCTACATTTATTCCAGGGTAAATTTCCTCTGTAGTATATGGCATTTTTCTTCCTAACTTAGCTAATCAAACTCTCTGGGTACTGAGCTAACTATTCATGCTGAAGCAGCCCTAGCAGTCATTGTGAAAAGATACACAATAAACAAATCTCACACACAAATCAAGCAAAAATTCTGAGTTCTAAGATGCCATTTCTCCGTACTTGCTGTTCTCAGCACAAAAGAGTCGGTAGAGACCCCACACTTAACCCACAATTCTGCTTCCTCCCAATTCTGAATGACAGCAGTGAGTTTATACAAACTGGAATCTTTCTCAGTGAGTCTCCTAACCCATATGATAATCCTATTGTGATTCTCTTCACCCAACACTACTGCTAAAATGACAGATAATGTATTTTAAGTTTTATAATCATTAGACAAAGTCATAAGTGCCTCTCCTAACTGCCCTTCCCCACGTAATTCTAAATTTTATAATTTCCCAGGATAATACAGTATTTTAAAGTCTAAATCCACCCTCATCATCATTCTTTCTTACCAAATCAATTTAAGTTAGGCTGGTGACCATTCATAAAAGTTGCCCCTGGAAAAAACTCAAGTTACATAATCCTATTAATGGTGTTCATCCTTTGGTTTAATACCAAAGGATGGTATTATGGGCCTGAGCATTCAGGGCCTGAACTAAAGGGAATTGTTATAAATGATAATCTGCATTGTGCCCCCCTAAAGAATATTCTCACTCTACCACATCCATTAGTATCAGAGACTCTGAAATCAGACCACTTGGATTCAAAAACCATCTTTTGCACTTAAAGCCATGTACCATTGGCCAAATTGCCCAATTTGTCTGTGTTTTACATCTGTAACATAGGGATAATAGTAATATCCATCTCAGAATCATTGTTGTAAGACCTTAATGATATTTGGAAAACACTTAACATACTGGCACACAGTAAATGGTAAATAGCCAGCACAGATCACATTGAAATCTGATTGTGTATCTCCCCACTTAGCATAGAAGGTACTTTAGCACCATTCAAAAGAGGCATCACTATTGTCATCTTGTGTAGCATTAGTACACTTTTACATGCTGTGCAGATGAAATTAAAGTGATCCAGAGTATTAATACCCCATACGACTAAAAGAATAAAACATAATCCTCTTTGCAAGAAGATATTATCCCAACTGAAAATTATTTCTGTAACATTTTTGCAAATACAAAGTCTGGAACACAATAAAAAATAATCAGGCACTCAGACACAAAATAACAATCAGACAGAAATAACTAAAAATAAAACTCACAAGCACTTCAGATGTTGGAGTTTTTAGATATACACTTTAAAATAACCATACTTATTTTGTTCAAGGAGACAAGATAGAGAATTTTGGCAGAAAACTAAAAACCACCATAAAGGACCACACAGAAACTACAAGAACTGGGAAATAACAACTGAAAAGAGCAACAATTTAATAGATCAATTTAACATCTGTGTAGGTAGTCAAAGAATTAGTAGCCTGGATTATTTATTGGTCACAAAGAACTATCTAGAATGAAGTAAAGAGAAACAAAAGAATGGAAACATTAGAAAGGTAAGAAACAGAGGATACAGTGAGAAGGCACAATATAAGTAGAACTTTGGAGGTAAAAAAGAGAATGTGGTAAAAAGAATTATTTTAAAACATAATGGATGAGAACTTTCCAAAACTGAAAGCCATTAATTTACAGATTCAAGAAGCCCAACAAACCCTAAACAGAAAACAACCATGTACCTCACGGTGAAATGTTAAAAACCAAAGAAAATCTTAAAGTAGTCAGAAGTAACAACAACAACAACAAAAGCATATTGTCTCCAAAATAACAATTAGGCAGACAACTAACATTTAAACAGAGTTAAGAGAAGTCAGAAGGGATTAATACCTTCAAAGTGCTGAAAGAAAATAACTCCCAACCAAGAATTACAAGTTCATCGAAAATATATTTCAAGAAAAATAAAGTGAAATAATTTTAAGACACGAATAGAATTTGCAACCAGTATATCTGCACTAAAAGAAATACTAAAAGCATGTTTCACAGGCAGAAGGAAAATGATACCAGGTGGAAGCTAAGATTCAGGAAGGAATGATGAACAATGTAAAGGGGAATATGGGACAAACTTAAGTAAGTGGACTGTTGATGATAATGTTCAAAATACAGACAAAATTAAAGGACATAATAATAATGCCTTGAAAGTTTAGAGGGGAATAATGGAGTTGAAGTATCTAAAAGGAATCTAAGGTCCTTGCATTGCCCATGAAGAAAATAAAGTAACAATTAATATAAGGCTTTAAGAACCAAAAAAAAAAAAAAAAGTATGTCATAATCTTGTGGTTAACCAGTAAAAGAACTGCAAAAGAATGTGTAAGTTCCAAGATAGCATAGGAAAAAAAATAAAATAAATGTGAAATAAAGGCCAGAAAGAAGGACATTTGGAGAAAAAAAACAAAACAAAACAAAACATCAAATAGAAGGGACGAATAGAAAGCACTGGATAAGCCAGACACAGAACAATTCATACTACACAACTCCAATTGTCTGAAATTCTAACAGAGGCGAAGAATTCTAAACAGGCAAAAACTAAATTATAAAGTTTAAGGATACACACTTAAGTAGTACAACTAAAGAAAAGTAGGGAAAGGATGATCATAAAAGTTCAGAAGAGATTTCCTTTGAGGGAAAGAGAGATGGTGGTGATTTGGAGGGGACATGAAGGGTTAGGAATATTCTATTGCTTGGCTAACTGATGGGCTTTTGTGCTGATTCACTTAACTATATGTATTTTGTCCCCTTCTCTGTATTTATGGTATTTCCACAAAAAAAATAAATAAATAAAAGTATAAGGGAAATCTAAATGTGCTGAGATCATATAATCCTCAGAAATATATGGTTAAATAAAGCACTGAACAGCAGAAATAGTATGCTCTTGTTAGTAATAAAAAAGCTTATATACTTATATACATGCTTGTATTCACACAGATCATTTTTTAAGACATACATAATAAATTTAATCTGGCCCCTGCCTCTAAGAGGGGAGACTAGGACTCTGGTGTTTATGGAAAGAAGGGGCTAATTTTCATCCAAATGCTTTTACTGTGAAAATAACTCTTGAATTATTATTTTTTTAATAAAAAGAAATTCCACCAACCTATAAGTCAATTTTGAAAAAATAGGGTTACTATTGGATAAAATCATTATTTTTAAATTAACAACTGCATTTTGAAATCTTAATTTAAACTTGGCATGTATAACTAAGAATTTTAAATCATTGCTAAATTTGTTCAAAAGATGGATCAAATTTTCATAACCTAGAAGGGAAGAAAAGTGGCTTTTATTTTAAACAGACACCCATGAATTGATTGCCTTTCCATTTCCCTCACACAAATGCAGTAGAGATAGGGATGGATAATTCATTTTCATTTCAACTTGTTTCTAGAATATTGGTAAAACCCTTCATCTGCATTACAATGGAGTGCTACCAAAAATAGGAAGCAAACTTAGGGTAAACTGAATGGCTGAATTTAAGTATCTGCCATAAATCATAAAATTGTACTGTAAACTCTTAGTCATATGAAGAGTGAATCATTATCCAACAACACGGATAATCTGAGTTACCAGAGTGATTAGAACTAAATGCAGAATACGTTTAGGGAATTCAGCAATAAATTAAAGGATAACATCCATTGTTGAAAAGGTGTGAATAAAAGCCATCTGGGACTTTGGGGTTAATACAGCAACTTCAACACATGCTTTTAATTTTGTTTCTTACCTCAAGTCAATAAAAATTTAGAAAATGTTTTTCTTAAAAAGAGAAAGATACAAATCAGAAAAGGGCGGGGGAGACAGTAAAATTTTGGAAGCTAGAGAAATATGGGCAAGTACGAACTGATTTGGTAGATCTAAGAAAACTAATCTCTAGCTAGTACGGGGGAAATGTGAAAGCCAACCAATTTATACTACAGAGTGCCCAGTAAACACAAGAACTGGCTTTGGAACTGGTGGTGAAAGGAAGAGTAAGAAAAGAAAAGCTTCTGAAAGCTATTTCTTATAGCCATGCAATGTGGATGGTCTGGACCCTCTCTGACATAGACTACATATTTGTGCCCCCATCATTTCATATGCTGAAACCCTACTACCCAGTGTAATGGTATTGGGAAATGGGGCCCTCATGATGGCATTAGTGCCTTTATAAGAAAAAAAAAGCATACTTCTCCCTTTCTACTCTCCCCCATATGGGGATACAACAAGAAAATGGCCATCTGCAAACTAGGAAGAGTGCTCTCACCAGGCACTGGATCTGCCAGGACTTTATCTTGGATTTCCCAGCCTCCAGGACTATGAGAACTGTTTTTTTGTTTAGATCACCCAGTCTATGGCAATTTGTCATAGTAGCCTAAGCAGACTTAAGACACCCTTCCAACAAATGGGTTATCTAAACTAATGACACCATGCACATATTAAGAGGTAGAAAAAATTGTATTACATAAGGAGACTTTCTGAGCAGAACAGGACAGAACCCAACATGGTCTAGAATTGGCTTGAATGTCTTGAGAGTGAGAGCAAGTGGTTGTTATCATGGTGAGGGGGTAGAACCACAAGAAGAATTCATTCCCAGAATTGTTTGAACTTCCCTCCAGTGCCAAAGGAAGGAATGCCCTGTCTTTCTTATCAGGTTGCCTAAATAGATCAAAGTGGGGAAGGAGTAAATTGGGGCTTGAAAGCTCTCAGCAAAGATTTTTAAAAATGGAGACAGACTCTCTTATACTATTTAAGAAGTTAAACCTTGCAGATTCCCTCCTCTACTCCATTTTGCTGAGGAATTCCCCCTCCCAACTCTGAGAAAAATCTGGACGCTTGTTCTCTGGAGAAACTAAAAGCAAGATGTCTGGACTGATGATTTTGGCACACATGAGAATCAGAGTAAAAGACAGGATTGAGGGATCAAAAGTATACCTAATGCTGAATAAAAGATCTTCCCCTACCGCCAATCTCGATCACTCTCCAGTGAACTCAGTTGATAAGCACAGCCCATATTTTAAGCTCTCAGAACTTCTAAAGAACTTTTTAGGTCCTTCAAACTTAATATTAAGCAGATGCTTAGATATTATCAGATATCTGAAGAAAGCTCCTACCATGGAAGATAGAAATTAAAAATTTTTAAAAATACTAATTTCCGCCACAAAAAAAGGCATCTTAGAGTAGCTAAAAAAATGCAGGGGTTAGAGGAGAAGGAAATCAACATGACCAAATGAAATAAAATTATCATCCTCAGAGGAATAAGAAAATGCTGCATCCATGAAAGAAGAGCAGGATGCCATAAAAAAAATTAAAAAACAGGAAAAAGCTTGGAATTGGGAACATAACAAGTGCAGTCATTTAGAGGGTTAGAAGATGAAGTCAGGGAAGTCTCCTAGAAAGTGCAGTGAAAAGACAAAGAGGCAGAAAATAGGAGAAAAGGAGATAAGAAAGTGGGATGTCAACTCCAGAAAATCTAAGGAAAAAAAAGAAGAAACAGAGCATAAAACCAAATTGTTCAAGAAAATTCCCCCAGAAAAATAAGATGGGAACTGCTATTACTGGAAAAAAGTTTACTGAATAGAAGTAGTAGATGAAAATAGCTACACAAAGACATCTGAAATTTCAGATCACCAGTGAAAAGAAGATTCTACCAACTTCCAGAAAGAAAAAGCAGGGGCACCCGGGTGGCTCAGCTGTTAAACATCTGCCTTCAGCTCAGGTCATGATCCCACGGTCCTGGGATCGAGTCCCGCATCGGGCTCCCTGCTTGGTGGGAAGCCTGATTCTCCCTCTCCACTCCCCCTGCTTGTGTTCCCTCTGTCGCTGGTCGCTGTGTCTCTCTCTGCCAAATAAATAAATAAAATCTTAAAAAAAAAAAAAGAAAGAAAGAAAGAAAGAAAGAAAAAGCAGATCAGAAAGGATCAGGGATCACAATGGCTTCAGACTTTGCAGCAGCATCACTGCAAGCAAAAGGAAAATGGAGTAATATCCAGAAACTTAAAGGAAAATGACTTGTAACCTATCCTTATTCAACTCATAAGCCTTGTGAGGGTAGAATGACATTTTCAGACACCCATGGTCTCAAAAAAAAAAAAAAATCACTACCCATCCTTTTTCTCAAGAAGCTGCTGGAAATGTGCTCCACCAAAATAAAAGTATAAACCAAGAAAAACAAAGACATGGTACAGGCAATAGGAGTTCCAAATGGGAGAGGGATGAAGGGATTCCTAGGAGGACAGTGAACAGACATCCTGAGATGCTAGCTGGAAACTAGACCAGATTGGAGCAAAGCGAGTCTAGACAGGCATGCTGTAGGATGTATGACCCTGACCCCCACTGCTTAGGTTTAGTCTTAAAAGAAAAAAAAAAAAAAAAGAACAAAACAACGATAACAAAAAACACCTAGAGGAATGCCCTGGAGAGTCTGGCCCAGACAGAATGTGGTGATCCTGACAATGTGCTGATACATGTCCTGCTCTTTCCTCCAGGTTTTGCAGCCTAAAATGGATGTGAACATTTATTTCACCCCACCAAAATTTTCTTTTTCCATTTAGTTCTGAGAGCTGGAACAAGGCCATGGTGAACTCTGAAGCAAGAAACCCAGGGCAGTTCACTTCGCTTCCACTGATCATGTTTAGTACCTGTTTTACACTACAATTCTTCCAAATTCATAGACTATAGTAAGCTTCAGATTTCCTAGAACTCATGCATGACCTCCCCCACTGAATACTCCAGAAGGTCCTTTTGTAAACTCCCAGGAAGCAGAAGCCTAAGACCCAGAGACTATTGAGTTTACCCTGTCCTGGAATTGCTCACAAAACTAGCTCTGTATTTGCCACCCTGTGGGAGGGGAGGCATGGAGAAGGAATGTTAAAAAGCAGCAAACAAAGGAGGGTTTTAAGTGCTATTTCATAACTAGGGTGGAGGATTTAAAGGTTTTTTAACTTGTTGGGGTTTTTCTAATTAAAAATTTACACTGTGCACATAACTTCACATGCAGAAAATAAAGGAAAAAGAAGTAAGCCAACTCAGAGAGTAACAGTTTGGACTGTAAATCGAAACAGATTTCCTGGGTGACTTTCTGGCAATGATTAACAAAAAATCTTAAAATTGGGCATGCTTTTTGACCCAATTCTACCTCTATAAAATATTCTATGAAAAGTTGGACAATGCCCAAAGTACACAGAAAGGCTTTGCTAAATCAGAAACTAACAGTTAAAAATTAGGAACCCAAAACACCCACTCTTGCAGAATCAATTAAAATAACTGGGATATTCATGCCATTGACCATTTTGCAGTCATTACATAAGGTGCATTTGCTGACATGGGTAAAGTTCACATTACACTGTAATTTACTTTAAAATACTTAAGCATGGACCATGTGCTGTGTGTATGCACTGATTTAATTTACTTACCAGGGGTAATTAGTTAATATTTGAAGAACCCTGTTCAGTGCATGCACTCTAGGTGAGTGCTATAGAAGCAGCAATGGCAAACACTTTAATGATAACTAGCTCAAGCAGCATTGGAAGATCTGCTAACTAGGATTAGAGATGCTCAAAATAGGTTTTCATTGGTGAAAACTACCAACACATCTGCTCTTGCATGAACAGGAGTATGATAGAAGCCTAGACCTATAAGAGCCGTTAGCACTAAAATACATCAGTGTCCGCCTCTAAGTCAACTTGTCATGCAAGGAATTTTGAGAACCTCTGAGACAAGTGCTGTAGTACTTCCCCAAGCTTGCATGAACAGGTTTTATGACTCCTAATGGTCACTTACTAAGTGTAATATTTTGGGTACTTCTGAGAGGCAGATGCCAAGATAGGATTATTGCAGATTTACTAGGGGGACATACCCAGGATGGAAAAGGAGAAGAGGGCTGAACAAGGCAGGGAGAACCTTGAGGCGATGAGGAAGGTTTGACATTTCCGAAGGAGCCAGGGAAGGAAGGAAGATTGGGTAGGAAGGGTTTCAGATTACAACGGGGTTCCAAGAAAATTTTAGCTGATCTGATAGGGAGTTCTTATGCTAAAGCCACCCATCAATGGAGTCCCTCATGTTGCAGCTAAGGACCTGCATTAATACCCCCAAGCGTGCTCAGTGATTGGCTGGGAGCAGACGTGGGAAGCATGATGTCGGTGTAAATGAGGCCATATGTCCAGAGGCACAGCAGCTGGTATGGCCAGTCAGTTATGCTCCCCACAGTAGGAATCGTGAGTATTTTCCTGGCTGCCATAGTGTGTGTTCCGACTGCAAACCACCTAGAAGAGAATCTGAGCACCCTCACTGATAATCTAATCATCAGAAACAGAGAACTAGGAAAGAAAATCTGATGGTTGTAAAATGGCCAAATTTGCTGAAATCTATTCTTAACAATATAGTTAAGTGTGTGGGGGATGGGGGGACGGGTTGTTCAGTATGAATATAGCATGGCCCCATTCTTTGTTTTAAAGTCAATTACATTCTATGGTAGGATTTTTTTTTTTTTTAATATTTTACTAGCTACCACTGTAATTCCTTTAGGGACTTTGTCACCTTCCCAGTCAGGGCCCCTGAGCAATTCCAGAAATCTTAGGACATGTGCTAAATTTCCCACATAACTTGGGGAGTGGTGAGGAGTACAAGCTGATCTGAGGTAGTCTGAGAGTCACCACAACTGACACCTTCGTGAAAAATATACACACAAAATATATGTGGGTAGAAAATATTTGAGAGCATGAATAAAATGTTACTATTGTCTCTTTACAGGATAAAGTTATGGTGTTTTAATCTGTATTTTCTAATTTTTCTACAATGAACGTGAATTGGTAGAATATAAAGCAAAAGATGTTGGAAAAAATAATTTTAGTAATTGCTTATTTTCAGGAATGACTGAACATTAGCTAAGTCAATGTTTTCAGCACAGTCTCCAACATAATTGGTCAATTATTAAAAAACAAAACAAAACAAAAACCCTCCATAGAACAGGTCAATTTACCCTATAACCCATGGATGCATTTTGCAGCTAATTCATCCTGGAAGGCATATTTAGTAGGCCATGTTAGTCAAAGTAGATCTTTTAGTTAAGCTCTTTTTTCTAGGTCTGTTGATAACTGGCTATACCCTCTCTGAAAAGCCTTTGACTAGACCCTTCTCTGCTTTGCTTTGTTATGAGGTCTTAAGAAAAAGATTGCTCCAATAAGGTCTGAATTCAAAACTGACTGTAGTTAAAGCTACCACTTTTCTCAAGAAGCAATCTCCTTGGGGAACAGGCTACCTCGCCGTCTCAAGGACAGGACGACAGGATTCTATTGGCAAGCTTATGTACTACCATGTAAAACTACTCAAGTATCTACCTTAATGACTGAGACATGAAGATATTTTCTTCTTCCCTCCCTACTACTCATACTTCCTTTTGCCAGCTTAATTTATAAAACCTATAGATCCATCTTTAATCATCAGAAGCTAGCACTTTAGACCCCTACTAGAGGGTAATGAAGAACAGTTGTACACGTTAAAAAATATACCTGGCAGAAAGAATGTCACAGATTCTAACTTCATGCCATATATATCCACTCCTACAGGCTTAAGTTCTATCTTTGGATGAAGCTAGATCACTGGAAGATGATGTGTGTTACCACTGGCCACAGTGTCTTCCTATTTAAAAAAAAAAAAAAAAAAAGCCTCCTCTTCTTCCAGGAAGGCACTGCCCTATCCAGGATACATGATTTGGTGAGAGGAACGAGGGCCAGATTTCACTCTTCATTCATCACATGAGCTAGGTGCCCCCATACACTACACAGTCTAAGTAACTGTCCAGGGTAGCCGTGCTTTATATACTTAGCAGACCCTATTTTAGTCCCATGAGGAAATCCTGTCACCACCTTATGCTTGAACTCCAAACTTTTATGCTCTTCAAGTCCCTCCAGCCATATTTGTTGACCCATGTAGACCCATGTTTCCCAGCTTTTTGGGTTTCATAGACCAGTTAAAATTTAAAAAAAAAAAGTTTTTCTTGGGAACTGACAAAGGGTTGCCAAGTTTTATTTGAAAAAAAAAATAAAACAAAGCATATAATTTACTGAGCATAGTAATTTTAAAATAAAGGGCAATATTTCTCAAGAAATAAAGGCTGTCTACTTAGAACCACATATTTACTTTGATAAAGTAAAGCTTACTTACATGGTCATCACCTGCCTCTCCTGTCCGTACTGTCTCCTCCAGGCACGCATGGCTTTCTGTGGGTTCTCCAACCCACCCAGCCACTTCTCCTTCTGTTGCCTCAACTGAACTGGTGCCTACTCATCTTGCAGGTCTCAGCTGGGGAGTCAGGGAAGAATTTAAGCAAACTTAGGAATTTAGGAATCGCTACTGTTTCATTAATTGATTTAAAAGTATAATTGGTTGGGGTGCCTGGGTGGCTCAGTTGGTTAAACGACTGCCTTCAGCTCAGGTCATGATCCCAGCGTCCCGGGATCGAGCCCCACATTGGGCTCCCTGCTCAGCGGGAAGCCAGCTTCTCCCTCTCCCACTCCCCCTGCTTGTGTTCCCTCTCTCACGGTCTCTCTCTGTCAAATAAATAAATGAAACCTTTAAAAAAAAAAGGTATAATTGGTTATATATCCATAGGTTTAATATTTATCACACTTATAGACTGAGCTTCAGGAGAAGAGCACACATACCTACAGAACTTTGTCTCCAACACCTGACACAGATCTGACTACATAATAGCTGCTTAAATATTTATTGAATGGATTTAACCAGTGTCCCTTACATAATGTACTCTATTAGAGATGTGAGTTTTGAACCAGAAGAACTTGATCCCTTTTTTAATATTAAACATTATATAATTTGTTTTTTGCCTTTTCCTGCTTCCAAGAATCTTAGACATAGACTTATATTCCATAATAGCAACTATGTTGACCCTTATGGTTAGAATATTTACTCTGTTTCCTCTTTCGTATTTTTTTCTCATTATTTTACCCTTATTATAAGCTGTTCTAAGCTGTTTCAGATTCCTTTTCAGGAAGACACATGGTGTAAATAAATAAATAAAAGCCTTAGAGTGCAATAGCTCACCTGCTCCTGAAATAAAATGCTGACATTTCAAATGTTCCTTATTGTAAAGGTTAGATGATTAAATATATTCCTCTTCTGCTACCTCAGATTACCCAAATAAACATCAACCACATGCAAACTACACAAATAGATCAGGCTTTTGAATGGAGGTGGTTTTAAAAGACAGGTATATATTTGAAATATCAAGAGAAAAGAAAATGCAAGGTATAGCATTCTCATTTAAAAACAAACAAGCAACCTTAAGAATACTACCATGGGGGCGCCTGGGTGGCTCAGTCGGTTAAGCGTCTGCCTTTGGCTCAGGACATGATCCCAGGGTCCTGGGATCGAGCCCCGCGTCGGGCTCCCTGCTGGGCAGGAACCCTGCTTCTCCCTCTCCCACTCCCCCTGCTTGTGTTCCCTCTCTCGCTATGTCTCTGTCAAATAAATAAATAAAATCTTTTAAAAAAACTACCATGTATACTTTTATTTATGCTTACTATATGCCTTTTAAAAATATTAAGAATCAGCTGCCATACTTTCCAAAGATTTCTTTTAAAGACTTTATTTATTTGACAGCGAGAGAGCGCACAAGCTGGCGGAGCAGCAGGAAGAGGGAGAAGCAGGCTTCCCACCGAGCAGGGAGCCCGATCCCAGGACCCTGGGATCATGACCTGAGCCAAAGGCAGACATTCAACTGACTGAGCCACCAAGGCACCCCTCCAGAGATTTTTGAGAAGCATTAAGATTCTTTTCTCCCATGAAAACCAGCTTATATAGATCTGCTCTTAACATTCAAAAATGATCAAACTGGCTGTCTTTAGATTGGTAAGCACTACTTAAAACTGGGCCACATATCAATTAAACTTTTAATTCTGCATTATATTCTAATAAAATAGATTTAACACAAAATGTACATAGGCTAATAATCCCTTGGCTCAATTACTCATATAAAACATCACCTGTGGTCTCTGGCAGCACTTTATTATCTCAAAGGAAAGACCCTGAGTTTCCAGAAGAGAAAGTTCCTGCCATAAGATAAACCATCTTATCTAATAGCTCACCTACACAAACAGATTAGCGTCCTGGAAGTAGAAAGCCTCTGGGAATGCTAGCCAGCCTCATCCTCTCATATGAAATACACGGTAGCAGAAGTTAACAGACTTGCCTAAGGCCACATAGGACTAAGTGCTTCCTCTGCACCTGTCCTCTCTTCAGGGAAAACTAACCACCTGGGAAGAAGAGTCGAATGGCAAAGGAAAGGTTAACAGCTCTACGGAAGCACGCTGACACTTCCCCTGGGCACGTGCTTAAACTCCAAGAGACTATCACCCCCATTCTATGTAATAGGAGGCCATATTCTCTTGGTCATATCTGAGGACTTTCCAAATGTCAGGTTTTTGCCTCTGGAGCCTCAGAATATACTCAGTGTGCACAGCACTTGATGGAACACCCAGGGCTCAGTTCTGAACCAGGTTTTTCTGAGAGCAGGCAGGCAAGAGAATGCGCTCGGTGAGCCACCTTGAATTTAATTTCACAGGGTGAGAGCCTCTGATGGAAGGCTTAATGGGAGTACAAAAGCACCATTTCAACCAGTGTGGGGAAATAAGGGCATTTGTCCTTCTGAAGAGCTGAAAAGTTTTGGCACAGAACCTGGCATCTTTCTTGGCAGGCACAGCAAACTTTGTATTCAGGTGAGTAAGGGAAAAAGTCCCAACTAAGAGTGGCAGGCTCCTTTCATAGTGAGGATACCTGAGTCTTCTGATACCAGTAAGTGTTGTAGCAGGAGGCATGTGAGATCATGGGCTCTGAGGTCAGGCCTCGTTTTTTACTTCCAGCTCCAAAATTTACTATTATAGGACTTTGATGATACGCCACTTTTTGAATGGTTTCCTCACTGGTAAAATGGAGGTTGGGGAGAGCAGTGGATACAAATGGTCTCCTAATCCTCACAACACCTTGATGAAGTAAATGCCTAGCTCTGTGCTCGCTGGTACACGTGTTTTTCACATTCTACCATCCTCTTCTTACCTTCTCTTGTCTTTCCAGATTTTCTCCTAACAGGAGACATGGAGAAAGGAGTGGTGGGAGTTCCAGGTCTGGACCCATTGCGTCTGGGGCCAGGGCAAATTCCTCCCCTTCTCCTGCCAAATTCTCTCACTCTCAACAATATTCCTTTCCTATTTACAAATTGAGAAGGGCTCAATTTGGATTCAAAAGGGGAAGGAATCCACAACATGGCTAAAGGCAAGCCTAAGGATGTGGAAGTGGAGAAAATTTCTTTTTTTTAAAGAGAACAGGGCTATGATTCACTTTGCTTGTGGTAACAAAAGAGTAGGTGCTCACAAGAATATGGAACGTGGCTCCTTGGCTGCCCCCCTGCAACCCTGACTTTTTTTCTCCTTTAATCTCTTTCTCTGTGTCAAGTATTTTCACTGACACCTTCCCTGGGCATGTGCTTAGTACTCGTTAGTATAACAGTTTGCCAACTTACTAGTATTATGGGCACGAAGACAAAATCAGTCTGTGTCCCATGCAGTTCATGTTAGACTTCTGCCAGGCACAGCAGACACTCACAGGAGAACATGGTACCCCCTCTGTAAAGCCATCCATGCTCCCGCAAGGATAATATCTGAATTGTGCCTTGCAAATTAAGGAAGATTTAGTGGAGGCCAGAGAATAAAAGGAAGGGGCTTTCATGAAGTCATTTTAACCCTGAAAAGAGGTATGATGAAAGTCATTTCCCAAACACCCTCACAGCTTCAATTTTTACACAAGTAAATTAGGATTGGTTTGTCTAAGGTCACAGAGATTGGTTTCTTTGTGGCAAAGAGCCAGACCTTACTCCCAATCAAGTCTTTTGACTTTTGGCATTAAGTTGTACCATATTGTCCCATGTTAATAAGGACAGGGGCAGACATGTTTTTATCAAAGGAAGACCAAGTGACATACCACATGGACAATGTCACCAGTAGCTTAAAAAAAAAAAATTCTGTACTAAAAATCATTTAATCCTGGGGATACAAGAGAATTATCCCCCAAAAGAAGAGTCATGTATTATTCAAGTCTGAGAAAAATTGCCTTCATGTAATTGTCTCAGTTTCTATTTCTAGTCTTAAATCAGACTTGCATTTCTAATCACCCCAGGTGTTTTCACTCTTAAACTCTTGGGGCTCCACACTCACCCAGTCAAAAGCACAATATCCTCTTTTTTGCCATAATACCTAGCTTTCTAAGCCTTAATTTTGTAAGGCACTCTTTTTCTATATATTAAAGCTTTGAGCTCTCCAACAGCGGTAGATCCTCTAAGATGTGCAGCTGTTGTTTTTTTCATCCTCACCATCACTACTCCATTAGGAACTGTAATCGAAGCTCTGTTCACAGCTTCCATTTAGCCACCTCACAAGATAGAAGAAATGGAGAAAATCAGTCTGAAATATACCTCCTAGTTGGGTGCCCTAGAAGCAGAGCCAGAGATGGGGATTCTCATGCAATTGATTTTTCTGAGGGTGCACTTTCAAGAGAAAGCTGTAAGGAAGTGAAGGAATAGGATAAAGAAGGGAAAGAAGCCAAGCAAAGATGGGCTGACAGGTCTGGTCCCTGATGGATGGTGCAGGAAGCACTGGAGCATGAATGGCACCACAGACTTGTTTATCCTTGAGGCAAAGAGTCGATGGTCTGTAATCTCAAATTAGCCAGTTGTTGGCCATGGGCCATCCCAGGTAGGATGACATTGCCACCCCACCCCCACCCCCAGGCATCTCTGGGCAAGGGCAATTCTCTGGAAAAGAGTGCATCCTGAGCCATTAATGGCCAACACTCCTAGCAGTTGAGGGTTGGGTGCATCTTCCCAACAAACAGGATCTGTGCAAGACATCAACTGGGGCTACTGCTCAAACTGACATCTGTACATTGATATACCTAGGAAGGTCCAGCCAGGAAACAGTAACAACCATAGGTCTTTCATAAAGAAGTAATTAATTACAGGAAATTGGCCACATGGGTGATGGGAGAGGTGGGAAGCAACAGGTGTGAATAAGACAATCCAGTAAGTAGCAGTAAAAAGAAGCTGCTACCACCCCCTAAGGCTGGAAGGACAATGAAAGGTGATACAGTCTGGGCTGTCTGGGGGTGCTAGAACCCCTGAAGGGATGCAGAGAGGACACCTCAGGAAGTAAGGATAGTGGTATAATCTGCCTTCTCCCCTCCCCTCCAGCCTTCCAGCTATCTGCCTGTGCTTCCTTTTGGCCAAACCTATAAGGAAGTCAGAGGCAAGGGGGTCATGGAAAGGTAGTTCCTTGTGATGAAAAGTAGGGGAAGGGCAAAAAGAGAACATGAGCCAATGAACAGGTGACAGACCCTGCTACAGTGCATGTGCACATTTCTGTTCATAGCAAGCGAGATATATGCCTACCAAAACAGCTATGTGTCATCCATTTTGTTTGCTATTATATAGAATAAACTACTTTAGGGGACACAGACATTCCCTTAGATTAAAACAGAAGTAATGATATTTATTCCTGGTCTTAGTTTATGTAATCAAATGTGTACCATGGGTTGTTGTCTTAGCTCGGTTCCTAGTTTTCAATCTGTGGAAGAGACCAACATCAAAAGCTACACTCCTCCTGATGCCCATTCCCAGACCCAGATTAAATCCAGGCAAAGGGATTAAAAAAAAAAAAGGGGGAGGATTTTGAAAGTAACATTAAGAATTGAGCTCCCTTCTATTAATAATTTTGGCACAGGTTGACTTGGCAGGACTCCCCTTTGCTTGAATTTCCATTTTTTCTTTCATATATCTGGGTAAATACTTAATATTTGATATTACCTGATTATTTGCAAAAATTTAATCACCTGAAATGTTTCACCATGCACTAAATAACATAATTAAGCATTAACCATAGGTCCAAATTTAGTGAGAACATTTACATATGTTTTTAATTATTTGTCAATTTGTGTCAGTACTTGGGACTACTCAAGAGACAGTTTACACAATGGCTGCCCCTAGGGGCTTAACCAAGTGATTACAGGCTTATTAGGAAACAAGACCAGCCTCCCAGGTGTAGTTCTCTACCATTTGCAAATCAAATAGCTTGGCGGGAGGCGGGAGGCAGGAGGCGGGAGGCGGGAGGGGGGGGCGGAGAATCAAACAAACACACAGATTGGCTCTGAGTGGAACAATTTTGCAAGTACATATACCACATGCAGACACACACATACATTTCCATTTAGTAAACTGAAGAAAATAAATAGCATTCTGTAAGTGTTCTCAACTCTGTTTCTTTAAAACAACCTGAAAGATCTAGAAGCTATAACCAACTACCACATCCACAGTGCATTTTGGTGAATGGTAAAATCTTATGGAAGAAATTGGATTTATGTATGCACATATTAGCACAAAGTTGCCAAAATTTCATTTATTTAAAAAAATCACTAAGTATATCTGTTAAATGTTGTATTAAAAGTTTCTGCCTTCAAAGAAGTTATATACCAGGGGCAAATGACAGAGTCAAATATTTAGAATATACCAAGTACACACATCTTCCTCAAATCCAAATTTTAAATGGTCTTTTAACTTTCAAATCAGTCTTGAGATGCACTAGGGAGGCATCCAGTTTTATATCTGCTGAGATGAGAAATCAAATCCATAATCATAATACATAAGTAAATTCATTCTCACTGCCAGTATGGATGTGGGATGCAGTTAATTTTCAGCAATTAACAACTTTGGGAATCAAAATTCAGACCATTATACTATAAACTTTCTCTTGATAATCCAACTTGCCAAAAAATTTTTTAAAAAATTAAGCTAGCTGATTTTTTCCAATAAAATGGTAATAATCCATTAAGTCCAGCAGAATATGATTGATGATAATAACACAAGTGTATTAACTGACACTTTTCACTTTTGCATTCTTTATTTTTCCCTGAAAGCAATTAAAAAATATGTAACTACTTTTTATCCATGTAAGACTTATTTTTTCCCATAAACATCAAAATTGGAAATAAAATAATATCTATTAATTAGCCTAGAATTTCTCTCTTAAATATATTTGCTCTAGCTTAGGTAAATATGGGTAGTATGGGAATACAAATTTGGGGAATGATGGAGAGGGGAAAGTGCTAATTTTAAACAAAAGTGGGAGTATGTCAAAAGGACACTGGACATTTTAAGCAACAAAATAAATATTGGATTAAAACCCAAAATATTGTTTTTTGTTTTTTGGTTTTTTTAATCATGATAAGTATACTCTTTAATCCCTGTCCCCAATTCCCCCCTTGCTGGTAATCGTCAGTATTTTTCTATGTAGTTAAGAGTTTGTTTCTTGGCTTGTCTTTTTTTTTCTTTGCTCATTTGTTTTGTTTCTTAAATTCCACATGAGTGAGAGTCTATGGTATTTGTCTTTCTCTGACTTATTTCGTTCAACATTATATTCTCTACCTCCATCCATGTCATTGCAAAAGGCAAGATTTCATTCTTTTTTATGGCTGAATAATATTCCATTGTGAACATATAGCACATCTTCTTTATCCATTCATCTATCAATGGACATTTGGGATGCTTCCACAGTTTGGCTATTTAAGCAATGCTGCAATAAACATAGGGGTACATATATCCCTTTGAATTAGTGTTTTTGTAGTCTTTGGGTAAATACTCAGTACTGTCATTCCTAGATTATAGAGTAATTCTATCTTGAAACCCAAAATATTTTTTAAAATCCATATATCCATAAATGGTTGAATAAATAGCTTTTTTTCCTTAGCAAAGAATTCCAAAGAATACATAGGCATATCACCCTCTTACCTTACTTTGAGTGTGAACTGGACTTCGTCACTTGCTTCTGACAAATAGGGTACGAAAAGGGGGAAAATAGTAACTTTACAGTGGAAAAAACATTAGCTTAACTAAGTGACCATGGTTACCATTATACTATGTACCCCTGATAGGACAAGGGAACTTCACTTGTGTAGTGTTCTGCCACAACACCCACGACCCCAGTCTAACCAGGAGAGAACCAACAGACAAAGCCCAGTTGAGAGATAGTCAGCAAAATATCTGATGATTACACCACAAGACTGTCAAGGTCACAAAGAAGCAAGAAAAAAAAAACTGTCACAGATTAGAAAAGACTACAGGGATATAAGTATTAAATGCAATGTTGTATTCTGGTTTGAATGAAATAATGGAATAGAAAATAAAAATTAGTGGAAAACAGATGACATTCACATAAAATTTGCACTTTAGTTAATGGTACTTTACCATTGTTAATTTCTTAGTTTGGATAAATGAACCACAGTTATATAAGATGTTGACACAGGGAAAACTAGGTGAAAGTAATCAGGAACTTTCTAATGTTCTTGCAACTTTTCTATAACTAAAATTATTCCAAAACAAAAAAAATTTTAATTACAACCAAATGAAAAAATAGAGCATACACAAATATGCATAATGCAGTAAAAGCAGTCCTTTAAGGGAAATTTATAGTCATAAAAATTTATACTAAAAATGAATAAATGTTAAAAATTATGAAGTGTAAAATCTAAGAAATTAGAAATAAACAGTATGAAAGCAACAGTGGAGACAAATGAAATAGAAAACATACAATAAAAGAGGTTAAAGTAAAATTGATCAATAATGAATTGACAACAGATACATTTCTGGCAAAATTCAATGAGAAAGTAGGTTGGGTGGCTCAATTGGTTAAGCGACTGCCTTCGGCTCAGGTCATGATCCTGGAGTCCCAGGATCGAGTCCCGCGTCGGGCTCCCTGCTCAGTGGGGAGTCTGCTTCTCCCTCTCTCATTCCCCCCTTCTTGTGCTCTCTCTCTCTCTCTCATTCTCTCTCTCAAATAAATAAATAAAATCTTAAAAAAAAATAAAGGTGAGGAAGCAGAATTCAGCAGGAGCACTTTCAGACTCATGTGAAAGCAGAGGGAGAAAGGAGGAAATGAAGTAAAAAGAGTCTCAGACGCAGTGCAGTTCTAAGAGAGTTTTGGCAAGACCGCTGGTGAGTCCTTAAGCCCGTCACCCATCAGAGAATCCCATGGCCCTTAGGAATGAGCCTGCCTTAGTTTCACCACTATGCTCAGTCATTGGCTAAGTAAATAATGACTGAGCATTGGGTGAGATCAATCTTGGCCCGCAGTGAATGTGCCCATAACAGAAAAGTGGTGATTAATTCTGAGGTGGCAATTGGGGCTGTCAATCAACCATGCTCTGCCCAGCAGGAGATCCTAAGTCCTACATTTTCATGGCTGCCACAGTGACCAAGATGGGTTTTCTTCAAGAATCCAAAAGTTTAATATTAGAAAGATCTATAAATGTGACTTACAGCATGTGTTAGACCCAAATCTATGTGTCTCTTCAGATTCCCTGGGCTCAAATGCTTCACAGACCTTACCATCACTGTTAGCACCTGATTAGTAATCTGCCCTAATGAGTAGCAGTCCCTTCCATTTGGTCACCATTGCAAAACTAAGCTAGCCAGCCACATACGTGGATGTCTGACATCTCATACTTCTGGGCTTGAATGTAACACTGTACTGCAGGGCCTGGGATCTGGCATCCTGAGCTGCCATCAAAGGGACTAGATGATGAAACTTGGATATACAGGACAGTTTACTTCCTGTGGGGTAAAATTCAATCAATAGGAACCAGTAGATCTGGGCAGATAAACTCTTCCCATGTACTACTGTGTGGAGACACAGTTCCCTATGCAGCTCATTCAGAATAGTCTCTGGTGCTGAGTGAATCCAACTACCAAGAGAACTGCTCTGTTTTTGGCTACTCATGAAGCAGAAGCCAGCATGGTAAGCCATCCCTTCACAAAGTTTCCCATCTTTCCTTGCTTCACTTCCATTTTCTTCTCTCTTACCACCCTGGGTTTGTACCTCCCAAATAAAGCATTAGCATTTTAATCCTTGCTTCAGGTTCAGTTTCCTAGAGAACCCAGGTTAAGACAACATATTAAATGGGTTAAAGTGGAAAATCCAATCATCTGAATACAAGAAAAATTGATATACAAAATAATTTTAAAAACTCCTTACACGAGTGAAAGACTTTTTAAAATGATAAAGCATATATCTGAAAAACCTGGAACAGATACGGTATTAAATGAGAAAATAGAAATACTCCTTGCAAAATCAGTTATAAAGTAAGGATGCAGAATCAGGCATGGACTGAGTAGCAAATGTGACAATATATTGGGTAGCTGAGAATAGTTTACTAATGTGATGATTTACAAAGTGATGGGCAGGGTTAAGGGAAACTAACAAGGACCGTGCTATACCTCCAAGGCTAGCAACATTACCCTGGGCTGAAGGAGCAATTTACCAGATCTACAGAGATCAGGTATTTGTAGGATATGAATTGTATCTTTAGTAGAGGGGATACAGCCAGCCCTCAGTGACCATGTAGACATGTGGTTGCAGTCACAAAATCTTGAAAGTAATTTCCTAATATACATGTAGTTGGTTGACTAGTATCCACCCAAAATTCATTTCTACCTAGAACCTCAGAATGTGACCTTATTTGGAAATAGGGTCTTTGTAGATGTAATTAAGAATCAAAACAACACTAGATGAAGCTGTGCCCTAAGTCCAATGAGAGATAGGAAAGGACACACAGACACACAAGAAGGTGGCCACATGAAGATGGAGGCATAGACTATAGTGATGCACCCACAAGCCAAGGAATGCCAGCAGTCAGCAGAAGCTGGAAGAAACAAGGAAGGATTCTCTCTTAGAGCCTTCAAAGGGAGTGTGGCCTTGCTGACACCTTGAATTCCGTCTTCTAGCCTGCAGAACTGTGAGAATAAGTTCTTGTTTTAAGCCATCATGTTTGTAGTATTTTGTTAGGGGAGCCCTAGGAAACCAATATAATACCCAGATTTGAAAATGAGTTGTTTCTCTTTTTTTTTTTTTCTTAATAGGAGAGTAGTAGTAAAGAAATGGGAACATAAACAATAAAGTTGACTCTACAATGAAAGTATAGCTTAAACTGTACCTTGAGCTGGGAGAAATCATTCAAAGCTTCCTGACATATTCCCCTTTAGAAAACCACACATGTGCATGCAAACACACACACACTCCAACTCACTGGTATAAATACTAGGACAGAATATTTAGTAGGCTTAAAAAAAAAAAAGACTTCAACCGAGTTATCTATCAGAAACTGTACAAATCTCAGTGTCCACCTCTGGCCGATAACTCAGGCTAAGAAACTGAGGATGGTGGCATTGGAGGTTGTATTAGTGGTCATAGGTCACAGATACAGTGGGGCGGGGGGAGAAATCAACCCATCATACACATACTATATCAGAGCAATTTGACTATTTAGTCACTGAGCAAAATAAATGACACACTAAATATACAATATATACATAGTCCAAAAAGGGGTGGAGGATTCAGCAATAGCATGTAAATGACTAAAAAGTAAAAATAAAGCCCAGCCTAGAATAAAATAGTTCAAAAAAAAAACAAAGCCTTTTCTTGTATTAAATCCATACCCTCTAGAAAGTAATCCTTAGGACATGTGTACAATAAAACAAGTACACAAAAACAAGATAAATGAAAGAATATGATGAAAATGTGACTAAGGAAACAAAACATTCATTAACATTTCTAGAGAGAACCAATAACAATATAGAGTTAGCTAAGTACAGAAGAGATACTACTGAAAGCCAATTACCATATATTTTTTAAAACCCTATAGTTCTTCCGTGTGTCTCCTTTATAACTCACATAGAATACTTCAGAAACTTCTAGTCACCAAATCTGTGGCGTTTTCCCCCCACACCAAGCAATTCTTCAACACCAGTTGAGTGTTCTACAATCTAACTCAATGCTGACACTACCTACTTGGAGATAAAGATAGAGTCAGATCCCCCAGGTTAAAAGTTCAGTTCCACAAGACTGACCCTCTCCCATACTGCCACTTCAGATACCAATCACAACTAGTAGGTCTCCAGGTTCCCCACAATTTCTGTCCAAATTGGTGGTTCCTGTGACTTCCTACACCTTAGATTCAACTATTTGCTAGAACAGCAGACAGAACTCAGAGAAATGTGTTTACCAGTTTATTAAAGGATATGTTAAAGAATACAGATGAACAGAAAGATGAAGACATACATAGGGTAAGGTGTGGGAGGGTCCAGAGAGTTGAGGCATGTCACCCTTCTGATACATAGGGTGTATTAGCACTTTGTTTTTATTATGTTTTGTTAGTCACCATACAGTGCTTCATTAGTTTTTGAAGTAGTGTTCCATGATTCATTGTTTGCGTAAAACACCCAGTGCTCCATGTAATACGTGCCCTCCTTAATACCCATCACTGGGCTAACCCGTCACCCCACCCCCATCCCCTCTAAAACCCTCAGTTTGTTTCCCAGAGTCCATAGTCTCTCATGGTTCATCTCCCCCTCTGATTCCACCCCCCTTCATTTTTCCCTTCCTTCTCCTAATGTCCTCCATGCTATTCCTTCCTTATGTTCCACAAATAAGTGAAACCATATGATAATTGTCTTTCTCTGCTTGACTTATTTAACTTAGCATAATCTCCTCCAGTCCCATCTATGTTGATGTAAAAGTTGGGTATTCATTCTTTCTGTTGGCTGAGTAATATTCCATTTTATATATGGACCACATCTTTTTTTTTTTTTTTTAAAGATTTTATTTATTTATTTATTTGACAGAGAGAGAGTGAGAGCAGGAACACAAGCAGGGGGAGTGGGAGAGGGAGAAGCAGGCTTCCCGCTGAGCAGGGAGCCTGATGTGGGACCCGATCCCAGGACCCTGGGATCATGACCTGAGCCGAAGGCAGATGCTCAACGACTGAGCCACCCAGGCACCCGGACCACATCTTCTTTATCAATTTGTCTATTGAAGTGTATCAGCTTTTTGAACCCCATACTTTGGGATTTTGTGGAGGCTTCATCACATAGGCATGATCAATCAATTCCATTTCCAGTCTCTCTTCCTTCTCTAGAGAAGGGATGGTGGGACTGAAAATACCAAGCTTCTAATTATGGCTTGGTCTTTCTGGTGACCAGCCCCCATCCAGGAGCCTAGTCAGAGTCCCTCATTGAACAAAAGATGCTCCTACTGCTCCCATCACTTAGGAATTTATAAGAGTTTTAGGAGCTCTTCACCAGGATCCAAAGACAAATGTATATATTTTCTATTATCTCACACCACAGTACAGTACAAAGATTTGACATATCCTGGTAATTCAGATGGAAAAGAGATGAACACAATTAGATAAAGTTGAGCTATGGAACATAGATGATGCAATATGAGGATAATTGTTATTGGTTCTTGAGGCCAAAACCTATCAAATTAAGCTGTCGATACATAGATAAAATAGAAAATTCCCCTGAAATGAAGACAAAATTAAATTGTTGATTGAAAGGAACATCTACGTTCCAGGACCAAGACATATCCTAATTAAGATGAATATCAAATAAAAGGGAGAGAAAAATTTACTTTTTTCTTTTTTCTGAAACAATCCAGTAACAAAAAGGTAGAGAAAGGATGGAGAAGGAGGACCTCTAACATCTCCACAAAAGACAACAGAGAATGATGATTTCATGATGTTCCATTTCCTATCGGTCTACGAGGTTTTCATGGAGAGAGCCAGGCTAGGACAGAAACGGAGAACCAAGTAAATATTTCTATTAAATGCCCTCCAGAAATTCCTTTTTTTCCTCTTCCTTCCTGTCTCCTCTCCTTTCAACTTGAGGACTCTTTTGCATAGTCTCTTCTGAGTTCCAACTCCAAAGAACAAAAGCAGGAAAAAGGTACTTCCTGAAAGTGGCAGCCATTTTCCACCTAGAAGAGCCCTGAGGTAATATTAAATAAGTGGCTACAACTAAACGGGGGGGGGGGGGGGGGGGGAGGGCACTGATAAACTAATTTTAAAAAAGGTATTACTTAGTTATGTTAGTCACCATACAAATACATCATTGCTTTTTGATGTGGTGATCCACTAACATAACATAATAAAATTAAAAAAAAAAATTTTTTAAGGAAAAAGGAATAAAAAAGAAATAAAAAAATAAATTAAAAATAAAAAAGGTATTACTTGCCTTGAATAGAACTGAATATCTTGCGTTGTAAGAATCCAGAAATTCCCAACTGTAACCTGAACAAATGAAAGTACAATTAATAGGGCAGAAAGTTGGGGGAGATGTTAAATTGTCAATAAAATCATGTCTGTGTCAACATACTGTCAGCAAAAGTAGACAGGTGGAAGCCTGGAGAGTAAAATATTTATAGGTTTCTGGTTAGTCTAGTGCTTACTCTTTCAGACCTATTTTCTAGTGACTAACTCTCTTCCTACAGGAAAATAGAAAATGAAATGAGGTATTCTCCAACCCAATTTATATACCCTAAAAAGATCAGATTGTTGATTCTTCATGTTAAAACTCACTTCCTAATTAGAGAAATCACATCTATGTAACAAGTATACATTCTTGTAGGAATTAGATGGTGAATATAAATAGTAATACAGAAATCAAACCTCAGATCCTCACTAAACTTATTTCCTAAATCTGTAACACATCTCAACTTTCTTCTGAAATGAAAATGTCAACCCAGTACCCTCAGCTATGCGGATTAAATTAGTTTTACCTTTTATAATGCACAACCAACATCCAGACCACTCAGGTGCTCAGTGAATGAATTCCTCTGATTAAACCATCTTGGAAGCACAAGAGAAATGAAGGGTTAAGAGAGAAGGCAGAAAAAGTGGGAAATAAGATACGCTACTTGGTTTCAAGAAGAGAGAAGTAGGCAAAGGCGACCTTATGCCTGCTCGAGTTGAGGGAGACAGAGATAGAATCCTTATAAGGAGAAATTACAAGAAATTTGTCAAACAGATAAAAATGACTGTGGGTCATCCTCAAAATGTCAAAAAGAAAAGAGGAACAATCAAGTCTCTCAAATTACCCTAAGGAAGAAAATAAGAGCACAAGAGCTAAGGACACATGAAATAATTGGGGGCAGGGGAAGGAGAAACAGCAGACTTCAGCTTGTGGTGAGTAAAGAATATGGGGAAAGAATTTTTGAAGGAATAGGAGGTAACTTAAAAAAAAAGATTGCAAGAAGGTAACTGTAGGAGTAAGCAAATGCCTCAGAAAACAACAGAAACTGTTGGAATCTTCAGAAAAGGAAATGAATAGAAGTAGAAACTAGAGCAACCGTACACTTGGAGCTCAACCATCTATTTCTGCTGTCACGTCTCTGGAATTCACAGGCAAGACGAAAGGAGGGCAAAAGCCCTGCCACGACTATTTGCAGAACCACATCAGAGCATGCAACACTAAGAGCACAAGAAGGCATAAGAATCAGAAATGTAATCTACAAAGCACACTTCGGATATAAAGCTGTTTTGCATAGGAAATAAAAAGCTAAATTCAATGGGAAAAGTTGGTTTGGAGGGTCTAGATCTCTTCACTCTCAAATTTTAAAAAGACTAACTCCAAGACCAGAAGACATAAATTAGAAGAGATATTTGTGGAAGTCTAATCTCCTCTTTCCTTTACAATGGGAAAGGAAATTTTCTTTTGTTTAATTGTAATGCTATGAATTATTTCCTCGGTATCTGAAGATAAACCCAAATATGTGATGTCATTATTCATTTTCGATTATCTCAATCCCAAGATTAAAGCTCATTTGGACAAACAATGATAGAAGTCTTAAAATAAGGTGTTTGAGATTTATAGCTCTGTAACAAGTAATAACAACCACAACCATGACAACAAAATTCCAGAACAAACTGGCTTACACAACACAAGAAATTTTCTGAGAAACATAACTGAGGATTTTGGGAACCTCAGGGCAGTGTGATCCAGGAACCATCTTACCAGGTCCCACATCTCTGCTTTACCTTCTCTGGCTTTGCTCATGCTGATTAAGTGGCTGCAGAAATCTCAGGCCTGACATCTGCACAACACCCGATCCTGATGGAAAGAAGAGGCGCTTCAGCCAGCACCTTTTAATGAGAAGTTTGTTTCCCAGAAGCCCAAGCAAACAATTTTTTGCACATCATTAGCTCACCTGGGCTATGTTATCCCACCCATCTGTGGAGCTGGCATCTATCACTCCCTAACTAGTTTCTCCTGGGAGCACTATTTTAATAAATCATTTGCACCTAAATCTTTGGCTAAGCAGCTGCTTGTAGTTGAATCTTCCTTAAGACACAAACAATGTACTGAAACTCCCTGACAGGTTATCCCTGAAAGCCCTGAGCTGGTCCTTCCCACCTCCACATCTCTGCAAATGCTGGCATTTCCCACTGGGAATAAGACACTCTCATCTTCTCACACATGCCCTTCCCCAGGTTCTGTGCTGCTTCTCTGACCCAGCCTCCTGCAGTTCTGAGATCTCTTTTCTGTGCCCTCGGAAAACATCATTCCATGATAAACTGCCCCTTACCCGTACCTGCATAGATTCCCGCTGCCTTTCAGCTTCAGTTGAAACATGATGCATTCCCAAAGGCACCATTTTCCTTAATAAGGGGATGACTCATTTCCTATCTCCTTTCACATTGTAATCTGGAAATAAAGCTGTCAATCTCTGAGCACAATAATGCTCTCTCCAAACTGTCACGTCTGTATCATCAAGGCTTCAAGATCTCACTGTGAGAATCGAAGTTTCTTCTGAAGTAACCCTTACCCCTACGTAGGAAGGTACCTAGGGAGTGTCAACTGTATTTAAGCTGGATGGAACATATATGATTGTGTAATAGTATTCTTTATATATTTTCTGGGTTTGAGATTTTTTAAAGATTTTTTTTAAGTATAACTAACATACAATGTTCTGTTAGTTTCAGGTTTACAACATAGTGATTTAACAATTCTATACATTACTCACTCCTCACCACAATGAGTGTAGTCACCATCTATCCCATACAACATTATTACAATATTATTGACTACATTCCCTATGCTATACTTTTCATCAGGTATGCGATTCATTAAAAAACATGACATCCATAGCTTGGGTCATCTGTCTTGGCTTTCTTATGCCTTCATGTTATCAAATTCTAATCTGGCCCATAGATTTTGAGAATTAGCACTAAAACTCAGTCTCCCTCTCCATCCCCAGTGTTATCAACATTCTGGGTGAATTTGATGCCCATATGATGACAAATAAAAAACTCTTGAGATAAAGGTTAAGAACTCCAAAACTAAGTCATTTCTCCACTCAACCTATCACTTCCATAGATGGATTCTTGCCCTTATCGCCCAGAATTGTTCTATCCCTGAAATATCAAACTCAGAATATCCTACCCCCTAAGAGTTCTCATCATAAGAAAAATAAAATGTAAAAAAAAAAAGAGAAAAAGAAAGAAAAAGAAATTGTAACCATGTGTGATGGATGTTAGCCAGACCTACTGTGATGATCATTTCATAATATATACATATATCATAACATTATATTTTACACCTAAAACTAAAATGATGTTGTATGTCAATTTATATATCAATTTTAAAAAATTAATTGAAAAAACACAACTTCATAAAAAAGAATATCCTACCCTGACACAGTTTCTAACATTCCAGTACCTCCTTTCTCCCCTCCCACTAAATTAGCAATCTTAAAACTTCTAAAACTTCTAAACCCTTCATCAATTGCTCCCATTCTCACTTAGGCTACTGCGTACTTCCTGTTAAATAGTTTAAAACTATTTAACAATTTGAGCTCTTTTTTTTTAAAGACTAAACAGATTTCTTTCCTTTGTTGCCAAGTCGATTTTGATAACTATAGAGCTGCTAGCTTAGCTTACATATAATTAGATTAGTAATATAATTTGCCAATTTGTAAATCTCTAAAAGCAATATTTAGCAATTGACGTGGTTATTTTAGAAGAAATTCAGATTCTCACAGACTAATGTGGACAAAAAAAGAAGACTAGGAACAGCACTCCTAGATTTCAATAAGGCTTTTTTTTTCTTTTTCCCCCAAAAGATAAAAATGTTGTAGAAAAGTCCACTGTTCCCAGTTAACACCTAAGACAACCAACGATGAAATGAATGATAAACCAACATCTCTAAGGAATTTATCCTACAATTAACATTAGTGTTTATTATTTCAAATTCTACAAGGAGATTAAAAAGTCCTTTCAATTAAAAACATTAAGTGTATGTGCATTTAAAATGAGTGGAAGAAGGGAACTGCCCCACATACCCCCACACCCAGTTATTCTCCATCATGTACATTTGGAATTGGAGATCAATCCAGTTGTCACTGGCATTTAAACAACCCCTGAGTCACTGAAGCAAGTGGCTCCTGTTGATATCATCTGGACAGTTCTTTTTCCAAGACATGCTAGGATGTTTTTGTTTTAATAGGCTACATAATCCTGATGTCAAAGAGAGAAGCCTGGTCTCATTTTCATAATCAGTATTCCCAGACCACACAATATACCCATGGCTTAAAACCAGTTCTGGAAACAATTATCCACTACTTGCTAAAGGGAAAGTATCCTTTCCAAGGCTGAAAAACTAGTCAAAGGTCACAATGACTTTCCAGGACTCCGAAGATTTGCACACTAAATGTGGACCCATTATTCCTAGGGAAACTGAGGAAGGCTGGAGGGAAGTATTGAGTGAGATAGGGGTTCCTTCTGGGTAATCTTAAAGCAATCCACAAGAAGGCATTCCTGTGTTCAAAAGGAAAGAAACGGGAATTCTCAGAACTACTTGGGTAAAGCTAGATGCTCTCAACACTCTTTTTTTTTTTAATGTTATGTTAATCACCATACATTACATCATTAGTTTTTGATTTAGTGTTCCATGATTCATTGTTTGAACACTCTTTTGACATGATTGTGAAGAAGCAAGCCATTGACCTGTGCCCTCCCTTCAACAGTACCACAAGTCCTTCTTAAAAGATACACAGGGAAGAGATTATTCCCCTATACACTACACCATCTGTCCACATACATCTTCAGAGGCACAGATTTCAGAGGCATAATTCTTATCTATTCCTTCAGCAAAAGTTTCATATTTTTTCCACCAGATCCCCAATCTAGTAAAGTGGATGATATTTTACATGCTTTCATATACCATATGCCAGATTCACAGCTGTCTTCCACAGATACTGATGTTAAATTGGCTAGGGTATAGAAGTATGTTTCTGATAGCCATCCTTCTAATCTGAAGAGGTTAGTTATAAAAAGTTAGATAAGAACAAGTTCAGAGGAACATGTATTTTTGGATTTTAAAAAATATTGTCAACTCAGTTTGGGGAGGAAAGTGGAGGTTGAAGTATTTTATTATATTGACCAAAGGGTAAAACAATACAAGGAGAAATAAGATTCTAAATTGGCAGAATTCAAAAATAAGATTATAAAAATTCATCAATTACAGGTAATTTTCTCTCTTTTGGAAGATCTATGGAAGATAAGAGATTTTCCCTTCCCAGAAATCTCTTTTCCTTTTCTAGCTGGCAGGGTTAATGCAGTATAAACTACAGAAAAGAAAAAAAAAATTTTCAATTAGAACACCTATAGAATCTTAAAAAGATGAGGACTTAAGAGAGTCTCCTCTATGGAGATATATCTTTGAAAAGATGTTAAAAGCCTGGATAATTAGTTATGAGCTTTAATAGCCTCCATTTAAGTCCCTATTTGATCTCTATTTAAATGAGAAAATGGAGATGCAGAAAGTAAGTAAATTGCTCAAAGTCACAAAGATACTTAAGCAGCGGACCTGAGTGCCATTCCAAAGCTCATCCTCCTTCTACTCCATGCTGTCTACATCATCAAGAGGCAGAGAAGCCAATGATCTTTTGGGCATATTCAGGTGTGACATATCAGCCACACATCCTAGGTGACATGTGGTTTCTGGATGTTCTTGCCTTTTAAGTGGACACTCAGACCCAGATATATAAAGTAAATAAAGTTAACAAGAAAAAATTGATCTTAGAAAGCTCTCTCATTTTTTGATGCCTATAAAGATGGCTTAAGCAATAAAAAGACCCCCTTCACCCCTATACACAAGAAGCCCTCTCCTGTGGTTCACTGTATAATAATAGAGGTCACTTAGTAAGTGTTGGCGATGTGTCAGGAAATTTGCTGAATATGTTATAAACATTCATTATTTGATCCTAGCAATAACTCTGTAAAATATATACTAATGTGTCCATTTTATGGGTGAGTGGATTGAGGGGTAAGGGACTGAATAATTCATTTTGAATTCACAGCAAATGGCAAGGCCTAAGTATAAAGCACCTGATATTCACCTCATACCACATGTCATGGAGGACAGAAAATATGGCCAATATACATGCTTTGACCAGTTTATTCTCCTCTTTAAATATTCAACAGATTCATGTTGCCCACAAAACAACAAACTCATCAAAATAAAATTTAGGATACCAAAATCTGGTCCCAGGCTACCTTTCCAAAATTTCTACCCTTCACCCTTAGTCATACACCCCACAATTCTGGTCATAGTCATTTACCTGTCTTTGTGCCCTGTGCTCAATCCATGCTCTTTCTTCCCCATGTGGGATGTCCTTTATGACAACATCCACCTGTCAAAGCCCTTCCCATTTTTCAAAGTCACACATAAACTCTATGTCTTCCATAAAGACTCTTGAGATCCTCCTCCAAATTACTTTCCTTTATACTTCCAAAGTAATGTCATCACTTCTACTGTGGCATTTATGCTTGGTCTCTTATAATTTATCAGATTAAGCCCATGGCTGACTGAGACTTTTATTTTACACACGTATTTTTATGTATATATGTATGCTCTACCTGGTAGGTGTGATAGGCAACGTCTAAGATGGCCCCAGGGACCTGCCTCCTAGAATTCACACCCTATGTAATTCATCCCCCTTGAATATAAGCTAAATCTAGTGATTCACTTCTAACAAATAGAAAACAGCAGAAGTAATGAGATATCACTTCTAGGATTAGGCTACAAAAAGACTGATTTCCCTCTTGGGCCCTCACACACTTCCCTTGTTCTGAGGGAACCAGCTTCCATACTGCAAGCTGCCCTATGGAGAGGTCCACATGGCATAGAATTGAGGGAGGCCTCTTGCCCACAACCAGCAAGGAACTAAGGCTCTCAAATCCAACAGCCCACAAGGAACTGAACCCTTCTAATGACTATATGTGTGATCTTGGATGTAAATCCTCTTTCTGTCAAGCCTTTAGATGAGACCACAGCCCTAGCTGATACACTGACTACAGCCTCTTGAAAGGCCTTAAGTCAGGGGCACTCAACTAGTTGTACACACATTCCTGACCAAGAGAAAACATGTACTAATTCCTTGTTGTTTTAAGGTATTGGATCTTGGGTTAAGTTTCTATACAAGAGATAACTCATATAATAAGTATATGATGTGTCTGGGTTATATTTTAGGATACACAGATGTAATGAAAGGTATATCCATCCCCAAAGAAGTATAAAAACTTTACTCATGCCAAAGCTATAAAGAAAAGCTACAAACACATTGGTTTATAACTCAAAAGAGCTAAGTTATCTTTTTGCCAGGATTTATAACCAGAGGGAGTTCTAGAAAAAACTCACTTCTGAATGTCCACTATTAAAAGGAGTCTATCCACTCCAGGCACCTAAAATTATTCATAAAAAATAGTGTAAAGGATGTATATACAAACAGTAGAAGCCTTACTCTGCAAAAGCTTCTACAAGCTCAGAAATTAGGATCCTTTCTTAACAAGGTGCAAGACTAGCATTCAAACTAGTACCTCACACAGTATACATGCTGCTGATTCTTTTTTTTTAACAATTTGCAACTGACCTTTGTTGGTTTTTTTTTTTTTCAGTTTGAAAAGAACAATTTAATACCATGATCAAACATTATGTGGGCATCAGCATTTGTCTTAGCAAAATCAAATGTTAGAAGAAAATGAAACTCTACATGAGTATAGAGTTTTCAGCAAAAATACTGAGGACTAGAAATTGTTCATTAGAAGAAGGGAAAAAGAATTTCTCAGGTAGGAAGAAGTTCAGAAAATATGCCCCTCACATATTTTTTTCTCATGTGTGGCGCTGCCACCTCAAAACCTTTTGCTGTCTACTGTATGGTTGGGTAAACGAGAGCCTATTGGAGATCTTGCAGGCCATTTGAATGTGACCATCATCCCTTCTATCCACATTCCACTGTCAAGTACTCATAAATACAGTCATTTTTTTTTTCCATTCAATACGTCATGCTGCCGATTCTTAAATTAAGCACAATACAATGCCACTCTCTTGAAAAGAAGTACAAAATGGGCTGTTTATTGGAGAGACTTATAAATAGGTAATTGTGTTATTTGCAAAAACCAAAAACAACAAAACAAAACAAAAATACTGAGCACAGATAGACATTGCTATAGACTTTAGAAAAGACTAACTTCTAAACATTTCCAAGTGTCTAGCTATATTCCATGATGAAACTTCCTAAAACAAAAAATGACACAATAGATGGAGTCTTTCAAATTTAATACATAGTATCATAAATAACCCTCCTTCCCCTCAAGAAGGAGTAGAAAAGCCAAAGAAAACTTTGTGAGTCAAAAGGTTTCTCTGAATGCAGATTTTAAAAAGAGAATAATGAAAGTTAGAAAGGTATTATCAAGGATGAGTTCAAAATTAGGATAGTCAGAGACTAGAATTAAAATATCAGAAAAGACAAATGCCAATTTGAGGAAGGGCAAATGAGAAGAGTTAAGAATGAGAGATGACTTTGTGAAGCCACATTTGGAACATGCACTGGAGGAAGGTGTTTTAACAGTTAACAGTAGAGGGCGCCTGGGTGGCTCAGATGGTTAAGCGTCTGCCTTCGGCTCAGGTCATGATCCCAGGGTCCTGGGATCGAGTCCCGCATCGGGCTCCCTGCTCCTTGGGAGCCTGCTTCTCCCTCTGTTTCTCTCTCTCTCTATCATGAATAAATAAATAAAATCTTAAAAAAAAAATAACAGTTAACGGTTGAATTTTATTTATTTATTTATTTATTTATTTATTTATTTATTTATTTATTCATTTATTCATTTATTTGCATCTTCTTATTTTAAAAAAAAATGGCTCTTTAAGCTAAAAGTGATACAACAAAGAATGTCTAAGGGTAAACTGAAGGCCCAAGTAGAGTAAAGATCTCCAATACCTGGGCTCACATTAAACAAAGCAAAATGTAGAAAGAACTTGTTTTGCAATTATAATTTTGGAGTCCTTATCAAATTCCTCAAGGTTGTTCACATAGGCTATCTTTTTTTTTAAGTTTTTATTTTAATCACCCAGTGCTCATCACGACAAGTGCATTCCTTAATCCCCATCACCTATTTAACCCATCCTCCCACCCACCTCAGTTTGTTCCCTGTAGTTCCCCAAATGAACAAAGGGGAAGAAGAGAGAGGGAGAGATAAACCAAGAAACAGACTCAAAGGGTAGTTCTATTTTTAACTTTTTGAGGAACCACCATACTGTTTTCCATGGTGGCTGCACCAGTTTGCATTCCTACCTACAGTGTAAGAAAGTTCATTTCTCTCCCCATCTTCACCAACAGCTGTTTTTTCTTGTGCTGTTGATTTTAGCCATTCTGACTGGTGTGAGGTGTTACCTCATTGTGGTTTTGATTTGTATTTCCCTGATGATGAGTGATAACGAGCATCATTTTGTGTGTCTGTTGGCGGTATGGATGTCTTATTTGGAGAAATGTCTGTTCATGTCATTTGCCCATTACTTAATCAGATTATTTGTTTTGGGCGTGTTGAGTCTTATAAATTCTTTATATATTTTGGATACTAACTCTTTATTGGATATGTCATTGCAAATATCTTCTCCCATTCTGTAAGTTGCCTTTTAGTTTTATTGTTTCCTTCACTGTGCAGAAACTTTTTATTTTGATGTAGTCCCAATAGTTTATTTTTTATTTTGTTTCCCTTGCCTCAGAGGACCTACCTAGAAAAAATTTGCTATGGCCATTGTCATATAAATTACTTCCTGTGCTCTCTTCAAGGATTTTTATGGTTTCAGGTCTCATATTTAGGTCTTTAATCCATTTTGAATTTACTCTTGTGTATGATATAAGAAAGTGGTCTAGTTTCTTTTTTTTGCCTGTTGCTTTCCAGTTTTCCCTACACCATTTGTTGAAGAGACAGTCTTTTTCCCATTGGATATTCTTTCCTGCTTTGTCGAAGATTAATTGACCATATAACTGTGGGTTTATTTCTGGATTCTCTATTCTTTTCTATTAATCTATGTGTCTTTTTCTGTGCCAGTACATTATTATAGCTTTGTAGCATAACTTGAAGTCCAGAATTGTGATGCCTCCAGCTTTGCTTTTCTTTTTCAAGATTTCTTTGGCTATTTGGGGTCTTTTGTGGTTCCACACAAATTTTAGGGCTATTTGTTCCAGTTCTGTGAAAAATGCTGTTGGTATTTTAATAGGGATTACATTAAGTGTGTAGATTGCTTTGCTTAGTATAGACATTTTGACTATATTTGTTATTCCAAGTCATGAGCATGGAATAGCTTTCCATTTCTTTGTGTCATCTTCAATTTCTTTCATCAGTGTTTTGTAGTTTTCAGAGTATAGGTCTTTTACCTCTTTGATTAGGTTTATTCCTAGGTATCTTAGTATTTCTGGTGTAATTGTAAGTGGGATTGTTTTCTTAATTTCTCTTTCTGCTGGTTCCTTTTTGGTGTATAGAAATGCAACAGATTTCTGTAGATTGATTTTGTATCCTGTGACTTCCCTGAATTAGTTTATCAGTTCTAGGAATATTTGATGTAGTCTTTCAGGTTTTCTATATATAGGATAATGTCATTTGCAAATAAGGAAAGCTTTACTTCTTCCTTACCAATTTCAATGCCTTTTATCGTTGTTGTTGTTGTTGTTGTCTGATTGCTGTGATTAGGACTTCTAGTACTACATTGAATAAAAGTGGTGAGAGAGACTATCCCTGACTTGTTCCTGAACTTAGGGGAAAAGCACTCAGTTTTTTCCATTGGAGGATGACGTTAGCTGTGGGTTTTTCATATATGGCCCTTATTATGTTAAGGAATATTCCCCCTAAACCTACTTTGTTGAGGGTTTTTATCATGAATGGATGTTGTACTTTGTCAAGTGCTTTTTCTGTATTTATTGACATGATCATATGGTTCCTATTCTTTTTCTTATTGATGTGATGTATCACATGGTTGATTTGTGAATATTGAACTACCCTTACATCCCAGGAATAAATCCCACTTGATCATGATAGTGAATTATTTTTTTTTTTTTTTATGTATAGTTGAATTCTATGTGCTAGTGTTTTGTTGAGGATTTTTGCATCTATGTTCATCAGGGATATTGGCCTGTAGTTTTCTTTCTTTTGCAGTGTCTTTATCCGGTTTTTGTATCAGGGTAATGCTGGCCTCATAGAATGAATTCAGAAGCTTTTCTTCCATTTCTATTTTTGGAATAGTTTGAGAAGAATAGATTAGATATTAATACTTCTATTTTTTGGGCGCCTGGGTGGCTCAGTCGGTTGGGCGACTGCCTTCGGCTCAGGTCATGATCCTGGAGTCCCTGGATTGAGTCCCGCATCGGGCTCCCTGCTCGGCAGGGAGTCTGCTTCTCCTTCTGACCCTCCTCCCTCTCGTGCTCTCTGTCTCTCATTCTCTCTCGCAAATAAATAAATAAAATCTTTAAAAAAAAAATACTTCTATTTTTTTTTAAAGATTTTATTCATTTATTTATTTGAGAGAGAGAAAGTAATTGGGGGAGGGAGCAAAGGAAGAAGGACAAGCAGACTCCATGCTGAGCATGGAGCCTGACCACGGGGCTCAATCTCACCACACTGAGATCATGACCTGAGCTGAAATCAGGAGTCAGACACTTAACTGACTGAGCCACCCAGGCACCCCTAACTCTTCTCTAAATGTTTGGTAGAATTCACCTGTGAAGCCATCTGGTCCTGGACTTTTGGCTGTTGGGAGGTTTTTTATTAGTAATTCACTTTCTTTGCTGGTAATTGGTCTGTTCAAATTTTCTATTTCTCCCTGTGTCAGTTTTGGTAGTTTGGTTTCTATTTCCTCTAGGTTGTCTAATTTGTTGGCATAATTGTTTTTCATAATAATCTCTTATAATTATTCATATTTCTGTGGTATTTGCTGTTATTACTCCTCTCTGGTTTGTGCTTTTAATTGTTTGGGTCCTTTGTCTTTTGTCTAGCTTGAGGTTTATCAATTTTATTGATTTTTTCAAAGAACCATCTCCTGTTTTCATTGATCTGTTACATTGGGTTTGTTTTTATTTTTGTTTTTGTTTCTGTATCACTTATTTCTGCTCTAATATTTATTATGTCCCTCCTGCTGGTTTTAGGTTTTATTTGTTGTTCTTTTTGTATCTCCTTTAGGTGTAAAATTGGGTTGTTTATTTCCGGTTTTACTTGCTTCTTGAGGTAGGCCTATATTGCTATAAACTTCCCTCTTTGAACCAGTTTTGCTGTGTCCCAAAGGTTTTGAACCACTGTGTTTTCATTTTCATTTGTTTCCATGTACTTTTTCATTTCTTTTTTTATTTCCTGGTTGACCATTCATTGTTTAGCAGCATATTATTTAACCTCCATTTATTTGTAGTCTTTCCAGATTTTTTTCTTGTGGTTGACTTATATTTTCATAACACTGTGGTCAGAAAAGATGCATGTTATGACTTTGACCTTCTTTAATTTGTTGAGGCTTGTTGTGTGGCCTAATATGTGATATTCTGGAGAATGTTCCATGTGCACTTGAAAAGAATGTGTATTCTGCAGTTTTAGAATGGAATGTTCTGAATACATCTGTTAAATCCATCTGATCCAGTGTGTTATTCAAAGACATTGTTTTCTTGCTGACTTTCTATTTAGATGATCTGTCCATTGATGTAAGAAGAGTGTTAAAGTGCCCTACTATTATTGTATTATTATCAATTAGTTCCTTTATGTTTGTTATTAGCTGCTATATTTATTTGGGTGCTCCCATGTTGGGTGCATAAATATTTACAATTGTTATATCTTCTTGTTGGAGTGTCCCCTTTATTATTATATAGTGTCCTTGTCTCTTGTTATAGTCTTTGTTTTAAAGTCTATTTTGTCCAATATAAGTATTGCTACTCCAGCTTTATTCTGATATCCATTGCATGACAAATATTTCTCCATCCCCATTTCCTCACTTTTTTTTTTTTTTTTCAAAGAGAGAGAGAGAGACCCACACCCAGGGTGGAGCCCAACGCAGGGCTCAATCTCATGACCCTGAGATCATGACCTGAGCTGAAATCAAGAGTTGGACACTTAACCAACTGAGCCACCCAGGTGCCCCTCCATCCCCTCACTTTCTATCTGCAAGTGTCATAGGTATAAAATGAGTCTCTTCTAGGCTGGTTATAGATGGCTCCTGTTTTGTTTTGTTTTTAACATTCTGTCACTGTATGTCTTTTGATTGGAGCACTTAATCTACTTACATTCAAAGTAATTATTGATAGAAATGAATTTATTGCCATTTTATTACTTGTTTTGTGGTTGTTTCTGAGGGTATTCTCTGATTCTTGTCTTTCTCTTTCATGGTTTGCTTGTTTTCTTTAGTGATATATTTGGATTTATTTCTCTTTATTCTTTGCATATTATTAGTAATTATGACCATTAGGTTTGTATATAACATCTTCTGCATAAAGCAATCTATCATATGTTCATGGTCATTTAAATTTGAACCCATTCTTTACTCTTCTCCTCCCCACATTTTAGGTATATGGTGTCATATTTTACATCCCTTTATTTTGTGAGGTCCCTGAATGATTTTTACAGAAATATTCATTCTTACTGCTTTTGTGTTTCCCACTTTCATACTGTCATTTTTGGTCTTTTCACTCAAAGAATCCCCTTGAGTATTTCATGCAGGGCTGGTTTAGTGGTCATGAACTCCTTTAGTTTTTGTTTGTCTGGGAAACTGTTTATCTCTCCTTCTATTCTGAATGACAGCCTTGCTGGATAGAGTATTCTTGCCTGCGGGTTATTACCATTCAGCACTTTGAATATATCATGCCACTCCTTTCTGGCTTGGAAAGCTTCCCCTGAAAAATCCACTGAGAGGCTTGTGGGACTTCCTTTGTATGTAGCTAGCTTCTTTTGTCTTGCTGCTTTTAACATTTTTTCTTTATCACTATATTTAGTCATTTTAATTACAATATGGCTTGGTGTGGAGCTGCCTTTGTTGATTTTGTTGGGGTTCCTCTGTGCCTCCTGGAACTGGGTATCTGTTTCCTTCTTCCAGATTAGGGAAGTTTTCAACTATTATTTCTTCAAATAAATTCTCTGCCCCCTTTTCTCTCTTCTTCTTCTGGGATTCCTGTAATATGAATGTTATTATGTTGGATGGAGTCACTGAGTTCCCTAAGTCTATTTTCATTTTGCATAATTCCTTTTTCTCTTTTTTTAGCTTGACTACTTTCCATTACTCTGTCTTCTAGGTCATTAATTCATTCCATCAAGTGTGTTTCTCATTTAATTTATTAAGCCCTTTTTCTCTGCTATGTTATTCCTTATCTCTGTGTTAATGGCCTCACTGATGTCCTCCGCCCTTTTCTCAAGCCTAGTGAGTATCCTTGTAATCATTGCTTTAAATTTTCCATCAGGCATGTTACTTATATCTGTTTCTCTTAGATCTCCAGCCGTGTCCTTGTCCTGTTCTTTCATTTGGGACAAATTCCTCTGTCTTCCCATTTTGTCTAAGTCTCTGTGCCTGTTTCCATGTGCTAGGCAAGTCAGCTACGTCTCCTGTTTTTGAGGGTAATGGCCTTATGAAGGTGAGGTCTTGTAGTAGTGTCCCCTGCCATGTAGTGTCCCCTGTTCTCCAGGGCCTGGCACTTCTGGGAGTGTCTGCATATTCTCTGCTAGTCTGTCCTGGCTGTTTTATCCTTCAGGCCAGTTGTCTGCAGGGGCTCTCTTTGCCTATTGTGAGTAGTGTTTGGTCCCTGACCTGAATCTGGCACATTTTAACTAAGTGTGCTCTGGTCTGCTTGTGAAATAAGACCTGTCACCACTGCCACTGGAACCAAGGCCTTGCAAAACTCCTGGGTTAGGAAACACAGTGTTGGCAGGGGTGTGGGCTGGTCTTCTGGGAGAGGGGGCCCAACATACCAGGACGAAGATAAGCATGATTAGGTAGTGTGGTTCCACCAGAGCTTGAGGGTGCTGGGCTTGGTGTAAGCAAGTTGGGTAGCAAGTGTCAGCTCTGTGCTGGTTCCATAGGTGGTCCTATGCTTATGCTGAGGGGCAAGGGAGGCCAATGGCATCTACCAGTTCCTTTGTTTCTGGAAGGGTCTCTCCATGACCACTGCCTCTCTAGGACACACTCCAAGATGAGAAAATAACCTTCCCACTGTGTGCCCCAGGCACACTTCAGATCACTGTTTCCATGCTATGTTCCTATGTTCCATGGACACAGGTCCATGGGATATTTGCCTGGTCTTTTCTCCAAGAGTAGCCTCAATGTCCTCTGAGGTCTCTCAGAGCCAAGCATGCCGACCTTTAAAACTCTAGGCTTTAAGCCCCACTGGTTTCAAGAACTCATGAAATTTAGGCCCTCTTACTTTCCAAGCCAGTTGCTATGGGGATTCAGTTTTTCCATGCTACTCCTTTGTGTGCTAGTCTTTCTCACCCTTCTCCATGACTGTGGCTCCCTCCCCACCACAGTGGCCACAATAAGTTTCTCTCCTAAGCCACATTTCTGTACTTCCTACCTTCTTAAATGTGGCCTCTTTTCTACCTTTAGTTGTGGAGTTTGTTCTGCCAGTCTTTAGGTCTATTTCTGGGCTATTTAGGATGATTCTATAGTTACCTAGTTGTATTAATGGGACAAGCCAAGCCTAGAGTCTTCCTAATCCACCACCATCTTCCGATCCCCATAAGCTATCTATAAACAATGTACATTGTTAATGATAAATTTAGCTGCTAATTTTCTTCACACATCCCTGGATGAGTTAGTCATGGAAGGAATTTATACTCAGTCACTTCACATCCATATGTTCTTACTGGTTGTTTATGGTGCATTCTAATTAGGTGGTATCTCCACAGACTGGCTAGTACCAGTGCCTTAAGGGTTGATAAATATTTTGACTATATGCTTACTCATGGATAAATATTAAATCTATACATTGTAGATGAAAGCTAATCCTGGAATTTAACTCTCCAGAAATTATGGCAACTGAGAGTATAACATAGACCAGAGCTATCTACTCTGATGACATCTGGGTGGAAGGGATATAAGCCTATGATAAATGATCTTGTTTAGAAAGACCACTAAGGAATAAGATCGTTGGGATATAGACATGGCTCTTACACTCATGTCTGTGGCATTGAACAGAAATGAGAATAAACCCTTAGGTGGTTTGGAGGATTAAATAAGTTAATGTGTATAAAAGTTTTAAAAACAATGTCTGGGGGTGCCTGGGTGGCTCAGTTGGTTAAGCATCTGCCTTCAGCTCAGGTCATGATCTCAGGGTTCTGGGATAGAGCCCCATGTTGGGCTCTGCTTAGCAGTCTGCTTCTCCTCTCCCTCTATGCTCTCTTTCTCTCACTCTCACACTCTCTCAGGTAAATAAACAAAATCTTAAAAAACAAAACAAAACAATGTCTGGCATATAGTATATATACGGTAAGTTTTAGTTAGTATAAAAACCTTGGAACTCAGAAATGAGGCCCCCTTACCAATAATTACCAGACGGAATTTCAGAAGTTGCCAAAGGCTTTTTGCCTTACAGTCAAAAGGGGTAAAAATCCTGGGAATAAAAAATATTTATTTTTCTACTGTCTACAGGTCCCATAGGCAAATAATGTATTGCAGGTGAAAAAGGATAACAACTAATACCATCTTAGCCCTTAGAACTCTATTTCAATCTACCCACCAGGAGATGATCTTTCCAATAATTCACCAGGTCTGAAATAAGGTGCTTTGTACATTGTCTCTTAGCATTTTATGAATTTTCTATTAACTATAGGTTTATACATGCTCTATATTTACTGAGATCCTGCTTTCAAAAAGGGGTTTGTAATATATACTGCCACTAGTCATGTTTGGAAGTGTTTATCATACTTCAACATCATCAGCATTAGATATTTTAAATATTTTACTAATAAAAAGGGACATCTTTGTTTTGTATTAATTCACATTATAATGTGTTAAACAAATGAGATAGCTTTGCTAAATATTTTAGATTGTTGCCTGTGTTAGAAACATAGAGTGAGGAGATTTTTGAGGTTATATCAAAAGTTATGGTAAAATGTGCTTACATAATTATAGGTAAATGATCATTAGAAGCTTTAGGCTTTTAAAAATATATAGCACAGCTTTAAAAAAGGTATAACAAATTTTTTAGGGATCAGATTATTAGATGAAATAGTTCAAAGAATATATAAAGAAGTTTATTTATGGGAAAGTGTTTTAAAAAATATTTCATATGCAAACTTTGGTGGGGATGTTGTGGGCTGGGATAGCATGGAGGGGAGGGCCCACAATAGGTTTAAAAGAAAAAAAAATATGCCTAAGGTAGTCCTAAAACAATAAGTAAACTTTTAAATATATAACTGGGAATAGAATGTCCAATAAAGTCCTGAACTTTGTATAAGACAGTGGTATTTTCCAAGAGAAGAAATGATGTTAAGCCATAATTTGAAATGATTTAAGCCTTAACATCCTATAGAGTGAAATATTATCAAAATCAGGCTTAGTAACATTGATTTGCTGTAATTGTGAGGACATTCTAGTGATTACAGCTAAGGCAAATAAAGGATGGGATAGAAGGGTAAGGCAAGAAAGTTTTTCTCTTCAGAAGGTATTCTCTGCAATGTGTCTTAGAAATCTAAGTTAAATTAGATTAAAAAGACCCCATTTGTCAAAGATGATGTGTAGGACAGAACCAGGCTGGCCATGGAGAAGACATGCCAAGTGAAACAGAAAGTGTTAAAGCAATAAAGTTGTAAATTTGCATTTGCTCACCTATCTCCAGTTTAAATCTTAATATCCTGTGGGTTGGGGAATAGGAGTTTGAACTCGAAATGGCTGCTAAGGAGTGGTGTACAGTTTAAGACTGTGAGACTCCAAGAGTGAAGACAGAGCAACCCCCACTACCCAGAATGTAAGAGTAAGCCTCTGCAGAGTCATTTAATATGTTTTACAGAGAAAAAATCTGAAATTCAAGAGATGAGAAGCTTCCCCTGCTAGCCACCTCTTATTCTTTAACAGAGAGGGCTGGAATTGAGTGCATTGTCACAGAGACTTGCCAGAAATGAACACCCAGAGAAAAGAAAACCTCTAAGGGTGAGGTCTATCTCAAAAGAAAGAAATACACATATTTTTAAAGATTGTGGAGTAAAAGAGTCCCTAAAATATGTATTGGGAACTTTAGTTTGGACCAAATTAGAGGAATTTTTAATACATAAATACCTCATTTGAATACCAGTGAAAGGTGGACACATTTTAGATAGTATTGTGTTGGAAAGAAGAACCCAAAGTTAAAGAAAACCAGAATAGCAGGATTTTTAGAGTGACAAGTGTTTTTAGCTAAAGTTACATGGAACAAACTTGGATCCCAGTATTTTTTTGTACGAGAGTCAGGTCAGAGCCCTAGAGAGGGCTAGTGTCACCTGGGAGAAACTGAGAAATGGGTTTTCCCAGAGTAGGCAGTTTGGTATTCCCAGAACTTAAAAGAAGCCAGAAACTAACAGGGCTCTTCAGTGGCCCCTAGGTGGCCTGTTGGGAGGCCTCCTAGAGAAAAGATATTCATTCCCACTAGGTGGGGTAGAACATCTGTAAGTTTGAGGTTGAAAGTGAGTTACAGAAATTCTTTCAAAGTCTCAAAGAGGACGGTACTGTCATGTAATAGTTTCGAACAAAGTTTCCACTCCTAGACAAGTGTGGGAATTTCCCTTGGGTTGGCAGTCACAGGAAGAAAAACACCTTTAATGCTTTAGTGTACAATGTATACCTGGTTGCTGACTACAGCAATCAGGAGTCACCCACAATCCCTGGTTATTGATCAAAATATTCATGCAACTGTGGTCTCCTCAAAGCATCTGGAGGGGAAACTAAATCCAGGAATCTGTCCCTTTTCCAGTTCAGGCCAACTGGTAGAAAATGCTATTCGGCTGCACACAGAAACCAGGTGGAATCTTCAACTATGGACCTTAATTTACTTTCAGACCCATTCAACTTTTAGGACATAAGTATTACAAGGTATCATCATATTATGATTAGACTAGGAGATTATTTGTCTTTCATATCTGTATTCCGAGGTAATAGTAATAAATATTTATTGAACATTTCTATGTACCAGGCACCTTGCCAAGCACTTTACTACATTGCACTTAATCTTCTCAACAAACCTAGGAGGTTCTATCTATCCCATTTTACAGATTAGGAAACTAAGGCTCAGAGAAAAACACACCACTGCTAATGGTGAAGCTGGTATTCACATCAAAGATTATTTGACTGTGGAGACTATGACTTTGAGCACTACAGCGGATCACATTCTTTAATTAAAATATGCTCATAAATGTGTGAGATGCCACCAGTTTACTGTTCTTGACAGAAATGATTTCCTCCAAGTTTCTGGGAAATGAGGAAACTCAAGTTTGCTTCGTCAGGTACAGACAGAAAATCCAAGGTATCTTTCAGTATTCTTTTTGCCATTGTCCAAAGTCCCAAATAATAGGAACCTATTGATAATTAAATATTAACTTGTATCCTTTCTTAGGCATTAAGAATGAGATAACTTAATGATCCTCCCTTGAGACACTGTAAAAATCTAGCAGACTTCAGTTTCTTATTTTAGAATTCAAAGGTTACTTGATTCTGCTAGAAAACCATTACCACAGTCCTTTTTTCCCCACAGGGGGTGGGGGTGGGGGAAGTGTATCCTTGGGGCAGCTAACAAGCCTCCTTAGTGTAACTAGATAAACAGAGTGTAAATAAGAATATACCCTCAGATATAAATTTCCCCCAATACTTTTCAAAACAGACTTTTCTCATCCCTTCTTCACCATCTTATCAGAACATTAGGACCCTCCTCTTTTGCATTTTATCATTTTTGGTAAATTCTTTTATTTGAAATATCTCAGCTTGATATTTCAACACAACCTTTTATTAAGCACTTATTTTGCATGTATGTACTTTAAATATTTGCATGAAATCAATTTATTTATTTATTTATTTAAAAGATTTTATTTATTTGACAGAGACACAGAGAGAGAGGGAACACAAGCAGGGGGAGCAGGAGAGGGAGAAGCAGGCTTCCCACTGAGCAGGGAGCCCAATGCGGGGCTCCATTCCAGGGTCCTGGGATCATGACCTGAGCCAAAGGCAGATGCTTAATGGCTGAGCCACCCAGGCGCCCCACATGAAATCAATTTAAATAACCAGTCACAACTTTTTCCTAGCAGAAAAATAAAGCACTAGGTAAGACCATATATTTTTGATTCATTCATGCCCAATTTTAAGATCTAAGTATAAAAAACTTAGAAAGAAACTCTTACCTTACTTAGAGATCTGTGCCTTTCAGCTGAATGCTAAGTAGTCCATAAGAATAAAGGTTGAATTCAGCTATGTACGAGAGGGAGGGATTAGGAATGTAGTATGAGGCAGAGAGTAAAGTCTATATGTTTGGTTAATTATTTTTAATAAGTCAAAGAAACCAATGATGTTATGCAAGACTCCTTCTTTCAAATTAAACCCCATCCAGATCAGGATCTGTGTCTTTTAAAAGTCCAGAAATCAGAATGCCCCCTTACAGATAATATAATGGAGTGGCAAAACACTGACCTAAGGAAATAGTACACTCTCTGGTCTCCATGCTATGCATGCCGGTGGTCACATCAACAAGAATCATGATTCATGCAGCCTCATGGGGTGAGGCTGCTCTATGACCTCCACATCCAGAGCAAACCTAATCTAGTTTTCTGCAGAGTAATAAAGAAAAGTGTGCTTCAGGGCACCTGGGTGGCTCAGTCGGTTAAGCATCTGCCTTCTGCTCAGGTCATGATCCCAGCCAGGGTCCTGGGATCAAGCCCCACATCGCATCCGGCTCCCTGCTCAGGAGGAGAGTCTGCTTCTCCCTCTGCCCCTGTTACTGTATTCTTTCTCTCTCTCTCTCTCTCTCTCTCTCTCTCAAACTGCTTCTGGTTACAATGGGTGTTGACAGTTCTATGAAAAAGAACCATAACCCTATACAAAGTCATAGTTTATCTGCATCTACAATTCACATTGCAGTTCTGGTTGCTAGAACACCCACGCTTAACAAAGTCAGCTTCAGAGAAAAGTCTTCTTTGTAAAGACTTCCCTGAACTCTGTGGGGGACAGCTTAATAGTGTTTCTCCTTTATGTTACCATATCATATTGTTATTAAAATTACTGGGTATTTCCTTCTCTCTCCTCTCTCTCTCTCTCTCTCTCTCACACACACACACACACACACACACACTTGCAGTAGATACCAGGATCCATGCTTTACTCACTCCTGTATCCCCAACAACTAGCACTGTACCTACTACATACTAGCACATTGACCACTAGGTGGTCAATATTTGCTTGTTGAATGCATGGACACAAAAGTTACAAAGTAAACAAAAAGATACTTTATAAAGACGAGGGACTCTTCAATAGGACTTCAACGGAGTTCTTCTGTCTGGATCAAAGGATACCATCCAAGCCTTAGCAGGGTACTCAAAGCCCTTGATCATATGGCTCTGCCTGGCCTTCTAGCTTTTGTGCATTATTCCCACATCTACATTGTCCTCTTGCCACATGGAGACACTTGGAGCAGAGGACTGGGTACATTTCTTTCCCATCTGTTTCTTGCTCTTCTTCTACTCAGGAGCTGTCTTTGGTGAGACTTTTGTTCCGCACTGCAAGTTGAGTTGGAGGTCACTGCCACCTCCCCATATCCCCAAAGTCACCCAGGCCAATTTTTATCATTATTTAGTAAGATCGACTGTGACATAAGATCAAAGGGGGACTTCCTTTAAAGATGCGGGCAATCCCAGCTTTTACTTCTCAGTCCCCAGGGCCATGTAGTTCCTGGCACATTACAGCCACGCTGATGTTAGGTTAAGGAATAGTTAAGATCCCAAAGCATACACATGGGGAAGACAGGCTTTCACAGAATCTCAAAATAGAAGAACTAGATATTCTTTGAACATTTTTGAAGTTTTAGGATCAAACGCCATATACACAAAAAGATATTTATTATGCAGAGATTGTTCAAGCTGAAGCAAAAACAGAATTAAGGTTTTTAAGAATATCAATGGCTGAGAGTTGCTCTGAGGTTTGTGTCACAGGGAAGGTTACTACAACATTTATACCACAATTGAAGACTAAATTGACAATTTTAGGTCATGTACCTCTCCCTTGTGATGTATTTGTCACTACCTCTCCAGGGAGGGGTAACTGAAAGGAAGCAGGATGAGCCATTAGGATCCTAGACAGGGAAGCCCACAGGGCCACTGCCTGAAGAAGTTCAGCTATTAGGCTTTGAGATCTATTTCCACTCCAGGTACCTGTTTGGGCTCTCCCCTGCAAAGTTCTTCCATGATGTCTTCACGTTTCTGGAAGGAGAGCTGGTGTATGGAACACTGTTAGCCTTGATTATCTCTATCGTGCATATGCACCTCCACTAAAGCTCAGAGAAAATTTAAAGTAATGTTGGCATTTAACACTCATTAAATTTGCAAAAGTTCCGAAGAAATAAAAGTATAACTGTCATGTAATTTGAGGATGGGAGAGTAGCTGCTGGCTGAATCCTCAGAGATCAAATAGGGTTGAAATTAATAACCCAACTGGAAACTTTCAATTGTCAAAACACTGCAGAAGAAAGTGAATTTGATCTCTAAAGCTGAGGGGTAGATGGACATGACTGCAATGTAAAAGAACTTAAATTGGTCTGAGAGGCAGACTAGACATTACAGTCTTCATATATTAGGCATTTGCTAAATCAGTTCAATCGATATTTATTCTTAACAAGAAACAATCTCCTAATAACCCAGCTGGTAGATAATTTGATCTGTTAAATTCACACATTTATTTTCCAAGATGTTAAATGTGGTATTTGTCATCATTTGTGCATGTCTTCTTTTCCTGGTCCATGGTTGCTACAGAGCTGCCACATCATATGCAGGGGCTTCCGATGGCCTGCTAGATGCTTTCTGTGACCTCCTCTTTGTTCTCTGTTTTCTCTCTGGTTCTACATGTCTTAGGTCTAGAACAGCCTCAACTACCTTCAGTTTTATAGTGCCTTATTCTTTAAATTGCTTCCAACTGCTTTTACAAATTCTCAATGATCACTCAGGGAAACAGGCAGGGTAGCTTACCCCCTGCCTCTTTTAGGATGAGGAAATAGGTGCTAAGAGTGGAGAAGTGATGCACCTAATGAATAAGTGTCAAAGATGGTCATCACACTAGATATCTGCCAGTCCCCTGACATATCTCATCAACCCAACTTTTGACTCTGACCATGGCTGAGTCAGCCACTGACTGAGCACAGGTGCTCTTGACAGTGCTGCATCTCAGCCATAGTGTGTGTCTGTCTTGTTTGTTTTCGGATTCTCTGCTTCCTGGTGAGAATGCTGAAGGGGAGAAATTTAACACCCTCCAGTGTTAATCGTAGCCTGTAGATGTTGGGTTGTTCCTCTCTCCTGTGTCTACGATTGACAGTTCTGAAGGGTCTCCACACCAGAACTAAGCCCCAGTTGCCCACAGGGAGAGCCAACTCAAGCACACACTCTTGGGTCAGCTCTCCTGCTTCCTTTGTTTCACTCTTCTCAGGGGTCTCTCCCCTATTCCCTCACTTTCCAAAGTCATCCACTTGCATAAAAAACTTATCTCAGATTCTGCTTCCTGGAAGAACCTAAGTTACAACAGGCTGCAAACACATTGTTTTGATTTTCTAGTTCATTCTTCTTATTATCCTATTAATCACCAGACCTAAAGTTCAATACTCATCTTTTTTTCTACTTAGCTATACATCTAATATTTGAATACCACGTATAACCTCTTTAAGTGGTGACTTGCACACCTTGGGTGCTTAGTAATAGGATATTGTGGTTACCCTGAAGGTAGTGATTGTTAAAGAAGAATGATGCATATGTAAATATGAAGAGAAATACTTAAATTGCTCTTCTACAGATGACTTACAAGAGCTGGAAGTAGCTATCTTTACTCAGTGACATTTCTAGGATCAGTTTACAAGGGTTCCATGTCTGTAAACCTTCCTGGCTGGCTTCTTTTCACCCTATGTTTTCTAATAGAAAGTAAAACTTTAATTTTTATGACTTCTTCTTTTAGATATATTGATGGCTTATTTTAAATAGTCTCACTGAATGAAGAAGATATAATGATGTCTTTATAACTTTGAGCTGTAAAGTAATAATATCGATATTTACCAGTTTTAGTTATACACACATATATGTGTTAATGGGGGTTTGCCTCTCATGAATTTTTAGAGATGGAACATTATTATTCATATTTGTTTGTTTCTGGTACAAAAAAGCATCATATGCCAGCACAGGATCAAGAAAAACCAACTGCTGAATGTCAGACTATTCTTGATTTGGAAAGGACAGATTTAAGTATAAATAATAGTACAAGAGGAACAATTCGATTCACTTGTGGAGACTATCAGATCAACTGGTCACAGTGCTTTTTATTTAAGAGCCAACAAAAGTCATTTTATAATATTTGGCAGATGCCAGAAATCAAGCAGCCTGAATGTAAACATTGCTCTGATTTCTGGTACTGAAGATGAAGTTGCAGTGTGTTAAGGTATAAATATGAAGAAAAGAAGCCAAAACACAGCTTCTGGAACTTAGATCTATTGATTGAAATTACTGTCACTGTGGAACAACCGATGGAGGTTTTGTCATGCCCTTCCTAAAGCACATATATACAGTCTACATAGAGTGGCCAAGGAATCCATTTCTTTCAAGACCTAAAATAGAATTACATAAAGAAGTTATCAGCCCCTACTCTATGGGCTAAATACCAGAATTATCCATATGCTGAATAACTTCATGTAAGTATTAAAGAACTTTTAAATTGTAGTTTGTTTGAAGACAAAAAAACAACAGTAAGTCATATCAGTTGAAAAATAATGACATGAAATCCATAATTGCTCTTAACACTTTAGGGAAAAAATGTGTATATTCAATTTTAAAAAATTCTTCTTGAAGCTCTGAGCAATTTACTTTTTAGTCAGAAAGTAAAATATCTTTGTTTCTGTAAGCCCATCCTTTGACTTCCTATTTCACTAGAATATAAGTTCTCCTAAGTACATTATCATGGTTTTCCCTATTCTCTAGTATTATTATCAAAATTAAATTCATATTTACATGACTATCTTGGTAAAAAAAACAAGTTATGAAAGTACTTGAAGTGATTTTGCTTAAAATTCTAGATGTTGACTTGGCAATGACTACTAATAGTGTATAGTCAGAAAAGAGCTAGGAAGTCATTAGAGAGCAACAATGAGTGAAAAATGGTAGACCTTACAAATGGCCACTACTGGTGGCCACATTTTAATGGTGTAGAGGGCCAATGAGACTCAATAGGATCCAATAGGATCCGTGACAGAAAAATCTCTTTCGAGCCCATGGTAAGACGAAGGCATCAACTACTAGCAGACAGGATGGACTCTATTGGATATGCATCACAAAGTCTTCACTCTGCAGGAAATTATATACTTGCTCTGGAAATGGAGCAATTATGCGAAATGTTAATGAATGCTTTCAGACAAAAGAAATGTCAAAATAGCAAAGTGGGATTGGATTTTATGAGGAGGTTAATTTCTAAAGACAGCATATAAAGCATATAAACACTCACAAAGTCGAAATTACCTTTGAAATTTCCTTATGAAAATTCCTTACCACATAAGAAACACACAGAGACAATCCCGAGTTATAAGTTTTTGCCATTTGGATTTTTGTTGTTTAAATATGGAAATGGAGGGCGCCTGGGTGGCTCAGTTGGTTAAGCGACTGCCTTCGGCTCAGGTCATGATCCTGGAGTCCCGGGATCGAGTCCCGCATTGGGCTCCCTGCTCGGCAGGGAGTCTGCTTCTCCCTCTGGCCCTACCCCCTCTCATGTGCTCTCTCTCTCTCATTCTCTCTCTCAAATAAATAAATAAAATCTTTAAAAAATAATAATAATAAATAAATAAATAAATAAATACGGAAATGGACTATTATTTCTTTAGTTCAGATTACTATTTTTCAGTATCATAATATCATATCCAGTATATTAGTTTGCTAGGGCCGCCATAACAAAGTACCACAGGTTTGGTGGTTTTAAACAACAGAAATTTATTTCCTCACAGTTCCAGAAGCTAGAAGTCTGAGAGCAAGTTGCCTACAGGGTTGGTTTCTTCTAAGCCTGTTAGCCTCAGAAGCTGACGTTCAGGTGAGCGGAACACCTCAAGGTGTTGGCAGGGATGGTTTCTCTTTGCTTGTAGATGGCTGTCCTCTCCCTGTGTCTCCATAGTGTCTTCCTTCTGTACGTGTCTATGTTCAAAATTCCTTTTTTTTTTTTTTCGTAAGGAAATTAGTCATATTAGATTAGGACCCACGCTCATGACCTCATTTCAACTTTAGTACCTCCTTAAAGACTCAATCTCCAAATACAGTTACATTCTGAGGTACTGGGGTTAGAACTTCAACATACTAATTTGGTGGTTGGTGGCGGGCAGGAGGAGGACACAGTTCAGTCCTATTACAGCATTCATATGGTCAGGATACAGAACATGGCCGTCACCACAAGACTCTCTCACACTGACTTTTTATTGCCACACGCACCTCCCTTTTCTCACCCTACCTAACCCCTGGCGTTCACTAATCTGTTCTCCATCTCTATAATTTATAAGACTCTGGATCTTATTTTTACACTGTATTTTAGTTGGCCTTTCCTGACACGGATCCAGCAAGGGAAGGCAGGGGATGCCATTTCATTATTATCGAGTGGAGGCGGAAGTCCAGGCTCCCACATAGTCACCACTGCCCTGGGTGAAGGCAAGTTTCTCCTTATTGCCTAGAAGGGATGCAAGTCTGTTTCCCGGTCAGCTGTCCCCGACACAACCCCAGTGGCAGGGTGTGGCATTTTCTTATAGCCTCTAGAAGGTGGAAGCCTAGCCTTTCCACCACAGTTTTTCTGTGATGTTTGGCATGAATAGAGAGGTTATTGTCTAAAAGCTGTCTATCTTGCCAGGTTTCTTCTTTCCTGGTCTTTTTAGTAGAGAGAAAAGGCTTTTGTTTGGGCCTTTTGGGTCTATGCCTGTTGGCATTTCTGGGTTGCCAGCCTCTTTAGCTTCAAGTGTAGGATATATGAGGCAAAAAGAAAACCCAGGGAATTCTCTACACCGTCGCTCCTTGGGTCCTGAGTTTCCTAATCTGTTGTCCTTCTTCTTTCTATTTTCAGAGCTTTGTATTTGTTTTATATAAAGTGTTCAGGGGTTTTCTCGTGCTTCGTGGGAGGAAAAGAGATAAGTACTGCCACTTGATCTTCCTGGAAGCAGAAGTCCTTCACTGTCACTCTAGCTATTTGATCTTTTTACCACAGTTGCCTTACCTCTGAGACCTGGACAACATCTACCTCGTAGTGTGGTGCAGAAGAGTAAACAAGACCATTTGTAAGGTGCTTGACTCATTACAGACACTGCTTCTCTTTGAAATGAAACTGTGCTGCCAGTCACCTGACCTTTCAAGTGCATATTATAAGACTTCCTCTGAATTTTCTAGTTCCAGGGATACTCAATATCTGCCAGACCCTTATATTCTCTTAATATCATTTCTGACTCTACCCCTGGAGTTGGCAATTTTGCCCTGTAAAGACATTTGATCTTAGCAAAGCTCCTAGCACATAGACACTCAAATGTCAACTCAAATTCAAGTTCCTCCTATATTTTTGTGATTTTACAGTGTGTCTTTGGGCCAATCCTCAGCAACAGGGCCATTTCCTCAGTAACAGAATAGGGATAACACTTGATATCTACCTCATAGGAATAGAGTGGTTACACATACAAACACTCTCTTCTAAATGATACCCTCACCTGGTACCAAAAAACTGGGGAGCACACTATTGCAATAATACAATAATATCCTGTCATTATCACCAGTGTTGCCCTGTCTTTATCCCCATTTCCCCTATTGTTCCACAGAAGAATGAACTAGAATTATAGTGAGGCCAGCAGAATAGAACTGGAGACAGCTGCCAGCAGAGCCAAGGACTATAGCATAAGGGAGTCACAGCCATCTCAAGAGAAAACTCAGGACTCTAGTAGTCACAAATCAGGTTTTCCTTGACTATAAGATAACCATATAGGTACATAGCTAGGGTAATGTACAGACACAGTCTTATTTCTCCTACATTAAATTCTTGGATGAGAGCTATGCATAAGCAAATCTATACCATTCCAAAAGAACTCTAACTTTTAATTAATTTTGGACCTTTATAACAATGGAGTATACAATGATAGTTTCATTAAGTTATTAAATAGTTTGCAGTTTTAGAGCTGGAGACAATTGCAAGGTATACAGTCAAAACATTGAGGTTGGTTGGTTCAGCTTTAATGTTCTAAACAAGTCAAAGTCATCTGAAGGTAAAGATTTTCTCATACATTTGAGAAACTTCCAATATGGCGACTTGTTTGCCACCCCAGTGATCTGTTTAAAGTATTTACATTTCCTTAAACACAGTAAATGAGCCCATCCGACTTTCACATACCTATTTTTCTGGAAACTATAAATTTGTCAGAATCTCCTTCCCCACTTTGGAAGGGAGTTGAAGGATAAGATTCCTCAAGAGCAGCCTATTTTATATGAAGATCAGATGTCTTCCTCATTGGAAATTTCTTTTGTTTCTGCATGTTGTAGAAGGAACTTCCATGGCCAGAAACATAGGCTTACCATCTTCAGATGAATCAGATGCACCCTCATTTATTCTTTTGTCCTATCATTTGTAGAGCTCAAGTTTACTCAAACTTGGATTATATTACTTCAGTTACCAGGGAATGTTAAGAACATCTCAAATCACATAGGAACTATTTACTTCTCTATTAAAAACAAAACAAAACAGAATGAAACAAAAATTTCCTTGAGGACAGGAATCCTATTTATTCACCTTGCTACCCTAGCACCAAGGATACTCATTGCCTGGTAACTAATAAGCATTGCTGAACAAAAGGGGTGTTAAAGAAGGAAAACAAATGAAAGGAGTAATGCAGGCAATTACTTTAAAAGTTACAATGTGATCAGTGCTCAAGTTGAATGTCCTAGGGGAGCAAGACACATAAAGATTTTATAGACTATATTAAGGAAGATCATATTTCGTTGTTCAACCCTTGAAAACTATGGGAAACCGAGGCTCTGTTAATCACCAGACAAGATGCAGAGATAACAAGATTGGGGCTGTGGTTTAGCAGCCATTGGTGGGACTGTCAGATGGAGGGGGAGAGTTGGGGCTGAAGTCTTGAAAAACTAGAAAATTTTTTGTCCTTCAGCATTTTTCACAGGAAAAATAATATAAATGGGAACCTTAGAGATGCATGTTTCTATTGTCCAATGGATTGAATGCTGCCCTAATACAAGAGCATTAAAGACAGAGCTTGGAATTTTGACTCTGGGGGGATGGAAAGGAGCAGATCAGAAAAGATCAATAGAAAGAAACACAGAGCTGTAGAAGAACAGAATATGGATAAACCAGAAAGAGATAAACATTTTGTTAACATCAAGATTGTATGAGGTAACAAAGGCAAGGAGCAAGTTGGCTTAAAAACAAAATACACAAAAAACCTCTTTCATGACAAACAAGTTCTTCTTGGCATATGTTACCTTCTTTCCTTCTCCTCAATAGGAAGCTTTCTTCCCAAGAGTATTTTTGGGTAAGTTAAATTTTTATTAAAATTGGTTTTATTTAAAGTATTGAGTACTTTAAATAAAAGTTGCCAAAATATGCAATCTTACTTTCCAGTGAGAAACAGTTGGAAAAAATATTGGGAGTCCATGAAAAACATAACAGATAAAGAGTTCTCAGTATTTATATTCCAGAAGTATGGTGGATTAAATATTCTAAACAATATTTCCCAAAGGAGGGGATATTTAATCTAATAGAATAAATAAAAATATAAAAATATCTTTTATAAAGTGTCAATAGTTTGATAAAAATTAAGGAATATGAAAAATTCCCCAAATTATTTAAAACCAGGAATGCTGGATAAGCAGGCACCAAATGAATCTTTTGACTTGTCAGTTTCTGTGGAACACTGGAGATTCTTGAGCGGCTTCTGTGTGAGCTAATATGAGGAAGAAATAAATGTATGGCCCATCCACTTAGGAAATCTGATAATATATCTCTACACAAAATTTTTACTTCTTCAGGATATAAGAAATAAAACAAAACAAAACAAACAAAACATTGCCAGAAAAGACGACGTCAAGGAAATATGCCTCCTCGAACTTGGTGCTAAGTGAAGAGGAAAGAAGATAAATTCTTCCCTGAGAATACATAAACATAAACTAGTCTATCCTCAAGTTTACTGTCTACATTCAAGTTACATGTGTGGTCCAAGGAAACCCCAACCATGGCAGAATTTAATCTGCCATTGGGATTAATCAACTTCTAGGATACAAGAGAAGAAAACATCAATTCTCTTGAAGGAACTTAACAACCCAGAATTCTAAAAACCACAGGGAATTGAGTATCTACATACACCCTCCAAAATATGAACCACAAACTCATAATGAAAACATATTATGAGTAAGAACTGGCAGAAGTAGATTCACAAACATTTTAGATATCAGAATTATCAATCAGATTAAAAAGCAAAGTTTAAAGAAATGAGATCCTTGAAAATGTGCTAGAAATAATAGATTTTACAGAGCAACCAAGAGATTAAAATATAACCAAGAAGAATATGTAGAAAAGAATACAGTACATAAAATTTAAAAATCAGAATATGAGTTAAAAATCTGATTAATTTTATTTTTGCTCCCTATACACTGAAGTATAACTTGAAGAAAATTTCCAAAATGCATCCCAGAAGGACTGATATATAAATATAATAGAGAAGAGATATGGAGAATAAAATGAAAAGTCTAACATTTGTCTGACTGGAGTTCTAGAAGGACTTGAGGGCATAAGGAAGAGATAAAGAGTAGCTGATAATTTTTTGTAATTATTAAAAAGCCAAGACTGCCAAGAAGTCCAAAGCAATAAAAATAAAACCACAGCTGAACACATCATAAATGTTGAAGAAAGATAGATTGTAAAAGTACTTAGAAATGAAAGATGGTCTACAAAATAAAGGCAATTAGAATGATGGCTGTACTCTTAAGAGTATCATAGAAGGTAGAAGACTGTGAAATAATATATTTATTTTTTTAAAAGATTTTATTTATTTGACAGAGAGAGACACAGTGAGAGAGGGAACACAAGCAGGGGGAGTGGGAGAGGGAGAAGCAGCTTCCCGTGGAGGAGGGAGCCCAATGTGGGGCTCGATCCCAGACTCTGGGATCATGACCCTAGCCAAAGGCAGACGCTTAACGACTGAGCCACCCAGGAGCCCCGAAATAATATATTTAAAGTGGTGAGAAAAGATAATTTATCATTCTATACCTAGAGACATGCTCAAGAAAAAGAGCATTAAAAACTTTTATAATCAGAATAATGTCACTAAGTAAATTTTAATAAATGTTATTCAAACAGAAGGGAGATAATCCCAGATAAAGAGTCTAATACGTAAAAAGTAATGCCCAGCCTCTAGTCCATACCTAATTTGGCAGCAGGAAAGTATAAAAGTGCATTGCTCAGATCTCTCTTTAAGAGATAACCTGTAATGAGGGGTACAGGTCACCAACAACCTATACTTGAAGCATCTTCAGGAGCTGCTGCTATTTGAGCCAAAGACAGCCCTTCCCAGACAGCTCCCAGCCAATGACACAGAGAAACAGGGATTGGGGAGTGTGGTTATTTTGACCAGTGCAAGCCTCCTGTGATGGGCAATCTTTGCTCTGGAGCTCTCTGTCAGGCTCCTGGAGACTCACAAAGCTGCAACTCAGTTGCATGCTATTCCTATCCAATCCCCACTCCTTCCCAGCATTATTTCATTAAGTGTCAGACCTGAGTTGTAGTCTGAAGGCTTTCCCTATTCCTGTTTACTTTCTCCTTTGTGTCTCATAGCCATTACCAGCAATAACTTAATGCATTTCTATATCTGTCTTGGTGAGGCTACTGGACACAAAACTATTTCCAAATTTAGATTTGGCTGCTTGCCACTCAAAAATCTATACTTGGGAGACAAGTGAGGTGGGGCAGGAAGGTTGCTTTATTCAGAAAGGCAGCAACCTGGGAAGATGGTAGACTAACATCTCAAAGACCATCTTCCCCATCCTGGTGAATCCAGAGGGTTTTAAAGGGGAAGGCATGGGAAAGGGAGGGGGGCTGCATGCAGGAGTAGCAGGTGCCCAGGCAGTTAGTCCTATGTCCACGACCCTGAACAGAGTTGCAAGCATCTGTGGCAGCTGTTTCCAAGTGTGATCAGCCCTTATCTTCTGGGAAAGTGGTCCTTTATTCTTCGAGACCAGTAGTCTGCAAATCTCAAGGAAAGTAAGTCAGTTCTGCTGCAGATGAAAGGACTTAGGTCAATAAGCAAGGAGTTCATAAGCTTGAAGCAAGTCAACCCTTAAGACCGGTTGGAGTGCTGTGAGTGACTGCTTCCTAGAAGACATAGCCTGACACAATTGGTATCTGGAGTGAACCAAGAGAACAGGGGGTGAAATGGGGTTCGGGAACTTGTTCACTGAGCAGTGGGGTGGTAAGAAGGACTTCATTCTAAGTGGTATGTGAGGCAAGGCAAAGGAAGCCCAACTGCTAAAAATGTCACTAGTTAGGATAAGAAAAACACCTCAATGGACAGATACTCTTGCCAGTGGGACTATTCAGCATTTATAAAATAATAAGTATAACAGTACATACAAGGAAAATAGAATTGGCTGGTTATTGCTGTTTCATTGATGAACTACAGAGGGAAACTGATACACTGTAAGGCAGTTAAAAAGTTTAAAACTAAGTGTGAGAACCAGAGGGCCTGTTTAGTAGTTTACAAAGAGGCCCTTATATTCTTCAGAAGGAGAGCAGATACAACTGAGGAACAAACACCTAATCTGACAGTTAAGGTTAAGAGGGTTCAAAGGCCATTGAAATTTCATCCCACATAAGGTCTACTACATTGAGGATAAGGCCATATTGGGAAAACATGAGTTTGGAAAACATGAGTGGGTAGGTGTCCCTGAGGACAGTGTCTCTGTGGATACCCTGAAGCAGAGCCTAGAAAGGTGCCCCACCCTCCTCTTTGAAGTCTAATATTGACTTCATTCAGCAAAACACTGAGAAGTTTTTTCCTCACAAGTCATCCGGAGCCCACCTCAAGAAATACTTCCATTTTGTCTTGTTGGGAGAAAGAATTTTCTATATTCTTTGAGGTCCTTCTAGATGGACTAAAAATCAAATTGGCATGAGACAGATTAACAGGAGAAAATTGAATTTAATAGCATACATACAAGGAATCCACACAGATCTGGAAATTCCAAGGATAGTGAAGCAACAGGACACAGGAGCTAAGGAGAGGGGTAGAACCTCAGGATACAAAGGGGAGGAAGACCATTAGCAGGAAGTTGAAAGGAGATGTTTTGGAAAACAAACACCCTGTCACTCAGATAAGTTCCTTAGTAAGGAGGAATGTCTGTTAATAGCTCTCTTCCAATAGGCAGTTGGAGGGTGGGGTGAAAGTAAAGAGCTTTTCCTGAATCTGCTGGGTTTTTATTGCCTTCAACTCAAAATAATGTTCATGCCAAAGGAGCCCATCTTCAAGCTACCTGTCTTTGGCCTATACAGCCCTGGTTTTAAGGCTGATAATTAGGGTTAAATGCCAGGATATGCCCTCTGGGGTTATGCTAGGTTTGTTAAGACAGGGTAAAGATTAGATCCCAAAGGAACTGCAAGAATTATGTAGCTTGTATTAAGAAGAACAAGGGGCGCATCCATTGTAATAGATTTTGAGAGTTTGATCAAGGATGCCAGACTGGATAAATGAGAAGTTTATTTACTTGGGGCTTCTTAATGGGGTATGGCAAAGAATGCTAAGGTTGCAGTGAGCATGCTGCTGGATGTTTCTTAGACACCTAGGGAAGTGCTGGTCCACACTGTGCCAAGTAAAAAGGCCTGAGTTGCTGAGACAGACAGTGGAAAAAGGGATTAAACGGCTCAGGGAAGTATGAGGCCATAATACCCACCACAGGATTATGTTCCACAGGAGGACCCAGAATGCCCCACCATTCAATAAGGCCATTAGGAATGTGCTGGAGAGAGTTAAGCCAGCATCTCTAAAAAGTGTTTGCTTTCCTCTCAAGTCAGGTCTATGAGTAGGAAACCTGGTCTCAGGATTTGGCTCATTAATAACAATGGGGTTAATGGGGGATAATAGGAGAGAGGTGGGGGTGTTTAAATACCACAAGCTAGGGGGCCACAGTTACCTTAACAACAAGCAAGTTTGGAGGGGCAGCTAAGGGGGCTTAGCCTGCAAGGAATTGCAGTGTCTCTACGGACAAAATAGACTGGCAATTAGTGAGGGTGCTACTTACTACATACACACAAAAGCAGTCAAGAATAACAGCAGGAGGCTGAAGGTGGTCATCTCATTTTAAAGTCAAATTATTTTGCTTAGTTCCTGGTCCTGAATAGTTTTAAGATCTGGAACTCATTGACTGAAGAGGTGACTGGGTCCTCAGAAAGAAGGACTTTGCAAAACCATGGTAGGTATCTACTAATGGTTCCACTAGTCCGTTCCCAACAAGATTGATGGCCATTTACTTGAATATATGGGAAAGGAGAATACCCAGACATTTCAAGGACTTTTGGACATGGGTTCTTCATTGATATTGATACCCACAAAACAGAATAAAGGCTCCACTGCTAAGGTGGGGTATGCAAAGCCCAGGTAATAAGTAGATTCCACTGACTTACAGTACATCCATGCAATTTGTTCTACATCTGTTTTGCATGTGGTCATCATTTCCCTAGTCCTCAAATGTATAGTTGGGATTGACATACTTGCCGGTTGGCATAACCTTCACATTGGGTCCTTGTCCTATTGATAAGAGCTATTGTAGAGGGGAAGGCCAAGTGGACGTCTCTGAAAAACCCCCACCCCAAGTATGATGGTAAATATAAAACAATATCACATTCCGAAAAGGGATACAATGCTGGTGGTCCCTTCCCTAGAGAAATTGAGTGGACCCTAGTGAATGACTATAGACCATAGACTATCGACCTCTACTGCAAACTCAACCAACTAGTGTCACAGTTACTGTGCTGGATGTGGTAGCATTGCTAACAGATTAATAAGGCCTCAAGTACATGGTATGCAACCATAGATTTAACAATGCTTTCTTTTTTGTCCCAATCAGAAATGAGAATCAGAAAACTTGCATTCACATTTGCATTTTGTAAAGAGAAAATTCCTTTACAATTTTGCCTCAGGGACAGTTAACGATCTTGTCCTCTGTCAACTAGTACACATCATGTCAGTTATTGCCCCAAGACCAGCTGCTATGGTAAAGCTGTGGTTATTCCAATCAACCCCCACCTGAGTCCCTACTCAGTAAGAGAAGTGTAAAGGAACCCTGGAGAAGTTGTTTCCACTGTGTTCAGTGGATCTGCAGAGTGCAAGTATGGACTGTGACAGCAGTATGATTTACTAGGACCTCCTCTACAGAGAAAACCCACCACAAGGACTGCAGTTAGCTGACAGCCTCCAAGGACTATGCTTTTGAGATTTGCCACTGTGTTCAAGTCAAGAACACAATCTCCCCAAGCAGACTTCAGTCACCCTGGTATTAGGTCCTGGTCATTTGTCCCGAAATGGGATTTCCTTAAAGGGCAGTCTTTGTTCTGGAACTCCCCCTTGGGCTGAGCAATTGACTTTCTCTGACATTTACCTCAGTTTGAGGTGCTTCATTCTCAATTCTCCTTCCTTCTCTTCTTTCACAAGTATTTGCCCTGCTTCATAGACTAAAGATTTTACCTGACTACTCCCCCATCCCTCTCACTTATATTTCACAGGATTATTGCTTCCAATAAAGTTTTGCACTTCTAATTTCTTCTTGACATCTGTTTTCCCAGATGTCCTGAACTAACATGATCATCTACAAATCTGAGGTACCACATGCAGTACAGTCCCTATTGCTAACTGAAAACATCCAGCATTTTCTGTTGAGGCTGAACTAATTATCAAATATGGTTATTTTCTCCTCTTTATATTCTTATCTACTGATTTAACATTCTTAATCTAGCAACATGATTAACCTGACCTAATGAAAGAGAAAGAATCTCATGGTTATTTTTCTGTACTTTGAGAAGTGTCCATCCTAGGAAAAATCTTCATGTCCATTCCAGATTCTGACATTTTTGTTATTGATAAATTTTATCTTAAAAGTGAAAAGTAGTAATACCAGGATGGACATGCAATAACTACTCTAGATTCTCTTGTAGAACCTTATCCCATTACAGAAGCCAAATCAGTTCAAGTGGTTGAACTTGTGGTCATACAAAAGGCATGTGAAGTTGCCAATAAATAAAATATACACACACACACTGATCACTGATATGCTTTTGAAATAGTTCATTAGCAGTTTAGTAGTTCATGATTTTGAAATGCCATAGAAACACAAAGGTTTTCTACCCAAGAAAGTTGCTGTCATCAAGATAGAGGCCTATAGTAAGAGATTGAAATAGCAGATCACCCTGCTAAACAGAGTGTTCTAATAAAAACACCCCTTTACAAAACAGAAAGGAAGAATCCATGAAGAAGCTCTAAGAGTCCAGAAACAGGAGCATAAAATTAGACCCCAAATTCTGAGAAAAAAATGGAAATCAGCAAGTTTTAAAATTCATGAAGATAAGATCTGTCAAATCCAGGAAGGATGCATAGTGTTACCAGACTTCAAACGGACCTTGCTAAAATCCTCCATGATACACTGAATTCCAATTGGGGTAAATTATCTCTGATATTAAATAGTAATAGGGAAACTTTTCTAGAATGAGAGAGAATATGCCCAGTTCATGCTTCACTATAATTAACATAATCCTGAAAAAACTATAAAGGTGATACACACCAAAATATGAATGACAAGATTAGTTGAGCATCTCTAAACAAATTTTATAAAATTAGCTGCCTAGACATTGAATATATGGTAGCTATAGAATATTTATTTTCTGGAAGGGTTGAAGCCATAGCAATAACAATGGCATAATTTAAAAAGAGAGGCTCTAAGACTTCATGATTTCTACCTAGGCAATCCTAACATATCTATTCTATCCAATGATAGAGAAAGACATTTTGCAGGGACAATTATTCATGATTTATGAAAGGTTTTATCTTTTACTCAGAAACTTCACTGTCCTTATTAATCCCCAAGCCTCTGGAAAAGTGAAAAAATTCTTAGCAGAATTAGGAAGTTACAACCATTAGAGACCTTAAAATAACATTCAATTGCAGGTCAATTGCTGATTCAAGATCCTCAGAGAAAGCAGACAATGGAATGAAGCAGACATTTCAGCCCCAAATCATCTGAACAAGATATCCAGAGCCATTAATTGCCATACTCTCCATTGCCAAGGATCAGACAAAGGATAACTGGATAGACTGGGGACATACCAGGACAAAATTGTTCCCAGATGCACCTTCAATAGAAGGAGATCCTGCTAAGACAATAACTCACCTCTGAGAAATGGCTGACTCAAATCTTTCTGAAGACTCCCATGTCATTCCAGAATACAGATTTGCTGGACATTAAACTAAGAGATAAAATGCAAGTCCAATCTTAAATCTCTTTATGTCCAGTTTTTAAGGTACTACAAAGGTAAGATAGAACTGGGCAAGGGAATGTGAGCTGCCTCAGAATTAAAGACAGCAAATAATGAATCATGGAACAATACATCAAAAATTAATGATGTACAGTATGGTGACTAACATAACATAATAAAATAAAATAAAGAATTAAAGACAGCAAAAGCATCAAGTCATCAAGAAGTTGGTGTACTCTCTTGATAGTCATACATCAGCCTTGGAGTTCCTGCCTGTCTTAGCCCTGGGGATCCCATGAGACCTAACCTGGTTTATACCACCATATACCAGCCTGACTCAAACCTTGTACAACTCTATTCTGACATGTACCTTCCATCAAAAGGAGAGATGTAAAGACCAAAGGCACATGGACTAGATTTTCTTAAAACCATAAGAAGCCTTTTTCTGGGATTACAGTGCAAATGACGAAGAGTTTAACCGCCCCAAAGGTGAGCATGATTGCTGCTACTTCTCAGGTTAAAATATCCAAGGCATTAAGAGAGCCAAATAACACTTTCTAGATATTAGCTCAAGATTTGAGGACTTCTTTGTTTGTCCTGTAGATCTTCCAATTAAGAATCACAAAGAACAACTGTAAGGGTCATTTTGAAATTTATTTTTATACTTGAACTTTCGATACATTTAAGAACCTAAATGTCTCCAATAATTAGAATAATATTCTCAATTTTTTCTTGTAGCCTAGCTAGTGTTAATTTTTTTTTCTAACCAAATAACTTTGATCATATCTTTTGGTGGACTTGGTGTTGCCAGAGTTGGTCTGAAAAGTACCCAATTTGCAAAGTTTAGAAAATTTCTCAAAGAAATAACCTACTTAAAAATTACATTTTACCTCCTTTGTACAAAGTGGTTAAAAATAATTGAGATTCCAAGATAAATAACTGTCTTTTATCAGAGGTTTGGATATACATAGAGAGAAAGGAGTACAAAAGCTGTATTCACAGACTAAAAGAGGTCTGGAATGTGCAGTATACAAACTCGACCACTCAACATGAGAATGGCAGACAGACATATTTAATTGTCTCTAATTCACTGGTGATTGTTCGAATATCTTTGTAAACCAGATATAGATTTGAAAGTCAAAATGGGAAGAACATAATTGAAACTCTATAACCAATTTCATCTTAGCTCTGGAGCCCCACTTCTGCGCAGCAGTAGAAAAAGTGGTCCAATTCAATGATTATTTCCAGCCAAGTTCAGAATCATTTAATCACATTTCTATTTAAAGATCCTTTTTCAGGCTCCCTTCTTATCCTTGCTGAGAAATTATGTCCACTCAGCTATGGGGGAGAAAAGGGCATATCCCCATCTTTCTATGCATAACTGCTGGTGTCTCGGGATTGGGCATTTTAGCACAGACATTGACCAATAAGGCGTTCATCACGTGGCATCAGTTGTTCCTGCAGATGCCCCCCTCACCTCCCCTGTGGCTGCCCAGTATCCACGATCCTACAGAGACTTTGCCTAATTCCTCTACACCAGAGATTGGCCAACTGCAGCCCTTGGGTCTTCATCCTAATTGTATGATTCAGGAACAAAGAATGATTCTTATATGTTTAAAGAGTTGCAAAAGAAAAAAGGGAAGAAAAGAAGGAGGAGGGGTGCCTGGGTGGCTCAGATGGTTAAGCGTCTGCCTTTGGCTCAGGTCATGATCCCAGGGTCCTGGGATCGAGCCCCACATCGGGCTCCTGGCTCAGCGGGGAGCCTGCTTCTCCCTCTCCCCCTGCTCAGGCTCTCTCTCTCTCTCTCTCCCTGTATCTCTGTGTCTCAGATGAATAAATAAAATCCTTAAAAAAAAAAAAAAAAGGAGGGGGGGCGCCTGGGTGGCTCAGTCGTTAAGCGTCTGCCTTTGGCTCAGGTCATGATCCCAGGGTCCTGGGATCGAGCCCCGCCTCTGGCTCCATGCTCAGCAGGAAGCCTGCTTTTCCCTCTCCCACTCCCCCTGCTTATGTTCCCTCTCTCGCTGTCTCTCTCTGTCAAATAAATAAATAAAATCTTCTTAAAAAAATTAAAAAAAAAGGAGGAAAAGAAAAAGAAGGAGGAAAAGGAGAAGGAAGAGGAAGAAGGGAAAAAGAACATGGGACAGAGACCACATATGGCCTACAAAGCCTAAAATGTTTACGATCTGGCACTTTAGAGGAAAAATTTGCCAACACCAGCTCTATATACACAGATCTCATGAGTTTCTCTTTGATGCTGTCACTTTCCTCTATCTGCCAATCTTATGGAGTTAACATTCTGGTGCCCAATGATCAGGTGTTGACCACCTGGTTCATGGGGAGTTTGAGTCTTCTTGATGCCAAGCCCAATGCTGTGGTTAGTTCAGGGTCGTCTTGGCTCTCTCTAGCCTATCTGGATATCTGCTGTCTCCATCTACCTCTTACACCCTAGTAGTGCTGGATGAATCTGAGACCTATTAGTCAAACTCTAAACATGAAACTGGCATCAGTTCCCTCAGCCTTATGGAAGAGTCTGTTATCCTAACCCCCATGGTAGAGGAGCATCATTCATTTCTCCATCTCCCCAAAATCTGTACTCTGATATCTTAGCGTCTGAAATTACCAAAGGGTCTTTGAGAGGACAAACCCATGAAGCTGGAGTCTGAGTAGCCTCAATACTTTTCAATTCCTTGAAAATTTCTGATTATGCAAGCATATTTTGACAAAAGACAGGTATTACCAAGTTACTCACTTATTCTTTATACCTGTGTGGAAGGATCAGGCAAAGAGGCAAACCATATGATGAATATCCTCAAGACTGCTATCGTTGTAGCAAGGGGGAAAGAGAGATTCGATATATTAGTTTTAAATGCTAATGACTTAGATTTTGATATTCATTTAGTGTTCTTTTAACTTGTTATCTTTGGTAACTGACTTGGAAATATTGGACCTTCATAGCAAATGAATCAATTGTCTTCTCCTTCTAACTCAGTAACACAGAGGAACATATCCCAGTAAGCAGCAGGACCTCATGGTTACCTGCTACATTAATCACCCATCTTGGAAAGAAAAACACCTGGATCGTTATACAAACAAGTACTTAGAAAAGGGGGTGTCACTATAACAAAAATCTCAAATTATATGGCATTGGTCTAAGGGCTAGGTAGCAAGAAAATAAATTTTGGAGGCTAGAAAAATAACAATCCATGTTATACGGTGGTGAAACATTTGGTAAAATTGTCACCTGGGGCACTTCGGAAGGTATGTCGACTATATGCTTGATAAATTTGCATCTCTGAGAAAAGAGGATGGAAAAGAGAACTTTAATTACTATTGGCTATATTTGTCAACAAAAGAATAGATTAACTCAGGAAAAGAGTTGTCTGGTTCGCCAACTTCAAGAATGAAAGGAAGCAGAGAGGATCCAGAAAGTCCAGGCCTTGCAGGATTAGGAGAAGGCACTGCTTCTCATACCCAACTGGTAAAAGATAAAAATGAGAAGTCTTTGGAGCAAAAAAGGCTTATTAGAATTCAGCCTAATAGAACCAAATCAAAGGCATACCTGAAGTTTAAAACTTCTCAATGGTTCCAGCTATCTTGGAACATAGATCTAGTGAAGGTTATGGCATCCACAACATCATTTTAAGAGGACAAAATGGCTTGATGAGAAGAGACGAATGCTATGATTCTCCCACCAAATCTTTATAGGTTCAAGCTGTGCACTTGATTGAACTTAGCCCAGTCCTGAAAATAATTGTGGATGTGTCTATTGGCACATGCTGCTGATTGGAATCAAACAGATGAAAATCCAAATTACATTTGTATTTGTGGTTGTAGTTGTCATTATATTGGTAGTTGTAGTTCAAAGACCCACAAGACTAAACCAAAATTTGAAACTCAAATTGATTATTTGAAATTTAAAGTGACCCTTATTCCCTAAAGCACCGGCTAAGAAAGCTTTTCAACTTTTAAGAAAGATATATTCTCCAATTCCCTCCTCAAAGGTAACCAAGGAAGATAACAGGGAAGGGAGAAACTCCCCAAGGCTAAGAAAACAATGGACCTGGGAGTCCCTCCCAGGAAACAATTGAGCCCTGATTAGAAACATCCCCCACCCACAGCATAAAGGACCTTCACCACACATTCCCCCCAATTTTAAAATTGCCAGTGACTCCCCAGTATCCCATTCTTTCCCCAGTCTGAAAAGGATTGTTCATTTGAGTTATTATTTTCTTATTCCACCAATGTATATCAGTGTGTGAAAAACTAATAACCTGTCGTCTTATTTCATAGGTTTCCATATAATGGAGAACCACACTTGGATTTGATGTAAAGAAGTCTATTTATCGCTTGGAGATGCTGGGCTTTGAGTTTGACGCACTGACTGGAAGTGACTTTTGGGTTCTATCTCTCAAGAAAGGTCGAATGTGTTTGGCTACATGAGGAAGTGGTGACCAGCATATTTGGTAGCCATATTGTCAAAATCCGACCTCTGTGCTCCAGAGCCAAAATAAAACACCAAGACAGAGTTTGGGGATAGAGAGGAATGATAGTTTTATTACTTTGCCAGGCAAAGGAGGCTAACTGCACTCCTGCTTGGAGTGAAAGCCTGAGGAGTTTTATAGGAAAATATAGGATCTGGATGGTTTCAATAGGAATCTGTTCCATGCTGCCAGCAACCATCGTCATGTCTTCAAGGTGCTCTCAAGATGGTCAAGCACTGGCACCAACCATCCAAGTCTCATTACTAAGTATACATTGAGGTCAGCAAGATGTCAATATTAATATTGAGTTCCTGGAACAAAGGATTCTACAGAAAAAGTGAAGGGGGGTACTTCAAGAATGAGGAAGAGAAAAATTTGTTCACTTTAAAGTCACACCTTACTGAAGCGCTAGTGTGTCCATCTTAATTTCCATCCATCTTTACGTTTCTATAGTGGTTTCAGCCAGAAGGGCAGATATTAGTGATCTTTGTTGATGATTTGCATCTCTCTTCTTTCTGGTAAAATGTCAGGATTGTATTTCCTGGTCTTCTTGGAAATGGATAAGGCCACGTGACCACTTCTGGCCGATGAGGTGTGAACAACAGGTGTCACTTCCAGACCAAGCATACAATTGCTGATGTTAGGCCCTCCAGAATTCTCTTACCCTTTGTCTTAGCAACCAGCAATGCTTGAGGTGGTGGCTGATCCAACAGTCCCTGAGTGTTGGATCAGCTGATCCACAGTTGACGTGTTCATTTCTCACTCAGGCATACTGCCTGTTTTAAGCCACAAAGATATGGGGAATGTTTGGTACTGCAACATAATATAATCTATCTTAACTGATAAAAGAACCAAGGCAGGGAAAGGGAGGGCAAGGTAATGGGCATAGTTTTTTTCTTGATGTACTGGCACCAAACAAGATAAAATTATGGGCTTCTAGTTTTAGGGCCTAGACATTAGGGGTAATTAAATTTTTTCCTCCAAAGATATTTGCAGGGTCTGAAACTGATAAGAAATTAATATCTAGAATGTACAATAAAGAGGCAGGAACTCCATGGGGGGAAAGAAGTTGTGCAAAGTACATATCCACAGGCTATTTATACAAAAGAAAACCCAAAAGGCTAGCAAGTATATAACAAGATGCTTAACTCAACAGTAATCAAAGAAATGTAAATGAAGAGAAGATATCATTTTATACCTATTAGCCTAGAAATAGAAAGCTAGGTAGTTGTAAAGTGTTGGCAAGAATGTTGGAATGTGTGAATCCTCAAAAATGGTTGATGGGAAAGTGCCTAGTGGAATCTTTCCAGAGGACAGTTGGTCACAACACAGTCAAATTAAGAATCCTTAATGCTACTTCTGGATGTAAAAATCTGAAATAGAATAAAATAGAATGAGATACAACATTTCTGTAAGTTAATATACGTATGCAGAACAGTACACATTTTACAAGAACATATACAAAAGTATAAACATTCTATTGATTAGAATGTTTGCCAGTGACAGCAGAGGACAACAGGAATAAAGAATAAGGATAAATGGAAATAATAAAAGCCTTAGTGATAATGAGCCACAAACTGATTAACTGACCATCTGCACTAGAGCGCTCCCCCAAAATAAGTAACTTAGTTACTTTTCTCATCCCAACCGAAAGTGGGTTAATACAAAGGAGCAAATAATTTTTTTCAGTATTTGTCATATGGCCAAAGATTTTAAGCCATAGAAAGATATCCTGAGAAATCCAAGATCCCTTGAGCATAAGTCAATGCCAATGACCATATTGGAAGTATTTTGTAACCTTTAAACAGTAGTATGCTGATAAATGTTTAATAGTTAGTTCCAGAAGGGGGAAGTAGGGGCTTGATTTGTAGGGTTTGCTGATTTTCTGTGATGTAAATATTCCCATCAGAGCTAATTTCAAACTATCAATGATTTAACGAACAGATGGCAAACTCTTGAAAATGTACCAGTTGGCCCCCATGAGCTAGTCAGAGCATGTTCCAGCACACTGCCTTTAAGACTCCAGAACTGAAGCACAAGACCCATTGATATAAATGTAGATCTTGCCAAAGATGACAGAAAATAAACATGTAGAGGTTTTCTGTCCATCATCTCTCAGAAAGCAACTCATTTCACCTGCAATGAATCTTTAATTTGAGATAAGGAGAACTTCTTCCATCTTTCCATTTGTTACATTTAATTATCGCAGAAACACAGACCCCATTATTTAATGGGGGTCTAGCCATAGCTAGACCTCAAAGAAAAACCTGAAGATTTGGGTGATGTATTTTGTTCCTACCTATAAGGGTATATTCTTACCACTTAGATAAAAGACCTTAGATCAGGTTAGGAGATCAGAGTTAACCTACCACTCATTATAAAAGGCTTTCTATTTCCCCCAAAACATGTGTATCTCTCATCTAATGAGTCTGCTCACCTACTCAACGGCATTAATATTCCAATCTGTTCCATTTCCAACATCCAGTTTTCTTCTTGTTTCTCTTTTAGGCAGATTTTGTTTTTCAACAGGGATAGGAAAATTTACACCGTTTCTCAAAATCCCAGTTTCCTCCACTGTTAAGGGAGGATTATGGGAGAACTGTGTAACCTCCTTAAAGAGTTGTTATGAAGATTAGATCTGGAAGTAGCAATAGAGCTCTTGGCACATGCTACATGCTTGCACATTAGTTTCCTTTTTTTCTTAGTTACCCCGTCCTAACCCAGTTTTAGTTACCCCGTCCTAACCCAGTTTTGCAGACTGATAAACAACAAAACAAGAGCAAAACTCACTTCTGACCTAAGTTTCTGATTGCTAATAGCCAGTTTATTCCTCAAGGGCATTTTTAGGACCCACCTTTGCAGAATCTGACGTTTTATCATTTAAATTCTGCTCTGAAACCCCCATGTCATCAAACACATGGTGGCCTCTCCAGCCACCAGGAAATCATTCCAGAATCTATTCATCCAGGCTTCACTCTACAGGCTCAAATGGTTGAAACCTATAATACCCCTCATGAAAGAGCAGGAGCCACAGATTTAGTTATGTTTTCAACCAGGCAAGTACTGTAGCTGAGGGTACAACTTGAAAACATGGGAACATTTTTGCTTGTGTGATGACTGGGGACAGAGACGTGGAGGTTCAGGCCTTTAGTGGTTGGGGCCAGGGATGTAAGGTATCCTAAAACACACAGGACAATCCCACACAGGAAGTTATCTTCCTGAACAATTTTTTTTTTTACTATCCCAGGGTGCCAAACCCACTATAACTATAAACTAATGATACTTTATTAGTGAGATGCTGAAAGATTTTACATAAATTCATGCAAAAAGGAAATTTAAGGGAAGGATGTTACAGAGAGAAAAGCTTAAATTGGGTAAAGGCTACTTTAAACTATTGAATAAGTAAGTTACTTTGTACTTTCTAGCTACTCAACATTGTATAGCATTTTCAAATGCGTATTAGTTAAAAAGGGTTTCATATTATAGAAGTGCAGTCACTGCAAAAATGACAAGGCAGATTGCAAATCTATCATAGCTTTAGGATTCCTTTTAAATCACTTAATGCCAAGTATTATTAAATTAGCAGAACTCATCGGGATCTCACTACATTTCATTATAAAAACGTTTTTAAAATTTCACATTCTTCCATCTTACATTACTTTTTGTAGTACAAGGATAAAAAGTTATGTTGTGAAAATAGCATTGAAATTGTTTTGGGGGTTGCCTGCTTTCAGCTCTTACTACAGTTCTGTCCCTAATGGTTCATCACACAATTTCTCTATAGCCTCTTACTTTATGACTTCTTTCCAATCTATTCTATAGTCCCTATTGCTTATTAAAGAATATAGCCTCCCAGGCCTTTTTAGCTGAGACTGAACATATGCCCAACATAAATGAGATTTCAAAATAGGAGGAGATGTGACACTTTGTCACTATCATACCTTGTGTCATAATATAGGAAATTAACACCATGCTTGTAATGCTGAGCTCATTTGCAAGAATCATGAATCCCCATTGTTTCCATTTCATCAGTCTGTAATTTATCTTGGCATGTTATTCCTACTTCAACTGGGGTTGTTCCTTTCCATTATATACAAATGAGCTCTCTTTCTTTTATACACAAGAGTAATATTAGACTTTATTTTAGTGTCTACCCATATCACTGCTTCAATTTCCCTATACGTCTTATACAGAATGACTTCTGATCTTCTCCATTTATTATTCAAGAAGGTACTAATACCTGACTACTTCACTGTCTTTTAATATAGTTTTAACTATATGTTTACATTCTGAAATATATAACTTATTTTTTAAAATTCTCCTTTATGTAACAGAACATATGTATTGATTTTTTAAAACTATGTAGTTAGGTTTTATTACTGATTAATTTCACTTTGGTATAGAAAAGAAGATATTAAAAACATTTGGTAAGGTAGCTTTGGGTGTGATAGGACCGAGAATCACTGATTTAATCCTCATTCTGTGAAGAGGAGGCAAAGTCAATGGTTATCTGTGTCTTTGAACAGTATCAGTGCCTTTTGTTAATTATCTTACATTGAAAAATGACCTGTCTTCCAGTTTTAAGAATAAATATAATTGATTACCACACCTCTATATAATGACCAAAACTAAAAACAAACAAACAAAAAACACAATACTAATTGCTGGTGAAGATGCCAAGTGTCTAGAACTCTCATTTGTTGCATATGGGGATGGAAAAAGGTACAGTCACTTTGGATGACAGTTTGGAAGTTTCTTACACAACTAAGCATAGTTACCATACAATTGTGTTACCACAAATACAACTGTATTACCACACAATCCAGGAAGCATACTCCTGGCATACTTCTAGATATTTACCCAACTGATTTGAAAATTTATGCCCACACAAGAATCTGTACCTGAACGTTTGTTGCAATTTTGTTCATGTTTATAAGAAACTGAAAGCAACCAAGATGTTCTCTCAGTAAGTGAATAGATAAACAAGCTGTGGTACATCTATACAGTGGAATATTAGGAATAAAAAAAAAAAGGAATAAGCTAGCAAACCAGGAAAATACATGGGTTAATCTTAAATGCATATTACATACTATATGATACCAATTATGTGACATTTTGGAAAAGATATAACTATAGAGACCATAAAAAGATCAACGTTTGCCAGGGAGGAGGGGGAAATGGGAAGGTTGAATAGGTGAAACACAAGGGATATTTTTAAGGCATATATTCTGTAGGTAATTGTGGATTCATGAGATTATGCATTTGTCAAAATCCCATAGACCTTCATAGCACAGAGTAAACTTTAATGTATGCAAGTCTTAAAAAAATCATTTAGGAGGTCAGAGGATTCCAGGATGAAATGCAGACTGTGACAAAACAATCTAATTGTACTACAAATGTAGAAAACAACCTTAGTAAGGGGAGTCCAGGGAGAGGGACTGACCTAAGTAATTCCGGAAATGAGTGGAGCCTCTAACATGAAAGCAAAAGAAACTGTACATAAGCACTATACTCTAGTTGATAAAGTTGTTTCCTACTCAGGTACGGGTTAATTATGATACCATTATTAATGTATACTGGAATTGAACAACTAAGTAAATAGATGGCAGATGAGGGGACCCAAATGTCTCACCATTGGGAATTTACAGATAAGCAAAGGGAGGAAGATGGATAATCCATATGGTAATAGTTTAGAGTTGGAGACATTGGTATAAACTCAAGTTTAACTTAATATAGATATAGATGGCTACATATAAAAATATTTATAGGGGTGCCTGGGTGGCTCAGTTGGTTAAGTATCCAACTCTTGATTTTGGCTCAGGTCATGATCTCAGGATCGTGAGATAGAGCCCTGTATAGGTCTCTGTGCTGGGTGTGGAGCCTGCTTAAGAGTCTCTACCTCCCTTTCCCTCTGCCCCTCTGCCCCTCTCCCCCTGCCCCTCTCTAAAAAAAGTTTTTTAAAATATTTACAGGTATGTATGTGCAAATTTTAGTGCATGAGTTAATGTAACACATTTCCTTGCCCTGTAGGCTGAGAGGACCTAAAATCAAGGACACTCCAGGAAAAAAAAGTATACCTAGTGCCAAGATCTTGGTTTCTGATACCATTCTCCAATAAAAGGAACAAGGGCTCCTTGGAGAAATGGTTGATTCTAGGACTGGGCAGGAAATATCCAAGATGAGCCTGGACTTAAATATAAAATATAAAACTATGAAACTTTTAGAAGAAAAGTAAGAGAAAATCTTTGGAAACTAGGGCTAGGCAAAAAGCTCTGAGATTCAACACTAAAAGTATAATCCATAAAAGGAAAAACTTTGTAAAATGGACCTCATCAAAACTTAAAACTCTGTTTAATAAAAAACACTGTTAGGAGAATAAAAAGACAAACCACAGACTGAGAGAAAATATTTGTAAGCCATGTATCTGGCAAAGGACTAGTATCTAGAATATTTGAAGCGCTCTCAAAGTTCAACTGTGAAAAAGCAAAGAATTCAATAAGAAGATGGGCAAAAGACATGAAGAAACATTGTATCCAAGAAGATATATAGATGGCAAATAAGCCCATGAAAAGATGTTCAAGATCATTAGACATTAGGGAAATGCAAATTAAAACTGCAATGACACATCTATCATAATCAAAGATTTTAAACAGAATTAATAAAATAAAATAATTAAATAATGACAACTAAAAAAATAATGACATCAAACTGATGAGGTTGTAGAGAAACTGAATTACCCACATTGCTGATGGGAAGGTAAAATGGGATAGCCAATCTTGAAAAACAGTTTGTCAGTTTCTTTTAAAATATACATGTGGGGCACCTGGGTGGCTCAGTTGGTCAAGCATCCACCTTCGGCTTGGGTCATGATCTCAGGGTTCTGGGATGGAGCCCCACGTCTGGCTCCCTCCCTGCTCAACGGAGGGTCAGCTTCTCCCTCTCCCTCTGCCCCTCCCTGCCCCGCTTGTGTTCTCTCTCTTTCTCAAATAAGTAAATAAAATTTTTAAAAAATAATAAATAAAAATATACATGCACATACCATACAACTCAACAATTGTACCCCTGCACATTTATCCCAGAGAAATGAAAACTTACATTCACACAAAAACCTATACAATAATGTTCACAGCAGCTTTATTTGTAATAGGCAAAAACTGGAAATGACCAGGCACCCGGGTGGCTCAGTTGGTTAAGCGACTGCCTTAGGCTCAGGTCACGATCCTGGAGTCCTGGGATCGAGTCCCACATCGGGCTCCCTGCTCAGCAGGGAGTCTGCTTCTCCCTCTCACCCTCCCCCCTCTCACGCTCTCTCTCATTCTTTCTCGCTCAAATAAATAAAATCTTAAAAAAAAAAAATTGGAAATGACCCAGATATCCTTTAATGGGTGAATGGAATGGTTAAACTGTGGTACATCCAGACCATAGACTACTACTCAGCAAAAAAAAAAAAAAAAAAAAAAAAAGGAAAGAAAGAAAGAAAGAAGTAAAGAAACGAACTATTGGTACATACAGCAACCAGGATAAATCTCTAGAGAATTATGCTGAGTTTAAAAAGCCAATTCTAAAAGGTTACATACTGTTTGATTCTATTTATATAACATTCTTGAAATGACAAATTATGTAAACAGAAAACAGCATAGTAGTTGCCAGAGGTTAAATGGGGTGGGGAGAGACATGGATGTGGCCACAAAAGGTCAACATGAGGGATTTTTGTGGTGATGTGTCTTGACTGTACCAATGTTACAATGATGATGATATTGTACCATAGTTTTATAAGATGTTACCAACGGAGTGTTCTAGGGACAGGGTACAAATCATCTTTCTGCATTATTTCTTACAACTGCATGGGAATCCAGTTATCTCAAAATAAAGTTTAATTAATAAAAAGAAGTCTAACTGAAAAGCAGGGCAAGGAGAACTTTTATTGTATATTCAAATAATTCTGTTAGGGGCTGCTCTAGTACACAAGTACCATGGAGGAAGCCATGGTAATATTCACTTTGCAGTGAAAAGACTATGGGCTTTCTCATTAAAGACCTTGGATCAAATATAGCTTACTACCTATCGGCTGTGTGACCTTAGACAGTCTGAGTTTATGTGTTCTCACCTATAAAACATCATTTTTTTTTAAGGCTCCAGTGAGGTATTATCTTAATTAGATACATAAAACACCATGTACTTCACACCCTTGGTACCGTGCCTTCCACAGAGTAAGTACTCTGATGCTAGCTATTGCGAAGTAGAAAGAATCAGAGCAATTATCTAGCAAGCAACTGTTTCTTCTGTCCCTTGGATTAAACTTGATAAGTGATTATGAAACAGATCTAAAACAAGGTATAAAGGGGATATAGAATCCCAACTAAGCAAATACCCATTAACAAAAGTGTGTATGTGATTTTTAAAAATGGTCTAATAACTTTTCTTCATTTTTAAAGTAGGATGTGATTACAGACACTGGAAAATTTAAAAAGACACAGATAATGCAATCATGATTATAGAATAACTTTGTCAACATGATGATTAATCTTATTTTTTATATGCATATATTTTAGAATCTGATATTATGCTGTTTATACACAATTTTCAAACCTACTTTGTAATTGCATGACTATTTTTCCATGTCATTAAATATCTTAAAACATCTTTTGCAGTGTTGCTTTAATTAGAGCCCATATATTAACTATGTACCACCAGACATGTTAGTTAATTCCAATTTCTTTCTATTGTAGAAACTAATAGAAAAACTCTATTTACATAAAACTTTGTCTAAGTTGACTATTGATATAGTCAGTAGTCTATAGAGGGGGTATTGAGGAAAAGAATACACTCTAAAATTCTTGATTTGCCTGCCAAATCCCTCAGAAAAGAATGAGGCAGGATTTTTAAGAAGTTGCTTTTCTGGAAGAAAGCATTTGCACTCCTTGAATTAATTTCACTCTGACCAACATAAATTAATGCTCTTTGAAGTAGAAGTAATGGAAACTTTGGGAGAAAGCAAAAACACCCCAGAATCTATTACAACCAAAGAAAAGCATGTCAAGCACATTGAAAAGTATGCCAGACATTAGGAAGGTTTATTTCAAAGCAGTCAGAACATTCAAATGCCACACCGTCTATTATTGTGAAAGATGGTTGGGGCTGATAGCAAACTCGGACTGAACTCTGGCACCCGAATCATTTGGGAGTAACGGAGGAAAGAAAAAGGGGAAACATGTACATAAATTCAACAACGCAGATTATAGATTCAGGGAACAGGTGTACAACCAAAAACAATAAGGGATTGCATCAGAAAGTCAGTCAAAATTAGGTTTGCAAAAGAAGAGAGCAAAAAGACTGGATAGACCCCACTGCTTGAAGAATATGATCTTAAAAAAAAAAAAATCATCCAGCGAAAGGAGGCAGAACTGCTTAATTCTGCTTTCATTTCTTCTTCATAAAGGAGAATAATCTTTACTCTAAGGTAGAACACTATTAATAGGAAGTTGAAGTCCAAGATGGATGGAGTGAAGTGATAACTAAGGAAGGAAAATTCACATTGCAAAATGTCACAGAATAGGGTAGTTAACCTGACAAGCAGTATTTTGTGGAAAAGAAAGAAGGTAGTTCTGAATTTTTATGTTGAGAAAACATGATGCAAGAGAGAAACAGTACCTTTGCTGGGAAGATGATATAACTACTAGCTACATTTCGGATTTATTTGTAGAGATTTTAAACACTTAGATGTACAGGCTCCATTCAAGCACAGTCAATTAGAATGTCCTTATTGGTTGGGGGATGGGCATCTGCATATCAGCAGCACAATTGCTCTTCAGTGAACTAGTTTTTAATAAACCAGGATCATGAACCCTACACATTTAAGAAGACTCCCATCAAATGTTAGCTTTGGCATCTGAAAGGATGAACCCTCAGTTAATTACCTTTACTTTATCGCCAGAAACTGTCAATGACAAATAGGTAACACAAGATACATGGATTACTGATGTATACTGCATGATTATGTTCTCTTAAGACTCGGATAAGGTCAGTTACTTTCTCAAACTAGAAGAACCTTCTCGTTAACTTTGTAGTCTTCACTGATGTTGGACATTGGTGCTCTGCTCCTCCATGACTCCTACAATTGATCTCTAATTAAGATATAGTTACCGAACCAGATTTTTCTGGATTCATGGTATTTTCACTGTTATTTTAAGCTTCCAACCCCATAGAATTTATGCTAAAGCCAAGCTAAAGAATTATCTCTCATCTCCACATACATATTTTTTCTCTGATCAGGCCTGCCAGAAGTGAGGCAGGGAGGCCACGGAGGAAGGAGGCCACTTTGTTCTATTCTAGCCTGACTGCAAAAACCAAGGGAGCATACAAGAAAGATAACAGTCTAATCCTACTGATCTTCCAGAAAGAGAGTCCCAAGACCAATAATTAGATTCTATACAATGATGAAAATCATGGATTGGTAGGAAAGGTGTTTTTCTAATTTCAATGGATCTTTGCTTTTTTCTTTGAAACTATAAATTTCTTAAGTCACGAAGCTATGCAGATCGTCACAGGCAAAATCAAAATTATAAGTAAGTGATATCTATTGCTGCACAAGACTAAAATAAGAATTTTATATTTACTGATAGGTCAAAGCTAAGTTTCCAATAAGGATTTCATTCGTGATACAGCTTTGTACCGAGTTGTGCTAGTCCCCAAGCCAATTTATTTTAAATGGTGGATTTTCTTATCTTCCCAACTCATTTTAGTTTGGAGAAACTGCCTTCACTCTGATGCCTCTGAGTTCTCCAGACAATATCACAAATTAGCTAGCTCTTCACGTATAAATCACACAGAGATTAAACAAACTCCAGGGTAATTTGACACATAGCCATAAATCGTATTTCGGTTCAGTCTCATTCATTTCCCTCTTGTTTCTTCTGATACTTTGTATTTTAACTACTGTGTAGATACAGATTAACTATTTTAAGCAATTTTATTATCTAATATTCTTCATTTACTTTTTGGTAATATTTTTAAAGGGAGATAGGAGTGAGGAAAGGTTAGAGAGTTGTTCTGAATGTCCTTCTGGATAGAGCACTGCCATTCTTCCCAATTCTCTTACAGTTCTCTTACAGTGGTAAACACACTGCACTTCAATACACCGAAGATGTCCTAACGAAGTCATTCATTACTTACTAAGGCTGTGTAATTGCTTTTGGATGGGAACTCATTCCCTAATTCCCAGTTTAGAAAGGCCATTTTCAGGAGGCAAGTTAGGATTTTATTATTTTGGAATTCTATGTCAGGCCATAGTCGAAGTGTTTATTAACAACCTCAGAAAAAAAAAAAAAAAAAAGAAGAATCCTGAAATAGCTCCCTATGGCTTATTTGGATAATTCCTGGTTTTCGTCAATCTGGATTTCATTGAGATGAGGGAGCAAAGAAAACTTAACTCTTATAGTACAACTTGAACCATATGAACTTGTAATTTCATTGTCCTACATTGTACACTATTATATGTTAGTTTTGCTCCCAGGTTTAAGGGAGGAACAGTTAATTGAGTGCCTATTAAGCCCCTGTGCCCCTCATGTGCCAGGTGCAGGGGAACAAGGAAGACTGAAACGGAAGTAGACAGGCAGTTACAACACAAGCTGAGGAGTGTTATGAAGAGCAGAAATCCAGGAAGCTAGAAATGGCAACAAATTAAACTGCAGGTTTTCTTTCTTTTTTTTTTTTAAGATTTTATTTATTTATTTATTTGACAGAGAGAGAGAGAGAGAGAGCACAAGCAGGGGGGAGGGGCAGAAGGAAAGGGAGAAGCAGGCTCCCTGCTGAGCAAGGACACCCCCCGCCCCAACGAGGAGCTCGATCCTAGGACCCCGGGATCATGACCTGAGCCAAAGGCAGATGCCCAACCAACTGAGCCACCCAGGCACCCTAAGCTGCAGGTTTTCTAAGTCTTCCTTACAGGAACCTGTTGACCGGTTGTGGTGCTTTAAAAAAAAAAAAGTCACAAAATTATGTCATTGCTCCCCTCAAAAGGTGGGGTGGTTTTGTCCCCTTATCATGGCACTGGGTGGGCTTGTGACTACTTTGACCAATACAATACTGTTGAGGCTGGATCATAAAAAGTGTTTTTTGTTTGCTAGAACACTTATGCTTGGAGCCCTAAGCTACCCTATAAGAAGTCTGACTACTCTGAGGTCATCATGTGGCGAAGAAGCCAAGCCACATGGAGAGGCCATGTGTAGACCCTCTAGGTGGCAGTCCTAATCTTCACACCCTCCCAGCGCAGCTGCCCCCATGAGTGAACAAGTGTTTAGAGGAATCCAGCTCCCAAGCATGGAGTCACCCCAGCCTTGGAGTTGTTTCTTTTCCTTTAGTGCCCACGGTTCTTGGTCATGCAGCTTAGAAGAATCAAGAGGTAGACCAGATGAAGAGTGGTGGGCAGCAAAGCAAAGTTTATTGTGCTATAGTAAAGTTTATTGAGCTCCCAAAGAGGGAGGAGACCCGAGAGAGTTGCCAGAGGAGGTTCTAAGTCTAGGGGGTTTTATGGGCTTGTTGGTGGGCTGTTTTAATCTAATTAGCCCTCCCTGCTCCTGTCATCCAATCAGGTTTTTGTCATCTATCTATCATGTGGGAAAAGGTGGAGGCTCCTTTCCTCTTAGGACGGGGCTCTTGTCCCTGCCTGCCTTTTTTTCTAACTATCAGAGTCTTCCTAGCTGAGTCCCTAAGCATTACAAAGACAAGCCGTGCTTAATATGCTGTATTTGAGTTCCTGGCTCATAGAATCTACTATCAAAAGAAAATTCGAAGAGTTTTACTTGATGTGAATATTTTATTGAGTGAGAAACACACTGTTCACAAACAGGAGACTTTAAAACTGAAAGTGGTACTGTTAGGTAGAAGCTAGATCTGTGCAGTGGAAGGAACACCCTGAGGAACTTCATTCATTGACCTGAAAGATGAGAGAGCCCCAAGTCCTTGAGGGGAGAATGATTAGAGTAGGCATTTGGTTAGACAGAAGCTGGAGGCAAGGACAAAGATAAACATTAGAAGCCTGAGGGCACAACATCCTGACCTTGTAGTTTCCCAGACCTTGGAGCTGACAAATCAGGAGCCATGGGTGCAAAGCATGCACTCTCCCCTTCCACCTCTGCCCCAGTGTAACTCCTAGACTCATTATAATACAGTTACTTTGTGGTTACAGCTCCCTCCCCCATCCCATGGGAAAAGGCTGCCATGACAGTTCTGGTATAAACGTTATAGGGTCAAAAACTACCCTCCCAACCTGTGGGAAGAGTTCCCCAAATGCTTGGAAGCAGCCCCCATTAGAGACCACCCTGTCCACGATGAAAGACCCCACTCACGTAAAAGAAAAGGATCCCTGTGGCCTCAGGACAGTCGCCACCTCTGAGCCTACCCACTCTCTCCTACCTTGAAGTGTACTTCCTTAATAAACTGCTTTGTGCTTGCTACTTTCCTTTTGGCTGTCTTTATTCGAATGTGGATTTTCACGTAAATCTTTCCTGGCAAATCCAAGAACTGAGACCTCCATTCACACAATGCAGTAACAGTATGAAGCTCAGGTCTCAGAGTTACAGCTCAGTTTACAAAGCGTGAATGAGAAAGTACATTGTTTTCTGTTGTGATTGGTTACTAGCAACTTACATTCCATTTAGGGTAGAAGCACTGTATAATCTTACTTATCTATAGCTCTTTGGAAGCTTAAGTTCTGTTAGAAAGCTTAAGGTCAGAGTCAGTGATATGGGAAATGAAGGCAGAAGGAAATGTTAAATGTCCTTATCCCTGCAGCCCATTGACAAATACTTGAGATAGGCAGATTATAACCTTCCTCCTGGATCCTGTGAGTCTTATTTAGCATATGAAAGTCTTTTTGGAACTTCCCTTTAATAAAACCACCATTTTGCTCCTCAGCAACACACTGTCATTCGGAAACTACATCATTTGGCGCCATGTTGGGTGCCACATTGGGCCACACTGGGCACCAAATGATGTAGTTTTTGAATGTCAGTGTGTTGGTGAGGTTGGTGGGGTCTGAAGCCAACAGCCAAGAAAAACTTGAGATGTCTTCAGTTGGTGGTTTTATTAAAGCCCGGGGGACAGGACCCGTGGGCAGAAAGAGCTGCTGTCTGCTGTTCCTTGCTGCCTCAGGATTATGAGGAGCAAGTGATTACATACCTTGGGGTTGGGAGAAGTCATATTAAGGGCCACACCTGCTGCCTTTCTTGTTTGTCAGGACAACAATTAGCATTAAATCTCAGCTTAACACAGCTGGAGATGTGCTGAGCCCTACAAGGGAGGAAAGAGACTATACCCTAAAGAATTATATGAATGAACTGGCATATGATAGGAAGAATCAGGATATTACTCCTGAAGTAGATTTTTTTTTTTAAAGATTTATTTGAGAGAGAGAGAGAGGGTGTGCATGTGCCAATGAGGGGAGGAGCAGAGGGGGGACGGAGAGGAAGAGGGAAAGAATCCTAAGTGGACTCCACACTGAGCACAGAGCCCAACCCTGGGCTTGATCCCACAACCGATGAAATCATGACCTGAGCCAACCAAGAGTTGGATGCTCAACCAATTGAGCCACCCAGGTGCCCTGATTTTGAAAGTTCTTGATTGGTTGGGACAGAATGTACAACTGAAAAAGCCAGAATTCATTGACTTGGGGACACTTTATTAAGACTCAGGATTGAAAAGCCCAGCAAGGACCCAGAGGATATGTAAATTCACAACTGGGGTAGCTCCTAGAAGCTCGGGTAGCTCTCAGTAAAGTAGAAATGTCCAAATTTTCCTAGCAGAAAACAAATGAAGGAATTAAGTAGCTAAAGGAAATGAACATGTGGTATGGATACATAAGGCCAGAAGACTCACCAGAAGATTATGTTCCAGAGGAGGGCCCAGATAGCACACAGTTCACTTAGGCCATCAGGAAGGCACTGGTAAGAAGGAAACCAGCACCACTGAAAAATTCTGTGATGACTTTCCTCTACAGGCCAGAAATGCTGGTACTAGAAACAGTTGTATAAACTGGGCTGGTTAGTATCCCTGGAGATGATGGGGCCTTGAAGTAATAGAGGCCAGATGGCAGCACTTGTCCATCAGGAGCTAGGAGGCTGTAATTACCATAATGACTGGCAAGACCGCGGGGCAGCCAAGGCTGCTTGACCCACAGGGAGTTATAGAGATGGCTAATAGAGCATAGTGTCTCTCGGGGCAAAACAGATGGACAGCTAACAAGGGTGTTGCTTAACATTACAATCAAATAAGAACAGAGGAGCAGGATGCTGAGACTTGTTGCCCAACAAAGTCACAATCACTTAAATAAATGTTTCAACCAGGTAGTTAAGGATTAGTGAACGAAGTTAGTTACTGCCAGGTCGAGAGGCACAATCTTAAATCACAGGGAAATAATTTAATTAACTTTATTTAATTTAGTAATTTAAGACTCAAACTTGAACCTAATCACAAACAACCTAGTCTGAAAACTATGGGCTTAATATACTCCTTATTGTGATGACTATAGGGTTCACCATGTCTGTCTCATGTTAGGAAGAACCATCCTGGCCACAGGCAGCCAACCTAGTTTTGAGTTCTAGTCAGAGATCTGTAGGCTGTAGGTGATCAGAATATGATACACAAAAATACGTGACTTTGGCATAAGGCTTATTTTGAACCGAAGACAACTGAGAAATAGCAGAGGCCAAAAAAAGGCTCTCTGCCTTCCCTCACATTTCCCTAAAATCAAATTGAGACTCTCAATCACTGAAGACTCTTACAAGCCCAGAAAGAGCACTGAGAGAAATTGGTATGACATGCCTTACCAAAACAACCCTTATCTGCCATCAGTTTCCCCCATATATTTACCTTGGAAGCCTAAAACCCTTTTCCTTTGTTTTGTCACTTCCTTACAAATTTGTTGTTCTTTATTAGGATGTTATGTAAGCCCAAGTTCTAATCACCTCTTTGAGTTACTCATTACTGAGTTTCTCTCGCATGGATGCTCATGACACATGTTAATAAATTGTTTTTCTCTTGTTAATCTGCCTTTTGTCAGTCTAATTTGTAGGGCCACAGCCAAAGAATCTAGAAGGGTAGAGGAAAAAGTTTTTTTTCAACTTCAACTTGTCAGATGCTTTATTTGGGTCATTATTTATTGAGCCAGTAACCTCAACTTGTTTGAGATGATAAAATAATTCCCTTAGTAGAAGCAGATATACCAGGAAATGAGTGAAATTATGCTCAGGGAACCTCACTTGCATTGCCCCTTTTAAGGTCCCATAGCTGATTTTGCAATCAAAATTTCGTATTTTTCACTCCCCACAAATTGCATAAACTTCAGGCCCCACAAAGCCTGGAACTGTCCCATCAGGCTTGTATGGCAGGCTGAGAAATTTGGATACTGTCACAAATGCAAATCCACATACAGATATCGGGTAAGACAGCAACATGTCCATATTTGCATTTTAGAAAGATTACTCTGAGAACAATGTAGACAAAAGTGTGAAAATGGACCAGATCTGCAGGGAAAACTATAAGGAAGCCATCATTGTATTCCAAGCAAGAATAAAGACCTTTTTCTTCTTACTTTATAAAAGGACTTGGTGTTTCCTTTGAAAGAACAAGATCCTCTGGGGCATTTCTAATTTTACTTATAAAAGCTTCTGCTTCCCATTTCAGAAGTATTATTCTTCCTCCAAGAATCTGAGGAGATTCAAATCTATTGCAGTGTAACAGTCTGTCCTTGCCTTCAGAAAGTAAAATATGGTATTTTCATACTCAACAGTGCTAAATTACTAGCATAAGGAAAATAGCAAGAATTTGTGTTTTAAAATTGACTGTCAGTTTAAAAATTGAAAATAGAACAGTTTTCAGAAACCTGTTTAATCTAATAAGAGATTCAAATAGAGCATACGCTATATCCCTGGATGGTAAACTATTATTAAAAATATCCTAAGAGTACACATTTTAACATTAAACAATATTCTTCATCCAGAAGAATAAATACATGATAATCAAGGTTGAGAAAGGTGACTTGTTCTATTAGAGAGTAAATCTTATTTTAAAGCCATGAAAACAAAAACAGTTTTAGAGGCATGAGAATAAGCAAAGAGAAGTCTGTTCAAAGTTTGGACTCTGGAAATGGACCAATTAAGTATAAACATGTCACAATAAGGAAAAAAATGGGCTGGTAAGTGAATAGTCATTTTTTCACAGCACTATGAATGAAGGGGAAATCATCAAGTCCACTCCATGGGGGAACTGTGGGAAAGATCTCCCCTTCTTCCTTGGGGCCAGACAACCACACAGTCTATGTACCATCAATTGTCTACTCTTCCTCAGAAAGATACTATGAAAAATCCTACTCTGCCTTGGAGTACTGGGGAGAAGGAAGAAAAGTTTTACACTAACTTTATGAATATTCCTTTGAATTCTGCAGCTATAGATACACACACACACTGGGTGTGTAGATCAAGCACAGAGACTTACTGAAAATTATAAGCTGCTAAAAAGTCATAGAAATAGTCTTTAGTATATGCTCTTGATTCAGGACTATTTGGGGATGATTTCTTTGGGATTTACTTAAACACATTCCAATTTGAATTCTTAGCAAATGGGCCACAGGTGCATATTCTTCTCCAGATTCTGAAAATATCTGATTATATATGACAGACTCCTTGCTAAAGTTCCTAGGCAAAGAGAGTTAGCTCATGCCCCTGCACATGTAAGCAAAAGGCCAACAGGCATCAGCCCCCACGTTAGACACAAAGGAGAGGAGCCATCACCTTTGCTCTGCAGTTTGGCTCCCCAGGCCAGAGATCCATCACAGTCATATTGGTTCTCCTACTAGTGTCCCCTTACTAACGCTTCCCAACCCTTCAGATCCTAGGAGAAAAATGGTATTAGAGAGAAAGAGAAAGTATCATTGGCTATGGGGGGTACAGAGGAGGCCAACCCAACTCTGTCTTGTGGAGGGGCAGAATGAAAGAAGTCTAGAGAGCCTTTTTTGAAAACACACTCCTCTATATCATAGGTTGCACCTGTCAATTGACATGTGCATCCTGCTTTAGGGTAGGAGATATTTCAGCACAGACACCGGGCTTGTAAGCCTGTGTATCGCTATGCCCACACATAGTGCCTAACACATTATATGTACTCAAATATTTGCCATGCAAAAAAATTCTAGAAAATACTCTCTGTGGCTGTCAAAAGCAAAACACTGATCTTTGGATCTATTAGTTTGGGCTGTCACATTCACACCTTCAGAAAGAAAAAAAAATATTCTCTCATTATCAAAATCTTACTAGATGCAAAGACAGAATGGATTTCTTGTTACATTCATGAAGCAAAACATGTAGATACAGAGTAGAAATGATCTCTACTAAATAGCTAGGAATAAAAATAAGGCAATTGGATTCAATGTTTTATTATCATGTAATGGTTTGGGCACCAGGTTCCAAAAACCCATGACAAGGTGCCAATAACCATTTGAGAAACTGGTTGTCAGAAAAGCTGGTGTACTATGCATTGAGAGGCAGAGTTGTACCATGAAGGTGTAGCATTTGGCAGATTTTGCTTTTATTAGGCTCTAGAGAGCCCCATTAAGAAAGCTTGTTGTTAGGACATTTATTGTTTACTCTCTGCTTGAGTTTAATTTTTACTTGGGGGAAAATGCCATCTCAGCCTGTAAAATAAATGGACTTTTCTTAATCTAGCCCTTAAAGAATAAACATTTCTATTTAACCTTCAAAATTCTGAAAAATCAGATCAATCCTTCTTGTTGGTATGATGGAATAGGACACTTATTTAAAAACTACTCTGTTTCAATATTTTCAGTTACTTATCTGCCATTTTCCTATCTGACTGTTTATACTACAGCTGGTCAATAAGTTATACCTTTAGCAGCCTTACTTTTTTGAAAACCTTAAGACCATCTTCACTACTTCAGTTTATATTCCACATAAAGAAATTCTAAAGTGTTGCATTTTAATGTCAGCTATTGTAGTAAAAGCTGCTGGTGCCTACCCAGATCCTTTTTTACCAGGATGATGTTCCCATCCCCCAGTCGCTATAAACACTGACCATTCAGTCTTCACAGCTGTATCCTTCTCCAGAAAATTACCTTTGGCCAAAAGAAGCTACCTCACCCAGAGATGTCTGGGAGAGCCCATAGCCAATGACACAGTAAGACAGGCATATAAAGGCATTTTCTTGCCTTAAAGTGGGGCATCTCTGTGGTGCCATTCATGCCCTAGAGAACATCTCATGGTACCTGTTACAAAGTGCTGTTGAATTTCTCTTCTAATATCTAAGTATCATTTTTTAACTATTTCAACTTTCACTCATCTCAGTTCAGGACCATCTCTCATCTGACTATTCAAATTGCCTTCTGAATCAATATTCACCTTCCTATAGTCCCTTCTCTACAATATTGCTGGAACATTCCAAGATATGAATCTAATCTTCTGCTCCCCCTCTTCCAACACACACACACCCCTACTTATACCCTTCATTAACTATCCCCATCACTTACACAGAGGTAATAAACTGAACTCAGTTCATACATGCACTATGTTTCTCTCTCAAGAAAATGAGACCATGAAGCAAAGCAAAGCCTTGAAATGTGTACAATATAATTGTGTGGCATTTATTTACCTTGAGAACCAAAGTTAGCTAAAGCAGTTAACTATGATCTTAATGGAGTTAGAAGACTTCCATCAGTACAGAAGAACTAGAAAATGAAGTAAACCCCAGGGAATGGGTTACAAAACCACTTCCCTTTCTAGGTTAGGTGTCTGTTATAGCAACTTAGGACTTAGTGTGTCCCACTGGTGTTTTGGGCAAGAATGTCTCCTACCTCTATCCCAGGAATCTCTTGGTACATTGCATGGGAAACTTCACAGGTTCTGGTTGGGATGATGATTGGTTCCCAGGTGGGTGAGTATATTTTAATCCTGGAAAACTGCAACACTAAATACACTAAGGATGAAAGTCAAACCCACAATAATAATAATTATGCTAAAGAATAATTTGTACCTGTTTGATATTTAAGTATCTAATGTCTGAAAATTTAGCCCATCAGAGAAACAGACTGATTTGTGATCCCAGTTTATAATATGCAATTGTGTAACTGATTTAGACTTGGTTTTACATTGAAATTGGTTTACAAACAGTACTGTAATACTTAACAGAATATATTTCCCTCCCCTCCCACCATTTTTTTTAAACTTTAAATTCAGTAGATTTTACAGTATCTGGAATGGTTTGTCAGACAATGTTAAAACAAATATAAGTTTATGAACAGTTTAAAAACCTCTATAGAAATTTAAGTTGTAAATGCCCCCCCTAACTTGACTATAACAAATTTCCTACATTTATAAATTGAATAAGATTGAAAATCAAAATAAAAGTTAAGAACGAGGCTTCTCAATTTTGAACTTCAATGCATTAATACCTTTAACAGCTAAAGTAGCCCCTGAAGTAATATTTGTGTGTAGAGAGGTCATCCTCAAGAGGGCCTCACATTGACATACAAATCCAGGTTTAGATCCTTACAACATAATACATGACAAAATTGGGTCAAATTCCTAAATGACAAAAATGCCCCCTCCTTGAGATAGTACATGAGTTTTCTAGGTGACCACAGTCTTCCCCACTGCTCCCCACCCCACCCCACCTGACCCCCGACATCGCTTAGTCACTCATTTACCCTTACATTCCTGGTCCTTATAAAATCATTTCCCATTTCAACCCATGCATCTAGAGAAGTGGTTCTCAACCAGGGGTGATATTGTCCCCCAAGACCCAGTTGGCAAAGTCTGGAGACATTTTTTTGAAGATTTATGTATTTATTTATTTGAGAGAGAAAGAGAGCATGCAAGCAGGGGTGGGGACGGGGGGGGGGGAGGAACAGAGGGAAAGGGAGAGAGAGAATTCTCAAGCAGACTCCCCACTGAGCACGGAGCCCAACATGGGGCTCGATCCCAGGACCCTGAGATCATGACCTGAGCCAAAACCAAGAGTCAGATGCTCAACCAACTGAGCCACCAAAGCACCCCTGGAGACATTTTTATTACAACTATGGGTGGATGCTACTAGTATCTAGAGGGTAGAGGCCAGGGATGCCGTGAAACATCCTACAATGTATAGAGCAGTACCCAACCAGAGAGAATTATCCAGCCTAAAATGTCAATAGTGTTAAAGGCCAAGAAATCCTGACCTAGAAGAAAATATCTAAAATCCTTCAACATGGCCCAGAGGATTTATGATGACCTTTGTATATTCTGGAGACTAATCCATTGACATTAAATGGGCCACAAATATCTTTTTTCTTCATTGTTTATATAGTTCTCTTTTTTATCTAAGTTCATAAATTTAATGAGTTTCTCTTTCCTTTAAAATTTGTTTTTTATTTCCTTCAAGGTATCCTTCCCTACATTAAGGTTAAAGATACTCTTTTGTTCCCTTCTAAACATCCTTTAAGTATTTCACATTTACATCTTCAATCCAACTGGAATTTATGTGTTGGAATTCAGAGATGTAATTTTGTTTCCATATGGATAACCCATAAATTCAAGAGCATTTACTGACTAGCTCATCCTTCTCCACTAACTGGTAACACCAATTTTGTCATATACTGAATTTCCAAATAAATTCTCACCTGTTTCCAGACTTTCTATTTTCTATTTATTACTGTGATGTCATTATTTTAAGTTACACTTTGATTAGGAGACCGCTATCTGATATCATGGTTCCTTCCCCAGTCTTCTTCAAATTTACTTTTACATATGATTTTCAGTATCAGCCCTCTTGTAATTTTATTGAAAATTGCATTGAGTTTAAAGATTGGGCAAAGATAATTTTTCTCATTCATGAACATCGTATCCGTATTTGGATTTTTCTATGACTTTCAGTAAAGTTTAATGATTTCTCCATAATGATAACGATAGACTTATTCCTGTGTTCTATATATGGCTTATTTTTGAGGTTTTTGTTCTTCTAGTAACTTTTCTTTAGTTTGGATCTCGTTGTAGAAGGCAAACTTGCTGTCTCTTGGAATTTTTTACTTAATCATATCACCTGCAACAGTTTCTTCTGCAATACTTACTAATTTTTATCCAGTGTACTGGCTCTGATCTCTAGTACAGTTTAGAAGAGTGAGTGTCTTCATTTCGGTCTTGACTTTAAAAGACATTTCCTCTAATGCTTCACATTTAAACATGACTTTTTCTTTTTAGATATTTGGCAGATACTTTCTATTAGGCTAAGAAAGTTTTTTCAATTAGTGGTTTTCTAAGTTTTTAACATCTTGAAGCCATTTATAACACAAAGCAGGTTTGTTCTTTAAGCATGCCCAGTCTTGAAGGACTTATTCTTATATTCGGAGTTGCAGCTGGAAAGCCTTCCTCCATCTTTGAACCTGCCTCCTTTTTACTGCTGGCCTTGCTCAGCGTCTTTCGGGAAATCCATTTAGTTTAAACCTCCCTTTGATCAGAATACTGTTCAGTTTCCAGAGATTAGCCCATTCACTCACAAAAAGAACTTAAGGGCCTTAAAAATTACCTCCAATCATTTCACAGTTTGCAAGAGTTAAAAGTCCAAGTCAGAAGCCTGGCTATTAATTGTGGTCAACACATAGAGCCAGAGATAAATCTCTTAAGATTCTTAAAAGGAAGAATGCACATGCCTCAACATTCCTTTCTCTTCAAGACCTTCTCTAACTCCCTGGTCAATATAGGAGCTAGTCCGGCAAAACTGCTAACAAAAATGTACCCCAGAGCTTCCAAGGGGCTGGAACAGCTGGAAGAGGATTTAAGTGTACATTCTCACACATGTGAAGGAAATACTTCCAGCAGGGAAAGAGAAGTGTTATCAACTATGATGGGTAACAAAGATTCAGTAAAATTCATGGGCCTTATAAAAATGAAATGACATTTCAGTGCTGTTTCCCATCTTTTTTTCTACGGGAAAACACAAAATGTTGAACAGTTGGCTTTTCCTTTGTTTCTTTCATTCTTTCTGTGCCACAGTTACTGCGGCACTCTTTTTATTTTATTTTAGTCTTTTTTCTTCTTCACAACAATGAAGGGGAGAAATAATTCTTCATACTGCTTTCAAGCCAGGATGCATCAGTATCGTACCTGGGAAGAAAACGGCTAGGTTCTGGGACAGGTGGGTTTTTCTATTTTTTTTTTTCCCTCTAGTCAAAATAAGTATGTTGTTAGAGATTTTCTCAGCCAAAATACAATGTTTGGCTATTTCATCTTGAGTGCCATATATAACTTTCTGAAAATGTCAGAACATCTTATGCAGGCAGCATGCCTGGAGTGAACATCTACATCCCTGGGTGGAACCAATTTACCTGGAAAGTCTGAAACCTTTTTTTTTTTTTTATTTGAGAGAGAGAGAATGAGAGACAGAGAGCATGACAGGGGGGAGGGTCAGAGGGAGAAGCAGACTCCCTGCCAAGCAGGGAGCCCGATGCGGGACCTGATCCCGGGACTCCAGGATCATGACCTGAGCCGAAGGCAGTCGCTTAACCAACTGAGCCACCCAGGCGCCCCTGAAACCTTTTTGAGTGTCATTTAAACAGCCACAGGTTGCTTGCTGACTAACCAAGCATCTCAAAGCATGTATCTGAGCTTTCATTTGTCTTTTCCAATTGTAAAAAGCTATGCATCTATCTTGTACTCTGAAAGTTAGACAGACGTACCACAATATCCCTCACCCACAAATGTGGTGGCTGGGGTGGCGATGTGTGGGTGAGAAACACTCTTCTGAGGAAGCAAAGAAAAAGACCAAATCTGCAGTAGGGTACAATCAAATCCAATTTTCCAACCTATCTTTATTAAAAGCAGGTGGCTGATGACTTGCAGTAGAAAAGCAACATTATTTATTTAAAAAGCAATTCTCTGTGGCCCTTCCCTTTGGTTACTTTCTAAATTATTTTATGTATTTCCTTTCTCTGGTAAATGGAAAAAGATATTTGCCTTTTTGATTTTTCACTTTAATAACTTTATTAGTATCAGAAAGAAGTTAGGCCTAGACTGATATTAAAATGAAAAGTGCTCCTCCACCCATTTTCTAACACAAACAAAAATATATTAGATAAATTTCAAAACTTCAGTTATGTCAAAAAAAAACGTGACTCTTCTGTTCTATAGTAGCAGGTATGATACATCAGAGATCTCCCCCAAATCACATCATAAACACAAATACATTTTCAACCTCTTCCCACACATTCTCTTCTCCCGTGAAACCTTCACACATCTACCACTTGCCTCATATTTTATGCAACTTTTTGGAAAACTGCTTGATACACAAGCCTGTTTTGAGAACTGTAAAGCTGTGGTCAGTTAAGTCACCTTTCCTGTTTTCCTAACAGCTGCAGAGTACGGTAGTACCTCTCTTTAGCCACACGTAGCGCTGTCGTGCAGAGAAATTCAAGATAATCCCCTTTATTTTGTTGATTTTAACAAGGAACCCTCAAATTTTATGCCACATGTAATGGGCTTGAAACAGATTAATTAGCAGGATGTGAATTTAGAATTCTTGTTTCGGAGGTAGAACAAATCCTTCCTAGTGCCTCCTTTTTGCTCATCCTCCGCCCTTCTTTTCCCCACCCCTTTCCTTTTCCAGGGCGGGAGTAACAGGGGGGAATTATAATACTTCAAGGTTTATAATATTCTGTTAAATCAAATACAGCAAATACAGAAACCTCTTGTTGGAAAGTTCCTGAGGTAAAGGGAAACTACGATATCGACTATTTTTGCAACCGTGAAAACTTTCAATTTTGAGAAGAATAGTGAAAATACAGCACTGGGCTAGCGTAGCCTCCAAGACTGCGCGCGTCCTCCTTCCCCCTTAATTTCTTCAACGCTAACCGCGGACTCAGATACCCCTGCGGTCGGTAACCACCAGGCCCAACACGCCCCCAGCCAGCCACCAGCCACCGGGAGCGCTCGCAGAGACGCACTCGGCCCCTCCTCCGCCAGGAGGCGTGGCCCGGCGTGGAGGCGGGGCGCCACGCCCCCAGGAAGGGGCGGGACGGCCTCCCAGCCACCCCCTCTCCAGAGGCGGGGGAGGGGTGCGGGTCCGGAGGGACGTCGTCCAGAAAGCCCGCCCTGGTTGGAGGGAATTTAGAAGAAACCGGGGCGGGAAGGAGGCGGAGTCTAGTTTCCCTGGTGACGGGTTGCCCGGCGGTCGCCTGGTAACCAGTCGCGGCGGTCCTAGGTGCGGCGGCTCTGGCGGCGGAGGCCGCGGAGGTCTGTGGGCCGGAGCCCACGCCGGGCGCTTTCCGCCTGCTTCGTGATGGCGGCCGCGGCCGCAGTGGTCACGCCGTCAGGTTTGGAGGATGGAGTGTCTCGGTCCCGCGGCGAAGGGTCAGGGGAGGTGGTCGTGGAGCGGGGGCCCGGCGCGGCCTACCACATGTTCGTGGTGATGGAGGACCTGGTGGAGAAGCTGAAGCTGCTCCACTACGAGGAGAAACTCCTCCGGAAGAACAACCTGAAGCCCCCGTCCAGGTGGGTGCCCCCGTCCTCCAGCGCCTGGGTGCCGGCTGGACCCCGGGGAGCTGCCTCTCCTGGCCTCCTGGGGAGCCTTGAACGCGAATTAGCGCTTGCCTCCATCTTCCTAGCCAGGAAAGGGCACTTCACCCCAGACTTGGCGACAGAGGCCACGGAGCTCACAGAGTTTAGCTTTGGTATTTTTTAGAGAGAATGAAGTTTCAGAATCGCTGAAAGGACCCGAAGACGGCTTGGCTTTCTTAGTCTTTAAAGCACACACAAACCTCCACAAAACACAAACTTTTTTTCTGATTATAAAAGTTATAAAAGTACCTATTGTAGAGGACTCAGAAAAACACAAGTAAGTATGTAGAAAATACTGATATTACCCATAATCTCATCCCCAAAGATGAATACTGTTATCATATTAGCTCTATTTCTAGTTTTTGTTTTCCTCTGCGATAATTTGTCCCTACAGCTGGTAACTGTGGGTACCTAGGACCTTGCTTGACTTTATATGAAGTTAGTAAACTTGTTGACTGATTGCTGTGGTTTAAAAGACTTCTACCTTTGCAGTAAGAGTACTCTCAGAAACTGAGAAGTGGAAAAGACAAATGAAATGACAACAATGGGAACTGTGTCTATCATACAACCTCAAGTTCTGCCTTGTTCTGATGGGGAAAAGTCCATTGTATCCTGAAGTCAGTGCCATTAGTTGTTGAGGGTAATGCACAGCTAGCACTTTTTCTCACAATCAGTGTAGCTTAGTGACAGCCAGATAAATAAGTTAATACTTATATTTGTTTATTGCGTAAAATGCAATTTAGATTAAAAATCTGTAATACTTTCTTTTAATGGCTATACCTTGGCTTAAATAATTTCCCTTGACAGTTTTTTTTTTTTTTAAGATTTTTTTATTTTTTATTTGACTGAGAGAGAGAGAACAAGCGGGGGAGCGGCCAGCAGAGGGAGAGGGAGAAGCAGGCTCCCCGCTGAGCAGGGAGACTGATGTGGGGCTGGATCCCAGGACCCCGGGATCATGATCCAAGCCGAAGGCAGACGCTTAACCATCTGAGCCACCCAGGCGCCCCTCCCTTGACAGTTTTGATTTCATTCCTCGCTCTCTTCCAGTAACTTGAATTTTAAGATATATAGGCTCTATGTAAACTGCCCATACTGCTAAGTCAGTCCCTAACAGGAGAAAAGTTAGAGGAAAAAGTAGTGTTGCTTGATCTATGATAGGAGTTTTGGGATTGGGAGTTATTACTTCAATAAGTCATTAAGGATAGTATAAACAACCAACATTTTCTATGATAAAAATGCATTTTTGTCCCCAAGTATATTTTTCAAACTAAAAGAAAATGGCCTTAAGATTCTAGTGGTATAACCACTGTACTATTTCCTCAGGAGTTCAGCAGGATATTTTGAATCATGGATTTGCATGGCAATATCCTAATTTAATGGTTCCCAGACTGTGGTCATCAGATCAGCAGCAGCATCGCTTGGGAATTTATTAGAAATGCAATGCCACAGGCCCTTTTCCAGGTATACTGCATCAGAAATTCTAGGGGTGGAGCCTAGAAGTCTGTTTAACAAGCCTTTTCGGTGATTCTGATGCATGGTTAAGTTTGAGAACCACTGTCCTACATCTGGAGGATCTGTCGGTATCCAGTCCTCTGTTCTGGAGTTGGTATCAGCCTGGAAGGAAAAGATGAGTTTTCAGTAGTTTTAGTGGGTACTTTGAAAGCGTTGTGAACATATACCTGGAAGGACTTCCTGACGTTTTTCTTCCCAGCTGTTATCTTTCAGAACATTTGTACTACCCTGCAGGAAAAAGTTTGGGAAACATGAGAGTGGACTGCTGATTCTTATGAAAAATAGTTATAATAGCCATAAATACAATTATAAACTGCACATAAAATTAATAACTGCACATAAAACAAAGATCTTTGATCAAACTGACTTGAATATTATTAGCAAGTTTTATTCCTAACCTATTTAAGTATAAATCATATATTGATCTTTGTAGGACTGTTTTTAGTAGGCTAGGGATTTAGCAAAAGTCAACAAATGTTTGTTAGACTGTGGATGTGATGATTTGTTTTGAAACATACTTGTACTGGGGCTTTACTCCCAGAAGTTCTGATTTAATTCATAAGGGAAGAAGCAACGTTTGGTCCAGGAGCAATAGTTTGACGAGCTCCGTCAGGTGCTTCAAATATGCAGCCAAGATGAGAACAACTGTTTAACATACTTGATAGGTTAGGAACAGTATGTAAAGATACCAGTGACGTTGTAAAAATGCATAGTGAATAATCATTAAAGTCTTTTAAACTCTGAAATTCTCTTAATTCCCAATTACCATTTTCAAGAGGTACTTTCTTATTCATTATTCTTGACATATAAATGATATTGGCAAAAGTTGTACATGATCAGTTTTTTAACATGCCCTGCATTTAGTGGGTGTAAGATCTTTGATCTAATATTTTGTGTATAGTAGCAATTACTCTAGTCCTGTTGATTAAAAACTTTAATATGAGTGTTTTGGATTACCAGAAACTTCAGAGTGAATTATAAATGTCTTGATTTTAAAGCCATTAAAAAAAAAAAGTTCTTTAGCAATTTTGGACTTAGTCCCTTTAGTTACTATAGGCTTGTTGCAATATTTTATATTCCATCCTCCCCACTTTGTTTTGAAACAGACACTATTTCGCACTGCCTACCAACCCTGGTGAACAGTTCTACATGTTTTGCACTCTTGCTGCTTGGTTGATTAACAGAGCAGGACGCCCCTTTGAGCAACCTCAAGAATATGATGACCCTAATGCAACTATATCTAACATATTATCTGAGCTTCGATCATTTGTAAGTGTAAACAACTCTCTTCTTTCAGAATATTGTCAAGTTATGAATTTTAATATTGGTTATTCAATGTAGATGCTACCCTTTTAGATGAATTTTCTGTGAATAACTATGTCTGTGCACACACATACATACATAAAATTATATCTGGATTTTTCAGATAAAACCTCAGAATGGTTGATATTATAATATTAATGCTACTTCTAAAAATGTTCAATGTACTCTTTATAGCCCAAAGTAATAATATTTTTTCTTAAGCTTGTTATGTCTCAGAGGTAAATTTATGGATACTTAGTTCTCCTTCTAAAAAATGCTAGTAGGAAGCTGAAACACTGTATTTTGAAAGGGAGCTTTGATTTAATATACCGTGATAGCAGTTGTACTTTTCATTTCTGACTTTTCCTGGGGGACAGGCAGTAAGAATTTTTGGCACACATGTTATTAACTTTTGACAAGTGATTCACTCTGTCCTTCCTATGGTTGTTTAACGGTAGGATACCTAGCTAGTAGTTTTACTAGTTTTTTCTTTCCACCCTAACAGGATCTATTACTTTTTCTGTCATGAGGTTATTACCTTTCAATTTGATACCTTTGACAATAAAACGTCTTCATTTTCCTTTAGTTTTTTTATGTATCAATGGATTGAGAAGATGAATTTCTAAGAAGCAATATAATTACAGTTATTTTAAATCCTATTTGAAAAGTAGAGAAGTGATACATTTATTCAGCAGTACTTTGCTTAAAATATTTTGACATTTGGAATATAAATAACAAGTAATACCCTGTTTATCTTTTGTATTTCAGGGCAGAACTGCAGATTTTCCTCCTTCAAAATTAAAGTCAGGTTATGGAGAACATGTATGCTATGTTCTTGACTGTTTAGCAGAAGAAGCATTAAAATATATTGGTTTCACCTGGAAAAGGTAAAAAATTACCCAACCTTGCAATAGGAATTTTATGTGGATAGCTTTTTCCTCTATGGGTTTGGAGCTATTTAATTGAACTGACAAGAAATATTTCCTCTTGACTCTTCTAAACTGAAAATGCCACAGGTGATTACAAATGTCTGCATGGACAAAATTGGAATATCTGGTATAGTCACAACCAGTTCTGATTTTATCATGCCCCTTCCTAGTTCAAATATATAATATTAAAGGTTTAACTATAACTGAGTCTCTTTATCAATGTAGGAAATTTCTTCAAGATCTCTTTATTTATACACACAAAAATAGTATATACATGGGGGTAATTGATAGCTGTAGATTTAAGGAAAAAATGGAAGTTAATATAATACTTTAAATGGGATATTCTCTTTTGCTTATAGATACTGGGCAAGAATAATAGCCACCTGAAGAAGCCACCTGACACTCTCTTAGGCATTGTTCATTGCTTCTTTCTCTGACCTGAGAGTGATTTGTTTATATTTCTATGATTGTATTTATCCCTTGGTATTAAAACATTTGTTTACAGGTCTGGCTTTCTTGCAAGAAACTATGAACTCTTCATATGTACTTTATGGAAGTTAGCATAGTACTTTGTATATCATAGATGCTCAATAAATGTTGGTCACATGGATAAGAGAATAAAATATTCAGAAACTGTCAATTTATATAAGATATAGTTAGGAAATACATAAACTTGGTTCTTTGAAGATTGGAATTATTGACTGGTTAGAGATTGTGGAAAGCATTATTTAGGTAAAACATGAGCAAGCAGTGCTTTGGAATGAGAAAAAATTTCTTTGGAAAGGTGTATATATTGTTCCCTGTTAATATCTTAATGTTTATTCAATTATATTCTCTTATAAATAATCTATTCCCTTATTAATAAGTACTTTAAAAAAATGTACTTGACTTAGGTCATCATCAACTTGAACCATATGAAATTACTGATATTCACCTATTATTGAAATAAAAAATGGCAATTTAATATGCTTCAACCTAAGTATTACCAGTTAGTGCAATATAAGGAATAACTATATGATTCACATTACTTCTTTATTAGACTCCAAGACAAGTTATGGAAATGTGCTTTTGAGATATTATCTAATTCTAATTAATAAAATAGGAAGTTTATTTCTTAAGACTGATTTGGTTCTCAGTACTTTCTTTCCTTAATATTAAATGTTGATTTTCATATTTTGTTAATCTGTCTTGAGGTACGGATTTTTAAATAAGTTTCTAGAAATAAACCTAAATACTTTTGGGTATTTTTAATATGGGAAATACATGTCATTAATCTTGTTGGAGAAATGGTCGTTCAATACTTAGTGTGAGGACCACTGATTAGATTTTGGAAGTAAGAAAGCTGGAACCTGGGGCGCCTGGGTGGCTCAGTCGTTAAGTGTCTGCCTTCGGCTCAGGTCATGATCCCAGGGTCCAGGGATCCAGCCCCTCATTGGGCTCCCTGCTCAGTGGGAAGCCTGCTTCTCCCTCTCCCACTCCCCCTGCTTGTGTTCCCTCTCTCGCTGTCTGTCAAATAAATAAATAAAATCTTAAAAAAAAAAAAAAACTGGAACCCTTCTTATTCTATCAAAATAAATTTCAGATTGGTCAAAGATATAAATGTGAAAAATGAAACTATAGGAATACTAAAAGGTCAAAGAGGGGTGGGAATGTGTCATGTGAAGGAAAAGCCATGTATATATGATGTTAAAGCTGCTAGGATCCACACAAGGAAAGGTTGCCAAGTCTATGTAATAAGAATTGTAACAGTCCTGAATAGCCAAGATTATAGTGATAAACTAGGAAAAATATTTTTGACACAAGCTAGGCAAAGCATTAATTTTCTTAATATACAAAAGGGCAAAGGCCATAAATAGGCATTTCACTGAAAAAGAAACACCAATAACCAATTAAAACATGAAAAGATGTTCACTCACTCTCTTAAAGAAATGCAATTAAAATTAGATTTTTCACTTATATGATTAGCAAAGATTAAAGTTTGTTTGCAGTATTTGTGAACATATAGAAATAGAGTCATTGTTGTTGAGGGTGTGAATTAGAGTAACATTTTGGAAATTGGTTTTTGGTAACATACAGAAAAACAATAATATGTACAAAGTTGTTGACCCAGCTATTATATAAATTTATTCTAAATGATAGACATAATGATGAATGTACAAGGATGATCTCTGTAATATTGTTTAGTAAAAAAACTAGAAACCACCTCAGTGTTCAGCCTCAGTTTCTAATTAAATTAGTTATGGTGCTGTTGTTCAGTGGAATACAGTGCAGGTATGGGGAAAAAAAGAGAAAAATGTATATGTACTTAAATGTGGTAAATTAGTAAGTGAAAAAGTATGTTGGATAACAATATGCATTATATCATCCCAATTGTGTATATTTATTCTTTAAATTTGGAGATAAACATTTTTGCTTCTTTACATAGAAAGTTTCAAAAAGAATACATCAAACATGTAACAGTGATTATGGAAAGGGGGTAAAAAGGGACAAGATCTGGTGTAGAGGGGATTCTTAAAATACATTATACCTTTCTGTCTTGCTAAAATGTTTTGTTTTTAACTCTCATCACATACTAAGCCTTATTATTTTAGACCAACATACCCAGTGGAAGAGTTAGAAGAAGAAACTGTCCCAGAAGATGATGCAGAATTAACATTAAATAAAGTGGATGAAGAATTTGTGGTATGTGTGCTGCTGAACTTTTTGTTTCTTTTTACCTTTGAATTCCTTTCCCCTCTCTTAATTCCCCTAGACTTCATTTTTAGGAACATATTTCATTTCATTGTTTCTAGAGAAGAAAAGCTTTTAAATAGAGTACCAAGAATCAGTTATTTAGACCTTTGATTAAGTTAATGCTCATGTTTTCTAATGATTGAAGTCTGAATTATAGCAGAGGTTCTTAAACTGTAGACAGGAAATAGTAGACTGCTAGTTATAAGAGTAAATATTTTATTAGTAACCATTCATGATTTGAAGTAGGCCATAAATAATAAAGAACTTGAAAAAGAATAGTAGGGTTTAGGATTAATATATTCTACTTCGTAAGAACACTGTTCATTTCTCAGCAACTCTTCTTTGCTTCTAAAATTAGGATAAGTACTACCCTTTAGGAATTTTTAAAAATACTTATAAATACCAACGGTATTTAAATTGTTTGGCAGCATATGGGCCTTTACCATTCTTAACATTCCATTCATATTGTGAAACTAAATGATTAAGTCTCTATAACAGATTAAACTAGTAAAATGGTAGAGAAAGAGAGCACTTTCTCAGAACCAGAGATGGATTGACCGTGGTGTTTTAGGAAGTATACCTATGATCTGAACTTGAAATAGCAGGGGAAAAACCCTTTTTTTAAAGTGTATGTTATTGTCATAAGCCAATTACATTTTCCAAGTGAATTTTTAAATCATTAGATAAGGGGTGCCTGGGTGGCTTAGTCTGTTAAGCATCTGCCTTTGGCTCAGGTCATAATCTCAGGGTCCTGGGATTGAGCCCCACATTGGGCTTCATGCTCAGCCAGGAGCCTGCTTCTCTCTCTCTCCCTCTGCCGCTCTCCCTGCTTGTACCTCTCTCTCAAATAAATAAATAAAATCTTTAAAAAGTAAATAAATCATTAGATAATAAGTATATTCTATATTTCAGCTTAATTTGTTAAACTATTATATGCCACAAAGAATCACTTCATCGTTTTTTAGCAAATGCTGAAACTAACCATTAAATAGACTATATCCTAATAGTAGAATATTATGTAGCCATTAAAATTATTTACAAAGAAATGTTAGTGACACAGGGATGATAATTTCTGCTGTACATAAACCCAAGTATGTAAAATATACAAAAAAGAAAAAATAATATGTTAACACTAGTTATATATGGGTAGAAAGATTATGGATGATTATTTCCTTTTTTTTTTTTTTAAGATTTTATTTATTTATTGGAGAGCGAGTGAGAGAGAGCACAAGCGGGAGAGGGAGCAGCAGACTCCCCACTGAGCAGGAAGCCTGACACAGGGCTCAATCCCAGGATTCCGGGATTATGACCTGAGCTGAAGGCAGATGCTCAACTGACTAAGCCACCCAGGCACCCTAATTATTTCCTTTTCTATGCTTCTTTGTATTGTCAAAGTTTTTAACATGTATTTTATCAGCAGTATAAATATTTTAAACCATAAATAGAAAAAAGCTGATTCTGTTATTTACAGAAGGAAAAAGACCATTGTAAAATTAATCAATTTAAAAGATATCTTTTAAAAATATGATTACATTTTAAAAGTGAAGGTAAATATATGTTCATTCATTCTGCATGTGTTTTATTGAGCACCTTTTGGGCAAGACCCTGGTGGAACTGCATGTACAAAAGCTCTGAGTCAGGAAGGAGCTTAGCTTGATCAAGGAGCTGAGAGAAGACCACTGGGGCCAGATTTCCTAAGTAAGGCGGGTGTATGCATGTGTGTGGTTTACGATTCACAGGAAAGATAGACCAGGTCCAGATCATTTTGGCCATTTTAAGGAGTTTCAACTTTATTCCTTGTGTAATAGGTCTTTCCATTCAGGCTCAGGAAATGTTAAGTTCTCACATATTCCCATTCGTTGACCTCATTTATTTTACTCAGGTATTTTCCTCATCTTCTCTTTTTAGTAACTTTATTAGTTAATGGTTTATCGATAGAAATCTGGTCCTAGTACATTAACATTTAGCTTCAGAGACATAATTCAAAACTGCCAGTCAGGGGGAAAAAAGTACAAAAACCTACTAGTCAGAAAGAAGACTCTGTAGGGATGGAAACCAATTTTGCACTTTTTTTCTATCTCCAGGTTACTAGTGCAAAGTGGGTATTCATTCAATATTGGACTCAAAATCAGCTTGTCAGCAAATTGCTATGTAACTTTTAGAAATTATAGCTAATTTTTTTCTGAGAACCCTTTAAAATCCAAAGCAGCATCATTAGGTGTGTAAATTAGAGAAACAAACTAGGAAGCTGCCTCTTTGCATATTTTATCCCAACTGTAAGGTAAAGACCTTCTACTATCATTAGACCAAACGGAAGGTCTTCCTCAAAGGGTTGCCTCTGAGGCTGCTGGTTCCCTTACTTAAAAAGTCTCTTGAATTTTTTCCTTTTCTTTCTTTCTTATTGTCATCATGTTATTCTGAGTAGCCCTCCGTTACCTCTTCATCCCTCTTGCTAAGGAGATGAGTGCCAAAAAGTGTTTGGATTGTGGGATGTTACATTATTTTGTTGCCAGAGTTTGCGTGGTGGCTCAAGCATGGAAAAAATTATTTCTGACAGAGTAAAGTTCTACTATAATCATCTAGAAATTAGAATCCTTCAGATTTAGACTTGTCAAGTCAAGATAGGACACATTGATAACTCTTTTAAAAAAAGATAAAAGAAGTATTGGTCACAAAACAATTTTTTCACCTGCTATGTATAATCATATACTTAGTAATTGGCAGAGAATTAAGAGGGCACATAGTACATATTAGGCAAAGAAATGGTAGGAAATTGTTGAGTGTCTTCTATATTAATGAAATCAGAATCCTCTTAGTTTATTTTAAAACTTTTTTCTAAGTCTGTTTATATTTGAATTCCTTTTGAATGCTCTCTTAGTAATATTTAGTAACTTAAATCCTTTTTTTGACTGCCTACTATTAAAGCTTTTTACCTATTAGCATTTAATCCAGTACTAATTCAACAAGTATTTATTGATTCCCTATGTAAACAGTACTAATTAGGTTATTGTAAAAGCATAATAAACTTGTCTCTTCTCCCATGGGCATTGAGTCATTGGCATTTCAATCATTTACTCTGGTTGTTAAGTAGGTCATCATCAATGCAAACACAGAATAAACTGAGCTGGATCTCAAAGGTGTGCATCTGCATTTATGGTTAAGATTTAAGATGTAAACAGTCACATCAATTTTGTCTACACCTCTGTGCTCCACTGTCCCTCCTCCCTGAATGTAAAAAAAATGTAAACATAAAATAAATAAATGTCACTTGAGTGTATTTATACTCTGCATTTATATTGCTTCATATTTTATAAAATCTTTCCAATTCCCCAAAGTTTAGCATAGTTCTCATAGCTTACCTTAGTATCCCCACCCCCAGAGTTTCAGAGTAGATCTGAGATAGAACCTTAGAATCTGCATCCTAACAAGCTCCCGGGTGATGCTGATGCTGATGCTGCAGATCTCAGAACCACATTTTGAGAACCACTGTCTTACATCCTTCTAAGTTCTTGAAGATGAGGATTATCTTTGAAATCTTCCATTGCAGCTTTGTAGAACTGTACATGTGGAAGTGTCCACCAAATAACACACACTTACTGTTTGTTTTTTTTTCTTTGAGCACCAAGTTCCATTCACTGTCTTACCATGTCCTTAAGTCTCTTGTTAAATTTTTTCACCCACTATGTCACTTGTCACCATGAAGACCTTTGAAGAGAAAGGGGAGCTATTTTTTTTTTGTTCCACAGCTTTAGAACCTGCTCAGACTCCATTTTTGCTGTATATTGGGAAAGGAATTGCCTCTCAAAGGGTCACTTCTGACCCTACCGCCCATACCAGTTGGCCCAGGGATCAGGACCGACTTGGAATCTACTCGAACTATCCTTTAAGATAGTTAATATCTAAGATACATGGTTAGTATCTTAAATATATATTTCATATCTTTAAATAGATTTAATATTTTAATATCTTTAAATAGTTTTAGGGGCCATGAGCCAAGCAGTACTAATGACTAATCTTATTAATTTATTAAACTTGAGCATATAAGAGATGAGATGTCAAAAATATGCATTAATGGGATTGGTCCCTGGAGCAGGTGAAAATATTCTGTCTGTCAACCTCATTTTTGTCCGTTTTAGTTATGTTCTCAAAGTTGTCATTAACTCCTTCCATTATCTCTCTCTTTTAGATATGCCATTCTGCAGTGTTTCTTGTTTTATTCTTATGTTTATTTATCCCTAGTTTTACAGCAATGGCCCTTCTCCTGCTTTTTTCTTTTTTCAGTGACTATAAAAAGGCCCTATTTTAAAAGGTACCATCAAAACCTCAAAAAACAGATGAGCTGCTAATAACATTATGCCCTACTTTATGCACACCACTAGGCTTTTAAATACCTTTTCATGCATTAGTCTTTGTGTTGAGCTTAGTATATTATGCATGTCAAAACTTGGAAATACATTCTTTAAATTATAACTTTTTATAATTATTAACTTTTAAAACTCTTTTTTTCTAAGGAAGAGGAGACAGACAGTGAAGAAAACTTTATTGATCTCAACGTCTTAAAGGCCCAGACATATCGCTTGGTAAGTTGCATGGGATACACACAGGACCAACAAGCAATCAGTACACTTGTTCTGCTGGAAATTGAAACAAGTAGAAACCACTGTTTGCCATTGTTTTGTGTGTCATGTGAAAAGTAGCTCTCAAAAAATTGTTTCCTGTATATAAAATGTTACAATTGTAGCAAATATAAAAATCCAGAGGGACAAGTGGGACAGCCTCATGTCTGCACCATGGAAAATCAACACAGTGCTTCTCACATAAGCTGAAAATAATTTGTCATTTTTTTTATTATAGAAAGACATTATTTGATTTCAAGTTATTTCCCATTGTATTTGGCTAGCATTGAATGGTCTTGATTACAGGAAAATATTTAAGTGGTTACTGTTTGAAATAAAATGGATTATTTTAAGACTGGTGTATGATAGGTAGTTAGACATTGCTTTAAGTCAATGTTTGCTCTGTTTTAATTAGGAAATCTAGTCTATAAACGAGAACCCACTCAATGAGATATTTCAAAAGTACATAAGGGATTTTTGTATTTTCCTGTATGTATATTTCAATAAAGGGATACCTATTGCTTGCTCAAAAAGGTATATATAGAATATAATATTCTCATTTGCCCTTTATTTTTCTTGTCTGAAGTCCACAAACAAGTTTGGATATAGCTTTGGGCGCATATCATGAAGACTTCGGCGGCCATTCTATCCCAGGATGATCTCTTCATTTGTCATTTACTGCCTTAGTAATGTTAGTCAGTGTTATTTGTTACTGTTAATGATACATTTCTTGTTTTCTGCCCAACTTGAGGTGCAATAAAACATAACGAGTAACATTGTAGCTAACTTGCCTGAATGTGTGAGTTGACTTTAATACATTTAATACTTACTAGATGTCTGACCTTGGGCAGGTTTCCAAAAATTCTTGTGCCATATCTTACTCATCTGTAAAATGAGGATAAAAATATTACCTTTTTCATAGGGTTTTTAAAGATTAAAAGAGTTACTACATATAAAGCATTTATAATGATGTCTGGCACATAGATAGTGCTCAATAAGTGTTGGCAGAAACCAAAACCACATCTTCCCACATTCGCCTTCTCAAATCTGATTTGTATAAACTCCTTGATTATAGGAGATAACTGTCATTTTTTATAGTCTCCATAGTGTAACACAGAAGATGCCCAATAAATAAATGTATTTTTATTGCTCAATTGAAGTTTGAGAATATAATATAATCTGATACAGTATATCATTTTAAATCCAAACAGATAAACTCCAGTTGTAACAGTACATTTGCAGATTACTCTGTAGTTTTCAAAGTACAGCTGACCCTTGAACAACATGGGTTTGAACTGCACAGGTGCACTTACACATGGATTTTTTTCCGATAAATACAATACTGGAAATGTATTTTCCTTATGATTTTTTTCAGTAACATTTTCTTTTGTCTTTATTGTAAGAATACAATATATAATACATATAGCATACAAAATATGTATTAATTAATCAGAAAGCCTTCCAGTCAATGGTAGGCTATTAGAAGTTAAGTGTTTGAAGGGCGCCTGGGTGGATCAGTCAGTTGAGAGCATCCGACTCTTGATTTTGGCTCAGGTCATAATCTCGGGGTCATGAGAGCGAGCCCTATGTTGGGCTCTGTGCTCAGTGGGGAGTCTTCTTGAGATTCTCTCTCTCCTTCCTCTGCCCACCCCCAACTCGCACATGCACACTCTCTCTCAAAAAAAAATTTTTTTAATTTAAAAAAATAAAGAAGTTAAATTTTGGGGGAGTCAAAAGTTATAGCCAGGTTTTCGGTTATTGGGGGTCCACACCCCTAACTCCCACATTGCTCAAGGGTCAATTGTACTTTAAAACACATCCTTTACTGACCTTGTAAAGTATTTGGGTAGATGTTGTTATCTCCCTTTTACAGATACAAAAACTGAAATTTATAACCTTGGGACAATATACTCTTAAAAAACTTAATAAAACTACAGTAGCTAAATTTGAACTAAGTTTGCTTTAAACTTCAGCAGGATAGGTATGGTTTGATTCCTATGTTAAATAAGGATACTGTGGTGCTCAGTGTTCCTATATGTGTTGAAAATGACAGCAAAGTTCTAAAGTATAAGGGAAGAAAACAAAAGAGATGAATATGCAGTTATTCTCAGAACAAAACTGTCATTTGTGTTATTTATTCTTCCATTGATAGTATAAATAGAGACCTCTAAAGGCCACCTGAGATTCCCTCTGGACAATGTAGTTTGAGAATTGGGAAGGACTTAAAGTAATTTAATTTGCCTCTACCACTACTCTTAAGTTCCTGTAGGTTCTGATTTCAATTTTTCACCTTAATTGAACTATGTAAGTTTTGCCCTACCTGTGCCTTTATAAATTTTCTAGGTATTAGATCCTTTGGACAAAGATTATATAACATAAACCCCTTTGAGCTAAGACTATATATGGTTGCATTTTCACAAGAGGAAGAAGTCTGAACATCAGGTGTTTGTAGATGGTCAGCCATGAAGTACTAATGAGGGAGAAAACCCTTTCATATTTTAAAAAATCTGGCAGGCTTATAATGTTGCCCACTAAAGCCATCTGCCTGAGACAGCTGTATCTGACTCTAGCTTATGATGGCTTAGACTGCTCTTTCCCCAAGACAGAACTGCTATATAGGTTAGTAACATAGATTGAAGATTTTATGTTTCATGCAGCAGGTGGACTCACAATGCAGAGGAAATATTGTTTTAGCAAAGTTGCACGCAATGAGTTTTTCACTAGAACAAAAATGTTATGTACTATCTAGGAAATTGATATACAAAATGTAGATGTGACTGTGCCACCCCAGCCATTTATGGATTACAGCAGTCCCTCTCTAGCTGCGGTTTTGAAACAACAGATGCTTCTCCAGTCATTCTCTACTCTCTCACCTTGCTTTATTTTTCTTTACAGACCCTGGCAATGTATTAATTTCTGTCTATTGTCTATCCCAATTTCTGTCTGTTGTCTATCTCAGTCACTAGAATGCACTCTCCTCTAGAGTGGGAACTTTCTTCAGTACTTTTTCATTTGTGCCTGGTGTGTAGAAAGTGCTCAGTATGGAATAATATTGAATGAATACATGCTTAAATGAATGCTATTTTATATAGGCAAGGTATAGTTTAATCTTCATAGAGAAAAGAATTGTTCAACAATAATTATGACCTCTTCTGTGTACCAAGTAGGATGATGCCGGGAGGAATCTAATATATTCCTTTCTTTCATTAAATAAATTGATGTCTAGATCCTAAAAAAGTGTGCTTGCTCTTAAGTATCATAATAATGCAAGAAGATGAGCATACACAGAATTTTCTTGAGATTTGTGGTAAATGGAGTGAGAGAGAATGTACATGGAAAAGACATGCTGCAGATTACGTTCTCTGGAATTGGACAGTGAGACCAGAGTTTGGGGTGCAGGATGTTCATTTTGAAAGGAAGGGGGAAGAAATTGGGCTGAGGGAGAAGTGTAGCTGTGATTCAGGCCTGACAAAGCTTTGGGCAACCTGCTGAAGCAAGTGTTGCCTGCTTGGCTCAGTCACTGGAGGCAGGCTGCCCTGGAGGGGACATACTGCCAGGTGGCCTCTGCAGGTAAGACAGCCTGAGGTAGCCAGCAGCAGGAAGCTGTCTGCTGGCCACATGGCCTGCAGCGAGGCAGCACATCTTTCCTTGGAAGGAGACCTGGTGGTCGATCTTCCTGACTTCCACAACATATTTGAATCCTGTAACTGCTAATTTGAAGAATTTGTAAAGAGCTACCAGGTGCCCATTGACTAAACTTTGAAGTGTCTGCCTACTCGGATCATGACATAGCAATAGTGTTTCATGAACATTGACAATGACATTCTAAGAATATGGTTTCTCCAATCAATGTTGAATGCTTACAGGGATGAAATTGGTTTATATTGGAAGCAGTTGTTTTTCAGAATATTTATTTACTCTGAGGTTTAAAAAGTACATTTTAATGCCCTTTTATTTATCTCTTACTGCAATTACGGTTTTGCCAAATATAATATTGTCAAAGAAAACAACTTCTGCAGTTAGTAAGGGATTACTTTATCTTCCAAAATTTTATTTGTAGGTTAGCTATTTGAATTTTGATAGAGCTTTTCTTAGAAGAGAAAAAAGTGGATAAATATTAGTTTTCAAGGCTAGCCCACAAACTTCCACATTCTCTCTGTCCCTCTGATTCCTGAATATTCTTGAAATCCAAAATTTAGCCAAAGGCTCCTTGAGAGTGGTCATGGGGGAAGACACTGGTGCTGTATTAAAGCTCTCACAGTTGGGCAGAGCCCCTGATGGGTAGGGGTACAGTAGAATGTCAGAGATGTGAGGGGTGGGAGCAGGGAAGGAAGGCGCTGGTGGTGAGGTGTTTGGCAGTTGTTCAGGCCATTTCTGGTTCTATCTCGAGTATGTTAACTGGAAACTGCCTGCATGGTTGTGGCAGCTACACCGTAACTACAAGTGGTCTTTGTAGCTCCCCTCCATTTGGAAGCTCAGAATCATAGCAGTGTTGTGGCAGCGTAACGCAGATGTGTCCTTCTCCCCCCCACAGTGAAGAAAAGATGGAAGGGAAGCTGTGCGCTCTGAGTTCTATTTTTAAATGTCCATCACTTCGTTTCAAAACATTTTTTTCAAACATGCCATAGATATCATTCTTCCTTGAGATGCTAAATTTGAGGTTTTAGAAACCAAATTCTGAGTTAGATAGCATAAAACCAACTATCTCAAAAGGTTTAAACACAATTGGTTTTTAATTACTTAGCAAAAAATTCATTGTACCAAAAATGAGAGAATTTTTAGCTTAAAAAGCAAAAGCTGTAAGGAAGCAAAAATCTGGGCTTAGAAAAAAAATGTCATCTCAGTTTTAGAGTGTCATTGTGGCAATTCTGCAAGATTATAATCAAAAAAGGGAAGAAGATGGATCTACTTTGGCTGATATCTTAAATACTTTAAATTTTCATCATTTTACATTTGATTTACATTTCACTTCTTGACAAAACGTCATTTCTGAGTAATATAGGGGGGGAAAAGTACTGTTCTGTACTGCAATATAGCTTGCCCCCTCGGTTATCACTGGTTCTGATTCCTGCTTGAGGAAAATGGTTTTCCTCTCCTTTCCTAAAACATTTGTTTGTCCTCCTGTGTTGTGACTGAGAAGTCTGCGGTTGGTATTTCACAGGAGAAACAATTAAAGCACCACATGTCTGAGCGTGATGGAACACATTATGATTGAGTAAATGCTTTTATTTCTCTGGTAACTAACCTGTACCACCCCATCAGTTTTACATCTGGAGGTGAATAGAAAATGTAGGTTAGAGAAAAAAAGATGTACTCTGCATTGCTCAGAAGAAGCTCAAATGGCAGTTCTTGCTGGGTGTAAAAGAGAGTTTTGCTTGATCTTTAGTGTAGCTTTTGAATCCACGCTTGGAATAGGAAAGATCCTTATTTCCGTCCTGGTTTTATTGTGAGCCTAAAAAGAAGTAGGAAGCAAGGACTTCTCAAGGTCCTTTCCAGATCTGAGTCCATACCTTCGACGTTGACACCATGGTGGAAAATAATCCTTGAATCATATTGGGACTGCACATCACTAGACACTTAGCCTTAGTAAATTAACCTGTGACTCTGCTTATTCTGTACAATGGTGACACATTCTTCACAGGGTTCTGATATTAATATAACCTAACTTGTGGACAGCACATAGCTTGATGCATTTCTTATTTTGTATAATTTTTCACCTTTCCTAGAGTTTGGAACTAAGGGATTGGGATTAGAATGTTACCAACATTCTTATGTGCTGTAGGAGAGTAGAAAAAGCCCCAATCTCTCTCTCTCTCTCTCTCTATGTATATATATATACACACACACACACACATATATATATATGCCATGAGTATTTTTGAGTAAGAAGCTTACATAGGATATAAGTTATCAAGAAGCTTGCATTTTTATATAAATTAGGAAGTCTTGGTGATATCATGTCTTTATTTTCATAATATGTCACATGGATTCTTACTGAAGGCCCACTAGACTAAATCTCCTATCACCTAAGGTCTCCCCTACAGAAATGACTAAGGGGAATTTGATGAAAAGTAATATGATCTTTTTCAGGATTCATTTGAGAGCTGTCATATAAATGGATAGATTATATTTCCTGAATCCATGCCAGTAGCAGATATTTATTATGTAATTCCATATATTAGATGGGTACCCAGAATGTGTGCTTTTCTCAGTCTTACAGAAACCTATATTCTTTAAATCCACCCAACCCTACCCATCCACCTCTCGCAGTGTTAGTGCTTTGAATATTTGTCTAATGATTCATTTTAATCCAGGACATCTAGTTGGTCACAAAGACCTGCAGATGCTGCTTTTGAAATATCTCTCATATGTATCCCTTCAGCTATCTTTCAAGGTCATGTCCGCTTCATCTCCTGTCTGGATTATGTAACAATAATGGCCTGAGTGGTCTTTGATCCTCCTCTTTCAATTCCACCCTCACCTTTTGCACAATATTTTTCACTACTCTTTTATCTTACTTACCAAACGACTTTTAAAAGGTCATTCTGAGTTCAGTAACTTTTGATGGCTTTTCACTGTTTACAGGTCAGTTTATAGAGATTATAAAACAATAATATTTTGGTCTGAATTTCCAGACTCTCAACAATTTGACAAGTTGTCCATATAGCCAACCTTATTTTCTTCTGCTGGAATAACTTTATTCTAGATAAATGGATCCTCTCACAGGTTTTCAAACACCTTATGAGCGTATCTGTTCTCATCTTTGCCTCCTATCTAAAATGTCTTCCCATCATCTCTCTACCTGACTTTTAAGCCTTCAAAGTTCAACTCAAATTCTGCCTTTTTAGTGACACCTTCCCAATTACCCCAGCCCCGTTCAATTCTATGACCCACAAATCTATAACCCATAAATCTTCATAAAACGTAATTAGAATGTTCTTTCATAGGGATTTTTAACATTTTATTAACTGTCCCTGGTATTGAATAGTACCTCGCATATAGTAGGTGCTAAGGAAAGATTTCTTGGATAAATAAAGTCATTTTACCTTGCTTGTAACTCTTCTTGACTTCCTTTCTAGCTTAGAGGACAAAATTTGTATTCCTCAGCTTAGCTTCTGAGGTCTTTCAAAAAGTATTTAACTCTTTTTTTGCTCCCCGGTATTTGCCTTTCTAAGCCCCTAGTCGCTCTTGATAAGATCTTCACAAGCCATGTGCATTTCTATTTCAGTATCTTGGCTTATGGTGCTTTCCTGACTATAAACACTTGGCTTGTCTCTTTTCTGCCTATTTGCATTCCATACATCCTTATAAGGTTAAACTTAGATCTCATCATCTCCATTAAAACACACTTCTCTCATTCAAATTCCTAAAGCATTTACACCCATACCAGCTAGTTTCTGGAAGTTAATCAAACTTATTATTTTTACCTGCTTTTATTGAAAATACTTTATTCTTTTTTAGAGTGAAATATATTCCTTGTTTTTTTTAAACAAAGGCACAAAAAAGTATAAAGAAAAATTTGAAAATATCCCCAAATCTCAGCACTATACTATAAACACTATATCACTTTATGCATAATTGCCCTGAGGTTATGTAAGATACCAATGTTTGGTGAATGTGGATGAGGGCATATGGGAATTCTTTGTACTATTTGTGTAATTTTTTCATAAGTCTGAAAAAAAATTATACACAGAAATAGATTGATGAAGTAGTGCAGAGTTCAAAGAATCATCCAAAGATATAGTGGTATTAATAATGTAGGAAGCAGTACAAATAAGTGGGGAAAACTGGACTGTTCAGTTAAAGGGTGATGGAATAATAGGCTGCCCATCTGGCAAAAAAAGATAGGCTATTCCCTCATATTGTACACCCAAATAAACCCCACATGGATCAACAAATTAGAAAATGATGAGGTACAAAAACAAAAACATGAGTGACAAGCGTTATATGCACGGGTTGAAATTGGCATGGTAAAGCCTGGCAAGAAAACTAAAAACCGCAAAAGAAAAGCACTGATAAATCTGAATGCATAAAAATTAAAGCCTATATACAAAAGGTTGGAATGGGGAACACCATGAAGTTAAAAAGACAAGTGATAAACTGGGGGAACATAGTTGTAACCTATATAACAAGGATTGATAGGCATTTGGTAAGGTATCTAAGAGCTTGTGTTCTAGAGTAACATTGCCTGGGCCCTAAACTCTACTAATGATGAGACATACGGAAAATTGGCTAACTGCTCTATACCTCACTTTTCTCATTTGCAAAATGGGAATAAGTCTCCCTTGATTCATGGTGCTATTATGGGCATTTAACATAGGTGAAAACATCTAGTACCATGCTTGGCATATAATAATAGTATTAGTAACTGCTAAAATACACTGGGGCTTACTATGTGCCAGGTGCTGTGCAAGCCTTTTAAAATACATCATATAATTTAATCCTCACCACAACCCTTCCAATGAGGTGGGGGTACCATTATCCCCATTTTACAGACGGGAACCCTGAGATTTAGAGAGGTTATGTAACTTGACCAATGGCTAATAAGTGGTAGAGGTAGGATTTGAACAGAGATGGGATTCCAGACCCACCCTCTTGACATTTTACACCACACCATGGCAGTTCTCAAGACAATTTAGTTGCCTTTTCCTTGAGTCTTGGGACTATGTAATCTTGACAGTTAATTGGATTTTCATGTCCCTCACAGTAGGTATATGAATTGAGCTCTTCAAATGTATTTGGGCACTGGTATATCCATAGGTTGCCATCTCAGAGAAAAGATGCCTTATAGATATTCATTCCATAAAGAATTAAACTTACTTTTGTATACTCTATAACACCAGCTATAGTGTCTATGGTAGTTTTTCCATACATACTTCTTGGGGTGCTTTCTTTTGGTTTTTATCTTGAGAAAATTAAAAATCAGGGATGATTTTACCTTAGCACTCTGTACATTAAAATAGCTGAAATAGTAGCAAAGACAGGTGTTTGAGATATTAAACAGGAATAATTACTAGAAGTTGAATTCTCATTCAAAAATAATTTCAGATTTCTTATTAGAAAATTAAATTGATTTTGTGTGTAGGGAGCTTTTTAACTTTTTTTTATTTGTGAGCATAATTTATTCAAATCTTAGTCCACATTATAACAGAATAAAATTTCTTCTGATAGTCTTAAAATTGAATTGAAAACTTTTATGAACTTCATATATTTAAAGACAGAGGTTACCATCTATCTATTTCTTTTGATGGATTATAGCCAGGGTTTAATTTAGCTATTCAGAACAAATCTGAAAATACTTTTTGTATGGTATTAAACATTTTTGTTCATAGTAATATAGTGTTAAATCATTTAAAACCTAATTTGAAAAGAAAATAGTGAATCAGACTCATGATTTATGCTTCTTTAATCATGAAGAAGAATTGACTTGTAGGGACATGAAAGGTTTTAACTCTGTGCCTTCAGTGTGATTTGTTAAAATCACTGGATTTCAAGGAAACACTTTTCTTGATTGAAATACCTTATTTATCCCTCTAGCTTTTTACTGATCAGTGATAAAGAAAGAGGGACATTAGATACCCTTAGGAAAAACCCTGTTTAATACATAGTAATGCCAGGGGCACCTCGGTGGCTCAGTTGGTCTGACTCTTGATTTTGGCTCAGGTCCTGATCTCAGGGTCCTGGGATTGAACCCCAAGTTGGCCTCCTCGCTCAGCGCAGAGTCTGCTTGAAATTCTCTCCCTACCTCTCCCTCTGCCTCTCCCCCCCCAACGCTTGCTCGCTCTCCCAAATAAATCTTTAAAAAATAATAGTAATGCCATATATAGTTAGTACTTAGCTTGTTGGCCACCTATCCTATTTCCTATATGGATCTAAGTGTCAAATTAGGAAGATTCCAAAAAGGCCTCTGAACAACCAAAGTAAGTATAACCATTTCCATTAAAAAAATGTCTATGAAGGGGCATCTGGGTGGCTCAGTCTGTTGAGCATCAACCTCTTGGTTTACGGAGAGGTCTTGATCTCAGGGTGGTGAGATGGAGCCCAGTGTAGGGCTCCACACTCAGTGTGAGTCTGTTTGTCCCTCTTCCTCCTCCTCTGCCCCTCCCCCCACTCACATGTGTGCATGCTCTCTCTCAAATAAACAAAATCTTATAAATATTTTTTTTAAGATTTTATTTATTTATTTGAGAGAGAGAGAATGAGAGAGAGCACATGAGAGGGGGGAGGGTCAGAGGGAGAAGCAGACTCCTTGCTGAGCAGGGAGCCCGATGCAGGACTCGATCCAGGGACTCCAGGATCATGACCTGAGCCGAAGGCAGTCGCTTAACCAACTGAGCCACCCAGGCGCCCCAAATAAACAAAATCTTAAAAAAAAAAAAAAAATCTGTGAAGAGTCCCAACGTTATCATCACCACCACCACTCTCACCAGCTCTCACATATTTCCCCTGTATTCTCACTTTGCCTAAATTCTAACAAACTTGGATACTAGGTTTCTAAGCCCATAGAAGTTTAGGAGGAGGAAGAGGTGCTACAGGCAATCAAGCAGACAACCAGAGGTGACCATTGGCATTTGATACCAAGAAAGGCTACAGGAAAACTTTAAAAGCAGACATAAGAACGCAAAATTATAGCTATCTGGGAACATTTAATGCAGGATCAGTCATACCCAGGTTTCTCAGTCCTGAGAGCATCACTGTATTACAGAATTAGTATAATAAGAGACATCATAAAAAGATTAAATTATGGTTAGTAAGTGTCAGCATTTACCAGTTTCCAGGATCCAGTCTGACAGTGGTATCTCATTCTTAGATAGGGATTTGGGCTTGGTAATTGAAGATTCAAGAGCCTCTACTTGCTCTTGCTTCATTAATTCATTGTTAGGATCTGCTGGTCCTCCCTTTTTCTCCCATTTTCACCAGAAAGTCTGTGAATCCAGTTTCTGCCCAGGCCCTCACGATCTATGTTTTCTTGGCCAGGCTCCTATCTGAATTTAAGATCTCTCTGTAACTTCTGATGCAGGGTCCCATTCCTGAGGAAACATCTTCTCATGGATGCCTGAGCCTTGAGCTTCACTCTTGGGTCTGCCCATGCAGCCATGTATGTTCCCTTTACCAGACAAGGTATTTCTCCCGCAGTGAGGGAAGTACTGTAGGGTATCCATGATTAGTCAAATTTTAGAAACTCTACTTCACCCTACTTCTAGCTTTCTTCTTCATTCCCAGTGGAATGTCTTAACCAGAGCTAAATGCCCAACCTGATTTGGACCCTTGGGATCAAAAAGATCCCAATATAATAACTAGATTTTTGTTATTATAGCAGAACTGAAATGAATAGGTAACTGTTGCTGGTATCAGGAAGTCAGAGTCAACATTGCTTTGTCCAGTAATGTTTAGTCCCCTTTCCCTTATGGAGTTTTCCAATAATGAGTATGTACTACATACTAGAAATAGTTTCACTCCAAAGAGATTTTTTTTTTTAATTCTTTGCTTAAGATAGTATTTCATCAGGTATACCAAAAATGTAACCAGTGCTTCTACTGTATCACTTGTGACGGTTTTCTGTATTAATACTTGTTAATGGTAATTGTCTTTTTATTTGATTGACTTATTTCGCTTAGCCTAATACCCTTTAGTTCCATCCACATCATTGCAAATGGCAAGATTTCATTTTTTGATGGCTGAGTAATACCCCATTATATATATATATATATATATATACCACATCTTCTTTATCCATTCAGTTACATGATTTCACTCATTTGTGGAATTTAAGAAACAAAACAGAGGATCATAGGGAAGGGAGGGAAAAATAAAACAAGATGAAATCAGGGAGATAAACCAAAGAGACTCTTAATCATAGGAAACAAACTGCAGGTTGCTGGAGGGGAGGTGAGGAAGGGGGTAACTGGGTGATGGACATTAAGGAGGGCATGTGATGTAATGAGCACTGGGTGTTATATAAGACTGATGAATCACTGAACTCTACCTCTGAAACTAATAATACACTATATGTTAATTAATTGAATGTAAATTTTAAAAAATATACTTGTTAATGGGCCAGTCTCCCTCTGTTAATATCAGATCCATTACTTCCCCTGCTGGTAGTCATGGCCTACCTGGAGTCCCCAGTGTTAATTAAGAGGTGAAGATATTTTGAAGATGTATCAAATTTTGTACTGCGTTTAACCTAGTGTGACAGAACAGCTTCGCAGCACTCTGTAGGCTACCCAACAGCTCAGAGGCTGAAAAGGGCTTTATTTACCCTCCCTTGTTGATATATGAGGCCTTCCCTTATTCTACCTCTGTAACCATAAGACTGGCCACATCCAATTTTATATATATATACACACCTATGTACATTTATATACACACACACATCCAATTTTATGTGTTTATTATATATATATAAACAGATATACAGAATATAGTATTTCTTCAGATGCTTAACCATCCCATTAGTATTACCTGGAAAAGGGGAGATTACTTCCTTGAATGGACTTTGGTGGTATGCCCCACTATTTGAGCCTAGGTTTATGTTATAGGATGGTTTAGACTATCTTCAGTTCTTCCTTTGGCAGTCTTAGAGTCAGTTTTCATAATTTTTTTTTCCTTTGGTCCATTTATTACCTCCATAAACTAGCCTGAGACTCTCCCTAATAGGCTATATACTCTTTGCAGGCAGGGATTAAATGCTTTTATCTTCCCACACCAAACACAGTGCCTGGATTCTTACCTTGCATGTTGTAGAAGCTTTACAAATGGCTTACTGGTAAATTAATTAATTATAAATGAGACTTCTGGATAGCTTGTGTCTTATTGAGCTTCTAATTGTTTCTTCAGCAGCATTAGCTAGAAAACTCAATTTCCCAGGAGCTATGCTTTATCTTAGTTAATGCTGTTTCAGAGAGGGACTGGGATTTTGTCATGCTGATATAAAATTTTGATTAAATGGAAACAGCAGTTTATTTCTCTTTTACTAATATCTCCACATAAAATACCATTTATTAAATGGAGGTACAATTGGAAAGGAAAGGTTTTCTCAAGTTATTATAACCAAGACATGATACAGTTTTAAAGTGATTTCTACTTCATATGTAGGGCTCACTCAGTTAATGTATCCACTTATTAGGCGTTAGGAAATTTTGACTGAGGAACGAAGTTAGGAAATAGAAGCGCAAACACAGAAACAGAAAGAGACTATATAGTTTGAATAAGTTAATGCTGCTCTACCAAGCCTAATGTTCTCTTTTTGCCCTTCCTCATTTAGTAACGAGGCCATTTCCCCCCAATATATTAACTGTGGCCTAGGAGTGAGTGAAGACATTTGAGCTGCTATATTAAATCACTTTAGGACATTGGGAGTAGGAATTTGCAAATCATTGCTTAAGGGAACCAAATAAGAACTTAAGAAGAGTTCTTACTTACTAAAGGGCCAATATAAATGAAACTGGGATGTCTTAATTCAGTCTTTGATCTCCATGTACCTTAGTAACTCTTAGATTCTGAGTCTGATTCAGATAGGGCCACTACTAACCCATTTGCCTTTGGGAAAATTAGAAAAATGTGCCCTTCCTTGAGGAAAATCTTTGAGTATGTTATGTACAACTTGAACAGTCCTATGAGTTGAGGCCTGAAGAAAGTGGGACTATGGATGAGTACCCTCTCCAGCCTTGTTTGGTGATTCTGGACTCCCCCCTCCTGTAGGGAAGGGAAAAAGAAGGAATGGGAATGAGGGGATGGAGTTGAGAATTGGCTTCGGTATTTAATCAGCAGTACCCAACTTCAGTTCACCCAAATTGTGGTTCCATAAGCAAAACTTATTTGTAAATCAGGGACCAGAACATCTACGTTCTATTAAGAATCATACAGAATTGCTGCTGAGAGGACATGCCCCTTTGTCTCAGTGGCAGAACAGAAAACGTTCCCTGTGGCTTTAGGTTTCAACTGGGAGACTGTCTCGCTTCTCCTGCTGTCACATTTGTCTCATAAAACTTCACAGGTGTCTACTTTGTGAATACTGCCCCCCCCCCCATGGTGCTCTTGTGCTACCCTGATTCACTTTATATAGATGCATGTAGCATTCTGTTAGTACTCAAAATAATACAATGTTTCTATATTAAAGTGAGCACCTTAATGTTTGAAGCAGAATCTTGAGCATTTTTCACTTAGAGTTTCCACATTTTACTTATATTAATGCTTATTTTTTTATACTTCTGGTTTTTTAAGTAGAACATACCTGAATAAATTCAGACCATATATTGTAAAATGGGAAAGCATGTATTAGTTATCCATCCTCTAATTGTGTGGTAGAAGTATATAGCCCCCTGAATTTCTCCCATCCAAGTACTAACCAGGCCCGACCCTGCTTAGCTTCCGAGATCAGATGAGATCGGGTGCGTTCAGGGTGGTATGGCCGTAGACAGCCCCCTGAATTTCTGAACAAAAAGCAACATATGCTCCTTTTAGGGCTCTGAGTCTGTTCAGGACTTGCTAATATGAGCTAGGAGGTGGGAGAGAGAGGCTGTCTAATGCCAGCAGTGTTCTAGAGACTCAGTCGGGAGTTTAAAGCCCTTAAAGACCTCAATCTCCCACCAAAATACAAATCCTGATATAAGGTTATTCTTATACTTAGCGTTAGACTGGATTGTAAAGACTAGTTTAATAAGCCTTTGTATAGAAACGTCTTTTAGTGACATAAATTCACACTGAGAATGAAATTTCACCATGAGCTTTTTATATAATCTTTTATTTTTAAGTTTTGTATTATGGGAAATTTCAAACATAAACAGAAGTGGAGAGAACAAGATAATGAACTCTTAGGTAACATTACCCAGCTTCAGCAGTTAATAGTTTGTCAACCGTGTTTCCTCTAGAGGCCCCCTCTTTTTCCTTTGCCTTGTAGCATCTTAAATTTCAGACATCACGTCCATTTACCTGTAAATATTTCAGTATTTGTCTCTAATTTATAAGGCCTTGTTTTTAAACATAACCGTCATGCCATTATAATACCTATAACATTAGTAGTAATTCCATATGTCATCTAATACTCTTCCACATTCAAATTTCCCTGATTGTCTCAAAAACATCTTTTTACAGATTGCTTGTTCAAACTGGAATCCATGTACATATGTATTTGGCTGTTTGTATCTCTCAGGTTTCATTTTTTCTATATTAATAAATTTTTATGTTTCTACATTTAATTTATCAAGGAAGCTTAAAGGAAAAATTGCTACCAAAATTAATGTGTTAGGCTTTATCTTTAAATCATCAACTTGTATATTCTTTACAGTTTCAGATCCATATATACTTAATGCCGAAATGTGAAAGGCTGAGAAAATGAAAAAACAAAAAAACACACACAAAAAAAGGTTTTCCTTTTGTAACTGAAAAACAGGCATGGATTGATTTTATTACTCAACAGCAGAAACCAAATGCAGAAATGTGGCCCCCACCCTTTTTGAGTTCAAATAGGTCTGTGTTAAATCACATTTTAAAGCTATGTTATAGTTAGACCTAACCAAAATATCACTTTAATTATGAACAAAAAATTTCTAAGTAGTGACCCCTTGGCTTCTGGGATCTTATCTTTTTTGTCTTTCAGATTTGGGGTTTGTATTTCAGCATAGAAAACTCAAACTGAGACAATATTTTCTTACCAAATGTGTGAATGTGTGTACTCCTTTACTGTTACCAATTAACATAACTAAATGGCTTGTTCATTTGATAGTATTCCCATTGAGTTCACTCTGATATCTCAAAAGCATTGTTTTTTGTCAAAACGGTTGAATCATATATTTGCTTCTTTTTAAAAATGCTAATTGTGCCATTCTACCAGGTTTGTGCTTTGTTTTCTTGCAACGTGGCTAGGAGGACAGAGAAGAACTTCTGCCACTAATTTTGACACTACCCTGCTTGGTATAAATTGTGCAGTCCTGCTAAAATGCCTCAAAATTTTACTGTTTCTTTTTATAAACTCTCAATCTTGTGATATCTTTCCTTTCTTAGGATATGAACGAGTCTGCCAAACAAGAAGATATTTTGGAATCCACAACAGATGCTGCAGAATGGAGTCTCGAAGTAGAACGTGTACTACCACAACTGAAAGTCACGATTAGGACTGACAATAAGGTATAGAGGACAGAATACATTCTGTTCAAATAGAGCTTCATAAGGCAATTTCAGGGTCAGGGGTACTCCCAATTACATGAATGATTTAAGGTGGTAGGATTCAGCTTCCAGTGTTCTGTCTTAGCAGAGATTTAGCAGATTGTTGTTGAATGAATCAAGAGTGTAATATTAAAGAAGGAAACAGAAAGCAATAGATCTTTAAAGTCATTTGGAACACTTGCCATGTTTCCTTGGGATTGAGGGGCATTTTCTCAATACATTTTGATGTATTTTCTTAGAAATCATATTTTGTTTAAGTGAATAGTGAACAAAATTGGAATTTCATGACTATATACCAACTGAGTTAGAAAATGGTTTTGGAACCCTGCTGGATGGCAGAACAGAAGACATCCTTGAAGTTGCCTTACATAATCTATTCAGTATATATGATTAAAAGTCAAGTAGTAAGCAAATAATCAAAGCATTTGCATTAAGATTTGGGGATTGGGCCCAGATGAACTGACCCATTTAATCAAGTTTCGGTTTCCTTTTTACCTACAATTTACAAGAACTTCAGAACAAACTAATAGGTGACTAGACAATACCATTCTCATTAATATTATAATAATGTCTACAGAAGGGACTAGAGAGACATCTAGGTAAAGAAACTAAAGGGGTTTTTATCCTTGGAGGTTGGAGAAAAGCACCAGCATTATGGAACAAGGTTCTAAGGAAGCTTGTTACTCTGAAACTATGGTTCTGTATCTACCCCCAAAGATTTGCTGTTTTCTGAGTGCCTAGGAAATGAATTTATTCTCGGAATGTCTGGATTTGAGCTTGTAAAACTGTGTCCTAGAGAGGGTAAGAAGCAGCCTAGACTCCTCGGGCAGTCCTAGAATAGGATAAGGGCAGCAAAGGTCTTACTAGACTGAGCAGCTGTAAAGGTAAGTGGGCAAATCCTACAGCCTGTTTGCCATGTATTTACCCAAACATTATGGATAGCCATTATTTGACTACATTAGGGGTGAATTCTTTGTTTGCGTATCTCTTATATGTAAATACGTGTTAATACAGATTTCTTCACTGATTTGATCTCTGCTGGAAGCCATAATTTGCAAAAATGTGATTTTTTTAGTAAAAATGTAATTTCTAATTCTTTATTTTATAAGAAGAAATCTGATAAAATTAAAAATCACGGTTATTGTGATTCTAGTTAGAATAACATGTTAAAATAACCATGTAGTGAGGAACTCTCAGGTACATCTTAATCCCATAAGGAAGCAAGTTTAATTTATTTACTTTCAAGCTAAGTAAACTCTTGAAATCCAACATCTCATTTAGAGCCTAATAGGATCACACAAGAGTGTCTTTTTAAAGCATGGTCGTTGATCTCTATGTAATAGGAGTAACTGAATAAAGAAAGAGTATAAATGTAACTTCTAACACATACAGTTTTACAAAACTAAGTACAGGTCAAATTCTACTACAAACCAATATTACAGTAATCAGAATCCTGGGTTATTAGAGAGTCAATGATCTCCTGATTTGGGGAAGAATTAAGTAGGTGAAAGTTGGCCTCTTAGTCTTGTGCCATGTATTACCAGCCTTGATTTTATGAGGATATACTGTGCCAAATCAATTATACAAATTTTACAAGCAACATTCTGAAATGTCAGATAAAGTTTTGAAGGTTTTTTTTCTTTATATGAATAGCATTTTGAATTTAGATTTTTGTGGTAAAATATACTGACCTAAAGTAATGTTTGAGTGCTTTTTAAGAATTCTTCTCTAGATCATTTGGCCTTTGTGTCTAGTATTTCACAAACTCTAAGTATTTCAGAGGTATCAAGTGGGAAATACAGGTTTTGGGTCAATTCTTTATTCAGCTTTACTTAAGAAAAATAAAATTATACATTGATTTGAGAAAATAAGGGGCTAATGAATAAAGAGATGTTTTTCATGCCTCAGAAATAAAAATAATCTGGTCATGAATGAGGTTTCTCACAGGCTCACTATCCTCCATCAGAAGAGGTTGACTCCTGCATTGTGGTAGATTGCATTCTTTCTCAACTCCTGACTCTACCAAAACCAAATTTGATTTGGCCAAAACCATTATCTTTCACTCAACACAGGCTGTTTAGGACCATTTAGAGAATTCAACATTGTGTTTGAGGGAAAATGAGTTTTTTTCAGATCAATGTGCTTTACTGATCACTGTTAGATTAATTTTTAAGTAGCATAGAGATGTGGGAAATAAGTAATAAAGGGCCTCCATTATTTAAATCCATTATAAAGTTCTTGAAAATGACCTTGTGTTAGTAGTAAATAAGTCCCATATTTATTTAGCACTGGATCAAATGTTTGTTTTGCTTTCTTTTCTCACAAATTCAGTTTATTCCTTGTATGCTTCCTGGCAGGTAATTGCAAAAAAAAGTAAATCTCCTTTTCTGTTCTTTTTGCATATTATAGTATGTATGCTTTGATGAGATCCTCTCATATACTAATATTTTATTTTATATTCTCCCTAATGTTGTAATTAGGTTTTTATTGCTGGGCTAGCTTATCCTTTTTTCTGGCACCACTTGTTACTGTTGACAGTTTTCAAAGAATGCAAACAAATTTTAATATTAGCTTAAACAAATTATCATTGGGAAAATACATATGTTGCCAAAAATACAAATAATATGTTCCACAACTGAATGTGAAGGACTTCTATCATATGTTACCTTGAGTGGACCATATTAGTAGTTCCTTTTTTAGGGTTGGTTATAGAGATTGCTCCTGGTCATTACTTCTAGCGTGTGATATACCCAGCGACCAACTCAGATCTGCCCTAACTTGGAATAATGTGTCTAAACACACAGTCAGAAGTTCTGCCAAGAAAGTCAATAAATTCAGCCAAATCCTGGGTCATTCCATTCTAGTTAATGCCTCAGTTATGACCAAGTGAGTAAAGCTCTGGAGTCAGTTCCTTAAAAGGGCAGTCTGAGGACAGCTAAATTAGAGTAGATACCACTGCCACCTAATAAAATCATCTATGAGTATTACTAGTGCACTGTGACTGTATATCTTGCACTTTTTGTTCTTTCCCTCCTTTTTTTCTCTTTATATCTCTTTCCCTTTCTTCTTGTGTGTTTTTATGTCTTTTTTATTGTTTTTTGTTAGACCAACAGTTGGTGCCTACAAGTGTTACATCAGTACTCTGGTGAAATTTAGAACTAAGAGCAAACATCTGTGATTATAATCAGACTAGACTTAAATCTGTAACTGGTCAAGAATTATCCTAATCTGAGGGGTTTTTTTTAAGATTTTATTTATTTATTTGACAGAAAGAGAGCGCGCATGCACAAGCAGGGGGAGCAGCAGGGAGAGGGAGAGGGAAAGCAGGCTCCCCCGCTGAGCAGGGAGCCTGACTCAGGGCTAGATCCCAGGACTCTGGGATCATGACCTGAGCCGAACGAAGGCAGATGCTTAACCGACTGAGCCACCCAGGCACCCCTCTCTGAGTCTTTTTTAAAATGCACTTCTGTTTTTTAATTATAAAAATAATATGGAAGCAATTCAAGGGGAAGAGGGATGGGCAGTATGCTATGAATTAGAAGCTAGTGATCCCACATTTAGTTTCACTATCAATTCCTGATCTATTGGGCCAGAGTTTCAGAAACCTAGTGGAACTGTGGTAGCCACAAAGATCAAGGGAAGGTAGAGCCTATCTCACACATCTTCCCTTGGTACCCAGAATTCACATTTCTACCATTTATTAGATGTGTGATCCAGTGCAAGCTACTAAACCTCTCTGTCCCTCCTTCTCCGAATCTGTAAAATGGGACTAATTATATTACTTACCTTACACAGTTGTTGTAAAGCACCAACAACAGTGTCTGAGACATAATTAATGCCTAATAAATAAATGTTAATTATTGTTAAATTACAGTATTGTTATTATAATATTATTATGTTCTATCATGGCCCTCTTATATTCAGTGCCTATATCAGTATTCAGGAAGAGTTTACAAAATTTCTGTACTAATACTTCCATCATTTAAGGGAATATTTTAAAACGTCAGCATTATAGTCTTACATGGGAATAGAATCAGACTCACATAAGGAATCAGGCTCAAAGTATTCACTTTGGTAAATCTTTCCAGTTTTTTTTCCCTAGTAAAGGTATATATGATGTGGTAATAATAACTGACATTCACTGTTTACTATGTGCCAAGTGCAGTTCTTAACACACTTCACATATTATTAATTCACTTCATCATTTCCACTGCCCTGTTAGATACAGCTACCTTTTATTGCAGGGGTGGAGACTGAAACACAGTGAAGTGAAGTAACTTGCTTTTGCCTAGCAAGTGACAGATATTTGAACCTACAACCCAGGTTCTTACCTATTCCATTAGTGACAATATCCCATACTGGTTAAAAGCACAAATTCTGAATCCCGGTTGCTTGAGTACAAATCCTGGCTGTAATACTTGCTAGCTGTTGGACCCTGTGTGCAAGTTTCAACCACTCTGTCTCAGTTTCCTCATCTGTACAATGGAGTTCATTATAAAACCTACCTCAAAGAGTTATTAAAGGGATTAAATGAATTGACTTATCTTAAGCACTTAGAATGGTGCCAGAAGAATCACTTAATATATGTTGACTACTATTTCTGTGTGCTTTTATGTGTATACAGTTGAGATTACACCTCTGTTTTTAAAAATATAGTAGTACATCATGAGCAGTTCCACACATCCTTAAAACTTACAAGCCATAACTTTAGCTGAGTGGTACATAGCAGAGATGGCTTAGCCAAGCTCAGCAGGTTGGGTCAAACCAGGAGGTCTAAGATCTTGGTGGAAAAATGGCTGGCCGGACAGAGTCATGCAACAATTGATGGTTAGAATATGGGCAAGCATAAGGACCCTAAGATCTGAGAATACAGACCAATAGCAAGAAATGAAACCCGCCAGTGAGTCATTTTAGAGAAACAAGTGGTTATGGAGGGTGGAAGTACTTGGTGACATTTATTGAAAGATAATATTTTCCTTCATGATTGAAATATCTTTAATTCCATAATAGTAATTTTTTAAAACTTTTAAGTGAACCAGTTGACAATTGCTGGCTGGAATAATAATGGTAGTTGAGACTGAGCTGCCAAAGAATTCTGTTCCATAATTTCTGAGGAAATAAAAGACATGGTTGCACATTCATATAGATTTCACTTTCTGTATTTTTTATTAATTTTGAATCACTAAATAATGCTGTTTCTCGAAGAAAATTAATCTATCTTTTTTAGTTTTCTTTTTATTATTAAAAAAACAAGCCTACATTTGACTTTGTGGAAATAAAGGATATCACCTAAATGAGAACAAAGACTATGTATTTAGAGCTTGCTATAGCGAGGGAGTTAGCCACCATCATCTGCATTTGGCAGAGACTTAAAGGCAGGCAGGAGTATTTAAACGATTTATAGTAGGAGAAAGAGAAGCCTTCAGCAATGTTCAGTTATGACTGGAGATTTGGAGGCAGGCTAACGAGAAGCAGGGCCTCCTATGTGTCTGGTTCGGAAAGGATATGTGGCTTTGTCTGGCTGGTTGTACACTGGAAGCAGGTGGGTGAGGAGAAAAACTGGGGAAGCCAGCAGTTACTAAGTCCTGACCATTTTTTGGCCAATTTCACTCAGAGGTTATGGTTTGACTTCCTGAACTAGTTGCTGCAGATTGTGGGTCAGAATTTTTTTTTTTAAGATTTTATTTATTTATTTGTCAGAGAGAGAGAGCGCACAAGCAGGGGGAGTGGCAGGCGGAGGAAGAAACAGACTCCCTGTTGAGCAAGGAGCCTGATGTGGGACTTGATCCCAGGACCCTGGGATCGTGACCTGAGCCTAAGGCAGACGCTTAACGGACTGAGCCACCCAGGCGTCCCAATAGATCAGAATTCTATTTTATATAATGGCCTGGACATTGTTCTGCATTCGTATATTCAGTCTCTCAGCTTCATCCATTGAACCGAGGGAAAGTGGCTTCTTAAAATGATCAGTCTTATCAGTCTTTATCAGGAGAATGACTTTTTTTTTTCAAGTCAAGGGTTTTTATCATAATAGAAACCAAGTAAACATTAATAATATTTATCCCTGTTCTCCAGAAATAAGGAAGAGCAGAAAGTGTGAAATCAGTTTTCAACTAAACCTTACATAGACCCTTTTCCTCAATTATACAGTATTTATTCCTAAACAATTGTATATTATAATGATTTAATAGGAGGTGTTTAATGCAATGAACAAATGTTCTATCATGCTTTCATGCCCTGGATATTGTAATTAAAATTTTGATTAATGACTTAAATTGATTTTTTTCCAAATTATAATTAAATGTTTCCTGCTCTGTTGTTTTAAAAGATAGTTGGCTAAGTACACCCCCTTCATTCCTCCAAAATGTCTCCTACTCATTATGTAAATCTTCAGGTTCATTACAAGAATTTAGATAAAGAGATTATATATATATTTTAAAGGCTTTGGAAGTACTACAGCATGTGTTTCTAATTATTTCAAGCCTTTGATTCACTGAACTGCTTTTTTACATCCTTACCTATTTTTCAGTGTCTAACTTTCTCAGGGTGTAGTTGTAAAAAGAAGCCTAAACTTTAAATTTCAACTCCAAACTGGATTTTATTTTAACGTAAATAAACCATACAGGTATTGCCTTGGGTAATTCACAGCAAGAAACCTTTCTGCAAGAGTCATTGTGCTAAGGATGGAATCATTGCAATAGTCTTGAGCCCTTGGGCTCTCTAGTCACTGTGAGAGCTAAAAACTAAGAGGCAGAAGAGAGGCCTTTATTAATCAGCAGGTGGAATTCCATTTAAATGAACCTGGAGGGACCACAGAATTACTATATTAGATTTAAGTCTGTTCAAACTGGAAGCCAAATCCTGCAGAAAATGTACAATAGTAGGCTTTCTCTTTTTACTGTTATAGACAAATCTGTATCTGGAAGCAAGATGAGGGAGGGTATTTTTCTCATTCCAAAACAGTGCAGAGAGTAACTTGCTTTGACCTTCTGCCATTGCTGTGTTTGGATGCAGTATAAGAAGAATATTAATAAAATTTAGCTTTCTAAGTATTTCTGACCTGTAAGGATTTATGAATTGTTATAGTTTGGAAATAAAGAGCATTTCTTAAGACTTGTACTCTGGTTGTTGGATAGGCTATATTGATAGGATTCTTGCATCCATGAGCAAAAAGGTATAATATATTCTGTGGGCTAGGATATAAGAATACAGCTTATGTATATATTAGTCATTAAAATGTGATTCTGCCTGTTATTTGAATAATGGAGAAACTACATTTATAATTTTTTAAGATTTTCTGGTAGACAGACCTTTTGTTGAGAAATATTCACATAAATAAAAAAAATAAGGCACCAAAAAAAAAAAAATCAGCTTTCACAATTACCAGTAACAAATGTAAATACAGGTGGCAATAAGTTGGTCTCCATGAGGCTCCATGCAGGAGTAATAGCTCCAATTACTGTCACAAATGTTTGTAATTGTATCTATTGCTGCCAGACAATAAATGCTTTGTAATATAGTAAGGCCATAAATGTACATGCTGCTGTTGTTTAAACAAAATACAATTTTCGGCAAATTTATCCTTGAAACACCTGCTATAATCAAAAAGAGGTGAATGCTATCAAAATAAACTGCCTAAATTAACTAGACACACATACATTTTTAGAGCAGCCTGCATGATTACTCAACTGCTACGTTGTCTCAAAGAATGAGGGGAAATATTCACTGATGGACATTTACAGGCAAGCGTTCTTTAAAGGAGACTACAAAAAACAGAGTATTGCTTTGGATTTTTGTGTTATTTTTAAAGCATGGTGTTATTTTGTGGACTTAAAGTTTTATTCACTGTTTTTTGTTTTTTTTTTTCTTAAGCTGGTCAACTTTTTTTTTTTTTTTTTCCTTTTTAGCATATGGGTCATGGACAGAGATCAGGATTGTGGAAAAGAATAGTGTGCTTAAAATTATATATGTAAAACTACTGCAAAGGGGTGGAGAAAAACCCAGCCATCCTTAAGCAACTGAAACGATTTTTAGCTGCTTCTGTCTCAGTCTTGTTGAACATTCAGGATATTCTGTTTAAAGATAGTTGATGATGCCTTCCTTCCTGTTTACCCTGAGTGTGATAATGTTTCCACTGGATCGGGGAAAGGTTTCATTTATCACAGATCGAAATAGGAGAACAAGTGTTTTTGCTTTAGAGATTACCATCAACTCTAAGTAAAGAGCATCTACAGTGGTAGCAGATTTTAAGGAAATAACCAATAAAGAGCGCATGTTATAGAAACACTACAGAGGGAAGTTACTAATGCCTCACAGCAGATATACCTCAAATAGACACTTGTGATTGAGAGCAGTGAATTAATATATATTGATTATAATTAAAATTTCTAGACTGCCTAAATATTTCATTATTGCAAAGTATGATTTAATGTTTCCTTTAAATCACTTAATGTAAAAGTATGAATTGAAACAGAAACCATTTGTCATATGGACCTTCCTATGAAATGTACTCTTTAATTGGTTTGATTCATTTTTCCAATCAATGATATTAGAGTAATTCTCACTATCACTGTTTTATTATTAAATTTCTTAATATGTGGACAGATTTTACTCCCATAGCCTTTATGCCATTATATTCGATTGTTTCCTTATGCCAAGGTAATGACTTATGTTTCTTGGTTCTTCAAATATGCAGATGGCTCTATTTATTTTTTCAGGTTTTGTTTTGTTTTGTTTTGTTTTTTGAGTATTGTATGAGATCAAGGTTTTGTTTAGTAGATTCTTGAAGTTGAGCAGGACTGTCAAGGCTCTCTCTTCCGGCTATGCATCGTGGTTACTCAGCATCCTGTGAAATAATTACATTCTCACTTGGCCTAAGAGTGCCCCTGCCTTCACAGAAGGGCCCCCACCCACTCCCCGTCTGCCTTGCCCGATCACTTCTCTGAGCTTGTAACTCCTTCTAAAGTCTAGAAACCCTCACTCGGGAGATTTCTGTGGCCATATAAAAGGGATGTGGATGGAGTAAGCACGAATAATAAGTCAGAGTCAACATATGAAAACACTTTAGTAACAGATGGTAGTCAGTAAAGGTCATCTTTTTGTTTTGTTGTTTTGTTTTAAAGATTTTATTTATCTGACAGAGAGAGACAGCGAGAGAGGGAACACAAGCAAGGGGAGTGGGAGAGGGAGAAGCAGGCCTCCCGCTGAGCAGGGAGCCCAATGCGGGGCTTGATCCCAGGACCCTGAGATCATGACCTGAGCCGAAGGCAGATGCTTAACGACTGAGCCGCCCAGGCGCCCCAGTAAAGGTCATCTTTGAGCACACAATTAGAAATGTAATTCTTTAACTAACAAGGTATTTTATTTAGAGATTATGGATCTCCAGTTTCAATTCAGCTACAGGCAGGTGTGAGAATACTAGAGATTGTTATGATAGTCTTTTTTTTTTTTTTTTAAAGATTTTGTTTATTTGACAGAGAGACACAGCAAGAGAGGGAACACAAGCAGAGGGAGTGGGAGAGGGAGAAGCAGGCTTCCCGCGGAGCAGGGAGCCCGATGCGGGGCTCGATCCCAGGACCCTGGGATCATGACCTGAGCCGAAGGCAGACGCTCAACGACTGAGCCACCCAGGCGCCCCGTTATGATAGTCTTTGCTTACCCTCTGTGCACACTGTCTTCTTCTCTACAACAAGGGGAATATCTAGAAAGCAAGAACTTTCCTGAGGAAACTCGAATTTCCAGCACTAGTGGATTCCCATACTCCCTGCAACAAATATACACATACAACATATACCACACACATACATACTCAGCCCCTCTTAAGTCGTATATTTAGTTCTTTGAACGCTTACAAAGAAAAATCCTGTTTTCACACAACAAGTGTGTACCACAGAAGACTTTAAGCTGCTGGCAATGAAAGAAAAAGGTCACATTAAAAAATTCAGAAAGCCACATTCTGTAATTACCTCACAACCTGATGGGCATTTTTCATTCAGAAAGTAATTCAATCTCATGAAAAAAATACTTGATGGACAATCTCTCTCACCTCTCTTCTCTTTCTCTCTCTCACACACACACACACAAACGTGCACAAATGTGAGCCATGGTGAAGCTACAAATTAACAAGTAGAACAAGAAGAAGAGATTGCAAAACCGCTTGTGCAAAGTGGCAAAAAGAGAATATAGATAATGTTCTATTATTAGGGAAAGGAGTGTTGTGGGTGGAGGAGAGAAATCCGCTGCTCTTCTCCTTGCATTGAAAGCATGATGAATTATCGACCTGTCCCAGCAACATTTGCTACAGTGAACTTAAGACATGCAGCCACTTCTATCAAGCTGTCTTCTCTGCTTTTTTCACTTAACCTGATTCCCTGCCATCAGATTTCCGAAGAATTTTATCATTGACCATGGATGGGGCATTAAACATGTTACACGAACATCAGTATTCCACACTGAAATCTTGAGACTGATCACTTTTGGACTGCCGCTCACATTTGGCCCTACCTCTCTACCACTGCAGCTGTAGTTATAATTTTAATAACTAAGTCTCTCTCCCTGTGGCTGAAACAGAGATGAACTGCCCAGATCCCCTTACAGTCAAGGACTTGCTGCCCAGCCACAGAGTGTGGTCAACAGACAACCCCTAGCTGTCTGCTCCTTTGATGGCAGAGAGCTTCCTAGCCCAGGACATGCCCTTCCAGAGTAGCCCACATCTGGACTTATGTGAATTGTTTAAAGTATTATAAATAATACTGCTTTGAAAATTCTTGTAAATGTCTTTTGGTGAACATCTGAACACATTTCTACCGGAATTTCTACTAGGGTGGAATTGCTAGGTCTTAGGGTCTTATGTTCAGCTTTAGCAGACCCTGCCAAATAGTGTTTGAAGGTGGTTATACAAATTTATACTCCTCCCAGCAGGGTATGAAAGTTCCAGTTGCTCCGCATCTTTATCAACATTAAGTATTGAATCTTTTTAAGTTTTGTCATAATAGATATGTTATGGTCTCATTGCCATTTTAATTTGCATTTCCCTGACGACTGCTGAAGTTGAACCCCTTTTCATATGTTTGACATTTGGATATCCTCTTGTCTTTTGCTATTGGGTTATCTGCGTTTTCTTTTGATTTATAGAAATTATTTTTATATACTCCGGATATGAGTCCTTTGTCAGGTATATGTATTGCAAATACGTACTCTTTAGCTTTTCTTTTCACTCTTATTGGCATATTATGATAAACAATTTATTTTTAATTTTAATATACTCAAATGATCTTTTTTGGGGAAAAGGGAATATGGCTAATATTTATGTTTTATTTAAGAATCATTGCTTACCCCAGTGCTATGAAGTTATTCTCCTATGTTTTCTTTTTGAAGCTTTATTGCTTTACTTTTTGTATTGAGTTCTGTGATTCATCTAGCATTGATTCTTATGTATGGTGTGAGGTAGAACTCAAGATTTATTTGGTATACATACGTGTGTGTGTGTGTATGCAGCTGACCCAGTTTATTGAAAAGGTTATCTTTTCACCAGTGCACCGCTTTGTCATAAAAAATGAGCATGTATGTGTGGGTCTGTATTTGGACACTCTGTTTTATTGCACTAGTCTATTTGTTGTTCTTTCATACTACTGAAAATGGTATCTTTTTAGATTTTATTTTCTGTCTATTGCTGGTATATAAAAATAATTATGGGGGCACCTGGTGGCTCAGTCGGTTGAGCATCTGACTCTTGATTTTAGTTCAGGTCATGATCTCAGGGTCATAGGATCGAACCCCGCATTGGGTTCTGTGCTGGAGATTCTCTCTCTCTCTCTCTCCTTCAAATACATAAAATCTTAAAAAATATACAGTTCTGTGTATATACAAACACACGTCTCCAGGAAACATGCTAAATTCACTTATTCATTCTAACAATAGGCCTATAGGTTGTTTTGCATTCTCGGTGTATATAATTATATCATCTGCAAATAACATCAATCTTCTTTCTTTACAAGCCTTATCCCTTTTATTTCTTTTATGTTGCCTTATATAGTGGTTAAGAACTCTATATTGGATATAAGTGGTATTAGCAGGGAGAAAGCTGTCAATATTTCAATTTTACCATTAAGTATGATGTTAACTTTTTGACTTTTATAAATATCCTTTACTAGGTTAAGGAGCTTCCTTTTTGTTCCTAGTTTGCTAAGAATTACTACGAATGGATGTTACATTTTTTTCAAATGATTTTTTTTCTTCATCTATTAAGAGGATCATATGATTTGTTTCCTCTTTTTTTTCCTCTCTTGCTATGGTGGATTATATTGATTGATTTTTGAGTATTAAACTAAGCTTGCATTTTGGAATAAATGCAACTTAATCGTGATATATTATCCTTTTTATATATTACTGGATTCGATTTGCTGGTATTTTGTTGAGAATTTTTATATCTATGTTTACAAAAGATACTGATTTGTAATTTTTCTTGTTTTTTAGGTGTCTTTTTCAGGTTTTAGTGTAATGCTATCTAGGCCTCATAAAACAAGTTGGCAATTGCTCTCCTTTTTTTTTTTTTTCTTTTCTGTTCTCTGGTATTTGTATAAAGTTGTTGTTATTCCTTAAATATTTGAGAAAAATTCACCGATGAAGCCATCTGGGTCTGGCTATTTCTTTGTGAGAAAGTTTTTAATTGCATGTGTTTATCCTAAAATTTTTAAATTCATTTTTTTAATTATACAATTGATATATAAATATATTCTTGGAAATATTCAAATATTACAGATGAAACTAAAGTCTCCTTTAACCATTACCCCCTTAAAATGTTTAGTTATACTTCACTGCATTTCATCAGGGAAATGATAAGTCATGATATCGTGGTCTCTGCCAGTTTACGCTCTACTGCTGACTTGCCTGTAAGCTTGGGCAGTCTACTTTAAAGGAGCTACGTCTCAATTTCCTCATCTAATGAGAGTTTTTAAAAGAATTGTATGTGATGATGTTTGGATAGAGCTTAACATAGTGCCTGACACATACTAGACATTCCTTGAATGTTCACATTGAAGCTATCATTAGATGTAAGAGGATCTCAGAATGGATGTGACTATTGGGGAACTACTCTATACCAAGGAAGGAAATAGAAAAGGTTTCTAAGTAGCCAAAATAGAAATCACAAAAAACTATGTACTAAAGCTCATGCATTTTATTTATAGGAGAGTCTGATAAATCCTTCTTTGGAACTTACATATAGTTGTTTCAGAGATGATTCTAACAAGGTTGGTAAAACAGACTGTTCATCCACAGCAGATTAGAAGCAGCAAACCTCCTGTAGCATCTAAGCTTTAGCAAAACAACTGAGCTAAGAAACATTTATTTAATGTGCAAACTCGCATTGAAAATCGTCAGTTTCTTGTATTCCTTATTAAAATTGGGTGACAAAGCAAGGAAATGAAAGAAGCAGGTCGGTGTAATGGAAGATCTGTAAGTGAGAGAAAGGACATTTGGCTTTTTGTAATTGACGTGGTAAAAAATCATACCACCTCAATTTGTTACCCAATCGGTGAAATGGAGGCACAAGATTTCCTCCCCAGAGTAATCTTGAAAACCCACAGAGAAAGTGAATTCAGGGGTAGAACAGAGGCCTGATAAGAAAAATGCAGTGAGACCCCTTAAATGCAGGGAGCCCATAAAAACCCTCGTAAATATTGTCATATTCACTAAAGCACAACTGCAAAAACAGAACATTAAATTAAGATTCCATTAGTAATTATTCATGACACAGTTGGGGGAGAACCAGTAAGAATAGAGGGAAAAGGGAGGGTAGATGGCAGAAGTAACATTTTTGTGATAGAGAGCAATTCAAATTACATCCGAGCCTTGGGGCCCTGCTCCCACTCTTGGGGGCTGGAGCAAAGGTGCCACTAGATCCACGGACTATGAGACTCAGCTGTGCTCTGGCAGGGACTTTTCCTGAGCCCAGAAAAAAACATCCCCGCATACACCAATGTGCCTTCCTCAGCTTTGTTCTCTCAAGAGTCCTTTGGCTCTCCTCCTCTCCACACATAAAGAAGCTCAAACTTGGGGGAAAAAACCGAGAGTTTGACATTTTACAAGTTGTAAATTAGTGAAACGTATACACAGATAAAAGTTCCATTTGCCATCCCCAGCTTGTGTTTCGGTCTCTCTCTCCGCAGCAGTTTCAGAGAGGACCTTGAAGCATTGAGTTGGAGATCCGGACAAACCAAGTGTCTCTGCATCATATGTAAAGTTAATCATTCAGGGGTTGTGCTGTTGAAGTAAAACCCAGAGCTCCATGTAGTCTTGCTGGTCACCCTAACAGCTGCAGCTGGATCTCCTACATTTTGACGTTATGGTATGCTGTGAATCACCATCTGCAGATATGCATCGCAATTCTTCAGTTTTTGAAAGGGGGAGAGATATACTTTGGCACTAAAGAATTTGGAGTGGGGAGGAGTACCTTTGCTGGCCACCTCAAAAGTGACAGAATTATATGAGATTTTGTATGAAAGGATTTTTAAAAATAGAAAGTCTAAAGAAGATATACTGCATCATTATTAGTCTTCTCATTTCCTCGGAGAGAGGAAATGTGCTGGATTAGTGAAAAACTCAACTGCAATAGAGAGGAGAAATGAGCTTAATGAACACACTTAGAGCACTTTGGAACAGGTGACCAGTAAACTCCAGAGGCCCGTGTGGTCTCACTTGATATGTAACAAAAAAAAATTTTGGTTTACCTTAGATACTCTGCAGTATTTCATTTTATCATAAAGAAAAGCAGTCTATAGTATGTGGAAAATGCACTGGTTTGGGAGTGCTTTCCATTTTCCAGACATGAAACTTGAGAAAGGTCATTTAACTTACTTGATTTTTCGTTTTCCTCCTATACAATCTGTATACATAGTCAGTTTTTCTGTATTGAAAACAAGCCCAAATCACAGTGGTTTATAATCGTAATAACAACACATTTACCCTCACTCAGGACACAGGTCTGCTGATGTGTGATTTAGGGGCAGCTCTACTCCTGCTGTGTTCCATGTTTCTTAGTCCCAGAGTCAGGCCGAAAGTATAACCCCGATGTGGGGCATGCCTATTATCATGGCTGAGAGAAAGGGAAAGCGGGCTGATGGATGCCTCTTACAGCGTGTGCACAGGCCTGGCCTAGGCCATGCCCACTGCTATTCCACTGGCCAGAGAGAATCACATGGCCAAGGCCAGCATCACTGGGGCAGGGAAGTATACTCCTCCCACAGCTGGCCTGCAAATCACATAACCCTCTTACAGGGAAGGGTAGAAGTGAAAAAGAAGGGCTGAGAAATCGACTTAGCACTCCAAACCTTTGTGAGTCTCTAATAAGGAAAGGTGTATAAAAGTGTGTTGTAACCTAATGGATTCTCTACCAATATAAGGATTGCTAGCATTGTTGGACAGTTCCTTTTACTGTTTTATTTTGGGGATCAAGTCCTTCATCACTTCTTCATTCTTACCACAAACCTTTGTAAACTTTTTAACCATCTCCATTGTAGTTTTTTAAAAGCTATGTATTTTGCCTTTTTACATTCATGTTTTTAAAATGTTACAAGTATGATCACTTATATTTTCTGCTGTAACTGTATTAAATGCCTTTCAAGAACTACTTGGGCATCCAGGAGGTTTTTGACTTTTTTTCCCCCTGATGATTAAAGTGATGATTAAAAATTGTCTTGTAGGAAATTTGGAAAATTTTGGAAGGATAAGAAATTCTAAACATCGGTATCCAAATTCCTGGCTTAATATATGCATACACATACAAATATACACAAATACTAGTTTTTACTCAATTGGACCAATAATAGTGTATTCCTTGGGGAATGTTTTTCCACTTTACTATATGTTGTTCACGTGCATTTTTGCTGGGTAAGTTTTTATTGAAAACATGAATTTAACCTTTCGATAGGCAATACATATATATTATAAAGCCCAGTAATAAAACACACACTCATGAACCCACTCCTCAAGTTGAGAACTAGACCATTACGTGCCCTTGAAATTACCTGTGTAATTCTGCTGCTGCCCTTGGCCTCCCGTGGGGAACCACTGTCCTCACGTTTGCATGTTATGTATTGTCATTAGCTGCTGCTGCTGCTTCCTCTTCCTCCACTTCTTCCTCTTCCTCTCCCCCCTCCTCCTCCTCTTCCTCTTCCTTTTTTGTTTTAGTGTTTTCGTATATGTGTATATCGCCAAACAACGTATCATTGAGCTGTGCTTCATTGTGAGCTTTATAAAAATGGTATCATACTGCATTATTTTTAGTAGTGAAATGGATGTTACAAAATTCGTTTAAACTGTCCTCTACTGTTAAATATTTAGAGAGTTAAATATTTACAGAGATGTTTTACCAAGAACTTGTACATTCGTCTTTGTGTGTATCCCCAAATGTTTCCTTGAGAATAACTTCTAGAGGTGAAATTGCTGGGTTAAAAGGTTAGAACGTTTTTAAGCCTTTTTTTTTTTTTTTTTATAACTGTACATCAGGAAATGTGTCCATCTAGATTTTAATTAAACAAACATTCAGGTTTATGTGGCAGATAATTATAAATCATTATTAGCTTTCCACTTTAAAAGGCAATAAGAATACATAAATATGTCCCAGTGGGTTATCATATTAAAAAGTTCCAAACTAAATTCCTCAGTATTTCTGGCTCCCTGAAATCTGTTCTTCTCACACTGATAATACTAATATCTTAGTTCCTAAGGCTAGAAACCTTAAAGACAACTTCTCTCTGCTACCCCACCTCCACTTCAGCCAGCCCGCACTTGCCCTTAGTCCTCAAGTCCTGCGAGTTCTGTGTCCCCGATGTCCCTTGAGCCCATGCCTTCTCTTTCATTCTCACAGGCACTGCTCTACCGCAAACCCTGCTCATGTACCACGCGGACCATTACACAGCCTCGTAACTGGTTGCCTACCTGCCTTCAGTCTCTTGCCTTTCTAATTCTTTCTGGCCTTCTAGTCCTTCTCTGTTAACTTTCTCAAAACACAAATTTATCCTAAAACTGAAACCAAAAATCTTGAATAGCTCTCCATTGTCCACATGATAAAATGCACATTCCTCAGTGAAAGCCCTCCGTCTAACTTAACCTACCTCTCCAGCTTTGCTTCTTCATGATTCATCCTCTCCACCCCACCCCTCCCCGCCCTGCCCCACCCCACCCTACCCCACCCCAAAAACTTTGTGTTTTATATTCCAGCCAGCCTGGGCTCTTGTTCCCTATATATTTTCCGGTTTTTTTTTGTTCCTGTTACTCCCTCAGCCTAAAATACCCTTCCTCTCCCACTCCTTTCCAGCCTGTTGAAATGCCACTCATGCTTCAAGCTTGCACTGCCGTGCCAGTTCCTCCGAGTTTAACATCAATGTAAGTTATCATAGTTATACGTAGATGAGTCAGGCATGTTTAATTCTCTAGAAATATTTTTATCAGAACATGAAAAAGTAGAGTTTTTACATTTGCTGGGTAAAGGATAATGCTGGGTAGAAAAAAGCAGAACACAAACTATATTAAAACACCGATTACTATAAATAAAAGGATATCTATATAAAGTATATGTATATATAATGTGTGTGTTTATACATGCATATATCTACAGACACAGAGACTGTAGAAATACTTGGTGTTTATTAAGCTTATAAAATTTTTTTTGGAATCAGGCTGAACGAGTACTGTTTTGGAAAAATTACTAATATAATGATACCTATTACGTTCATTTTCTTTCATAAAGATGCTTGCTTGGGCTTAAACAGGTTTCCATTTTGAGGCTTAACCATATTTGGTCCAGTTGCAGCAGGCCAGCCAGTCACCTCTCCTCCCCGTTCCAGTGTTGACTGGCTGAGTTGGAGAGGCCTATTTCCTTGCCAAACCTGTCTAGTCATAGTCACAGGTGATGCACAGTCCCCTCAACTGTAAAATGAAAATGTTGCACCAGATGACTGTTAAATGGATGAGTAGATGATCTTTAAGGTCCTTCCCAGCTCTCATATTCTGAGATATTTTTTGCTCATGAGACAGGAAAAATGCTTATGGACAAAGGGAAGTGCTGATTTGTTCTCTGCTCTAGCACCTTCCCTGGTGTCAAGTAGCAGGTTGCTCCTTTTATTAACTCTGACCTGCCAGAATCTATTCTGTGGGAATTAATACGTTTGGCTTCTGATCCAGGTGCACCACTACCAGAGTGGCTTTGAGTGTGCCCCTTTCTGTCACTGGGCCTCTTTTTGCTTATCTGTGAAATGATAAAGGTGAGACTAGATGCTCTTTGAGGTTCTTTAATATATTGTAATTTTATCATTGGTATGTGTGATGTACCCCAGGATTTTTTTCCCCTGTAGTCACTAGCCCATGTTTCAAAGTTAAGAAATCGGTAGAAGAGGACAATTCACAGTATATTTTTCTCTTCACAGAATAGTGTAGATAGCAAAGTAGAGCATCAGGGTATGCAAACAGATATGTATAATTGAGGAGTATCCTGCTTCCATCACTTCAACTTACCATAATATTTTTTCTCATCGTGGGTATTTCTCCAGTCTTAAAATTGTTACCTTTAGTAATGTAAACCAAAAGATTTTGAAGATATCTTGTAAGAAATTAAAATGTTGGCATAGATTTCAAATATGCACACTGATTTGGGTCAGCCTAATAGTAATGCGATATATCTCAAAATATATGAACTCTAATAATCCATATAGATTTCCTTTTTTAAGAAGGAGACATCTTCCGAAAAAAAGGGCCCCATCTTAATTTTCAGGGGACAAACTAATACTTGATATATGATACTTGATTTCAGAGTTGCTTCTGGCGATTGTTACTATTTAAACAAGTATTTCTTTTCTAGTAATTAGATTTTTTTTTTTTCATTTTGATGGGTAGTCATAAATATTAACCACCAGCAGTGCAGGAATAATTTATATTCAAATTGTCAGACATCACTCTGTGAACACATAAAATAATTTACATTTATTTAGAACCTTTAATCCTAAAGTGCTCTATACATATTTCTTTATAATCTGATTGCAAGCTATATATAGGACTTTCCTACCTGAAATAGGGCAGCAACCAAAGTAATTAAAATAAAGGATACAACTTCAAAAAAGTAGAGGAAAGAAGGAAATGTATATTTTACTTGTTCCTATATGCTCTTATGCCTATAGGATTGGAGAATCCACGTTGACCAAATGCACCAACACAAAAGTGGAATAGAATCTGCTCTAAAGGAGACCAAGGTATGTGAATTACTTCAGGTGAATCAATGTACATTTACCCATCTGTTGAACACCTGTTAAAGGAGAACATTAAAAAAAAAAAGATGCAATCCTTGCCTTTGAGGAACTTACAGATTGAATGTACCATATTATATTTCAACAGCCCTAACACTTTAACTAAAGAAGGGTAACTTTCTAATCAAAGCAGTATAATATATACCTAATATATAGAGAGATATATATCTCTAATATACATACTATACAGTTGTATAGTATGTATATGTATACAAATTATACAATATATAAATTGTATACATTATGTATATTGTATAATATATATACAGTTGTATATATACATATGTATATTGTTTAATATATATGCAATATATATATAATTATACAATATATTCAGAAAGGAAGTAATGAAATATTTCTCTAATATATATATAGATAGATAATCTAATGTATCTATATATATTATGTTTCTCTAATATATTACATGTTACATATTAGAGAAACATTTCATCATTCTTTTCTTTCTGAATCCCCAGGGATAAAAGAGTACCAGGCCAGCAAGGCTTAGAACCTACAACTTCCCCAAGCTTGCTGCTCTGACAGAAATAAGGACTTTTTGGAGGATGCCACAAGGAAGCAAAGTTGGAATGAGAAGTTACAGGTCCCAGGCTAGAGCTATAAATTTAATGACTTACCTCCAACGGGAATATTCTAGTCATCTTTGAACTGTGCTACAAGAAAGTCATGTTATTCTGTTACCTACTTTGATTCCGAACTTTATATAAAGCAAATTCCACTCATATACAATTTGGATATGCATAAGGACTAATGAATTGACTAACACTACCAGGTGCTTTTTTTATTTTAACATTCTGCCAAGTGTGACTAAAATATTTCTCATTACAGACTTCTTTTGCTATTGAAAATTTCAAGCTATCTTCTTTTTCACAAGTGGTTGAGAATTTGTGGGATGAATTGAAGGAGATTTAGTCCGTTTTAGACTATTTTTGAAAAATATATTTGTGAATTCTTTTACCTACTAAAATCCTATGGAATTTCTAGGGATTTTTGGATAAACTTCATAATGAAATTAGTAGGACTCTGGAAAAGATCGGCAGCCGAGAAAAGTACATCAACAACCAGCTTGAGCACTTGGTTCAAGAATATCGTGCAGCTCAAGCCCAACTGAGTGAGGTAACTTAGGAATGATATCCAGGGATTTATTTCAGTTAATGACCCTAATTCCCAAACATGACACAGCACTGTGCATTTGAGAATCATGAAGTGCTTTTCACAAACAGCAACACATGGATTCTCTGCCCACTTGAGGAAGCCACGTGAGGCGGTGGAACTTGCCATCTCCATGTTACATGTAATAGAAATTATCCTCTAGAAGTCTTGAAATGCATTTCTTCTTTTGATTTAAATAAATGAAGGCCTGTACTGTTGGGGAACATTGCTTAGAACAGGAACAGAGTGTCAGGACACCTGGTTTTGTTTCTAAGGCTGCTGTTAACTTACCCTATGAGTAGGAGGAAAAAGAATAGTATGCATTTACATGTGTCAGAGGGAAAAGACATCATGGCCTTAATGGCTTACAGCCCCATAATAAGGAATATGAAAGCAAGACACGTTCAAAGACAAGCAGTTTAATTAATTTAGTGCGCAAATTTTTTAATCCCTTCAAGGTTTTAGAATTTCAACAACAACAAAATAAAACCTTCAGCCTTTGAAAGCAGCAGTTCTTTGTACCCCAGTGGGGATCTCAAGGCTTTCCTTGGGAGTTATGCCCCCTCTCTCCTGACGCTGAGGAAGACTAGTGAGAACACTTGCAAATGTCACTTGAAGACTTTTTTTTTTCTTTTAGCGAACAAGGTTGCAAGAACAGAAAAAAATGGAAATAAACTTGAGACACCTCTGTACTTCCAGAAGTTCTCAAAGACCAAACAGAAAATAATCTTCACTTTTTTATTATGTCATTTATTTAACAAATTATTCTCTCATATACACATCTACTCATGGATGTTTTTACTCTCAAAATGCTGTAAAAGTCTCTGATGAAAACCACTGTGTATCTGTCAAACATTGATATTAAATAATTGTTAGATTAGTTCCCAAGAACATATTCCATACTGTCATACCCATTTGTTAATCCTTATTAATTACTCATCCTGATGCTCTATTATGATTGATTTTTTAGAACTGGTTTTCTCTGCATAGCATGCAAATTAGATCGACCAAGAGCTACTCTCCTAAACCGTGTAGGAACAGCTGAGGACAGTTTTTATTGTGAGCCATGCCCATGTGAGTTACACAGTCAGTATATGAAGGTTAAGGTAGTTTATCATTTTATAGTGCCTTCGTTTAAATACATGGTGCCTATTAGGGACATAAAACAGCTACAGTTAAATGTCACTTTCACAAATGTGTTCACAAATGAGGAGGGGGGGTTGTCATAAAATGATACGCAGAAACTGCAAACACAAAGAGGTCACATTTAAGTAATCTGCTTCTGTTTTGAATTTGTCATTAAACAAAATGTTTCCTCCCTTAGGCGAGGGAGCGCTACCAGCAGGGTAACGGCGGAGTGACGGAGAGGACCAGGCTCCTGTCTGAGGTACACGCTGTGCTCTTACTCTTTCTCTCAATGTGGGCTGAGCCCGGGCTGCGCCGAGCCGTGGGCGGCTCGATACAGCTACAGCCGGGCCTTGTTGACCTCAGTCACCGCTCCCCGGGGCTTTACGTGCTTTTCCCTAGGAGGCAGTCCCTAGTTTTCTTATCAATGAACCAATTATGTATGTATATACTGTTTGTGTCCACAAAATGCCTGAAGTTGTTTTATTAAATTCAACATAGAACCTGCTGATAATATTAGCACATTTATAACCTTCCTTAATCTTTTGAAAAACCTAATAATTATGATTAATATATAGAAGAGTAGGTAAAGCACTGGCTTAAATGTCTTATACAAATTTTAATGTTAGTCTGTAAGATGTAAGATTTGTTTTTCGTGATTGCTGCTGATGTATGTGAGCCTGAGTATTTCTCTGTCCACAAACTGGAAGTGGCTTGTAACCCTTTCCCTCTGGGAACTTCTGAAATATTTGCATATAGTGTTGTATTGATTTTCATCATCAGGCAAGAGGGTAAGATCTAATATATATTCCAATTTTTTACTGAAGAGCTGAGAGAAAAAAAAAAATCTTACAACAAGGTCAATAGCCAATGTACAAGATTATCTTCGGTAATTGTCCCAGACTTTTTCTATATAATAGAATTAAGCTTCTTTTATAGAGATTATTTGAGGCATAGTTATTTTAGAATACTGAAAGTTTAACTTCAGAAATATTTAGACCCTAACCCTGTGGTGCTTCTAGGCAAATAGAATGTTATGTAGAAGTAAAGTGCTCACTTACGTTAGGTAAATTAACACTTGAAGGGAGTCCAGGGGCCCATTTAGTTCTTCTGGAGGAGGTCGTTATCCCCAGTTGTAACATAGCAGGTGCCTAAAAAAAATTAATTTGCTTTACTTGGATGAGCACTTTATTCCCAAGGAAGTTTTTACTCACCAGTATGATAAAAATAAAGCCTACTAAGTTACGATAATTATGGCTTAGTTCTAGGTCATATAAAAATTTTTTGATTTTTCAAAGATAATATGCTAGGTTGGAATTTTGCTAATAGAGGCTGTAGTAGTATAATTTTGAGTGTGACGTAGAGTACAGACAGGAGCCAATGTGACAGCACAATATGCCTCTTGGAGTTCATGGTTTGGATAGAGCAGTTGGAATATTTTTATGTACAGCCATATGGTATAAACATTATTTTTAGCATCCTATAGAGGAAAAGATGGTTTCTCTTATAAAACTATAATATTATAGTTTCTCTTATAAAACTATAATATTAAGAAAGATACCTAGTAAGCCTTAGAAATCCAAAATCTTCTCAGGATGTGTATATGGTTTTAATTAATGACTCATTATTAAAGACTGGCATGGTTGGGGCGCCCAGGTGGCTCCATCGGTTGGGCGGCCTCCTCCTGATTTCGGCTCAGGTCATGATCAGAGGGTGGTGAGACGGAGCCCCGCATCAGGCGTGGAGTCTGCTTAAGATTCTCTCCCTCCTTGTCTGCCCCTCCCCACCCCCAGCCCCACTCGCCCTTCTCTAAAAAAACCAGAAAGGACTGGCACGGTAGCTGCTAGGAGGTAACTGCAAGGTTTGCGTGTCTGGGGCCTAAAACCACAACTTAGATCGGTTTTTTTTATTGTCATGTGACAGCCTGAGAACGTCATTTGGTGAAGTTTAATGTTAGGAGCACTCTCAGAAGACAAAAACCTTTGTGTATCTGCCTACTTTATCTTATTATTCAGATTATGTCCAGAACACTCCTAATATTTTTGTGTCCCTTTACAGATGTATTATATAAATTTTCGTACTACATCATTCAATAATTGTGAAAGTTTATTAAAATCCAGAGCTCATGAAAACTTTTTTTTTTTAAATTAAAGGTGACGGAAGAACTAGAGAAGGTAAAGCAAGAAATGGAAGAAAAAGGCAGCAGCATGACTGATGGTGGTGAGTACACGCTTCTCCCACGGGGAAAATGAGCAAGAGGAGAGTATTTCTCAAGAAATCTATTTAACAAAATACGATTAATAAATTGGGAGTCTGCTTTTTAAAATGAATTTGAGGAGAGGTAGGTACATGGTGCAAAAATGATGTCTGATAATCCATGTACTGTTTTCCTCATCAGTCAGCTGAGGAGAGTCATACTTTTTTTTACCCTTATTTAGGATTTTTTGATTCAAACTGAGTTGATTCAGAGATAGAGTGGGAAATACTTAAGTATACACTTTGTTATTCCAATTTTCAAAAAATAGTATTTTCTGTTTTCATCAAAGGAGCTTCATTATTCCATTTTATGTGCAAAAGAGCACTAAGTGTGTGCCCAAATGGCATGAAGACAGCGATGGGATGACCTTTGTTTTTCTTCCTCTCCCCACAGTGGGCCTGACTGGGCAGAGGGGTCAAATAGAGAAGAATTACTAATTCTCTAGTAATCATGCTCCATCGTGAGCTAGTTACTTTGGCAGGGCCCTGGTTTACTGTCTAAGGCCCTTCTGTGTTCTAGAAAGATTTTCCAGAGTTCTGATGATATATACTGAGTGATCGTTCAAAAGAGGGCATTTAGAGGTTTTGCAGTATGTTTGAATGAGCCCATTATCTCTACCTCTCAGGTAATTCTTTCTTCCTTCTTTTCTCACATTGTATCCCCTTTCCTTCAGACAAATATTCTAGCCCATAAAACTTATTAAAGACATCCTTAAATACCCCTTTAGTAACTCTTCCCCGAGAAAAGGAAGGAAATTCAACCTCAGTATCAAATGCTGCGTCATTTCCCATCCTAAATCTCAGGTGTTTAAAATACCACAGCAAAACTGTGTGAATGTCAGTATGTTGTTGGCTGTGTTTTTAACCCTATTTTTGGCTTAAGACAAAGTGAGGAGAATGTCATACAATTCTGTAATACACTGATACTCCAAATGAACATTTTTATTGCATGTTATTTTCATTCTGCAGCTCCCTTGGTAAAGATTAAACAGAGCTTAACAAAGCTGAAGCAAGAAACCGTTCAGATGGACATCAGAATTGGTGTTGTGGAACACACATTACTCCAATCAAAACTGAAGGAGAAGTCCAACATGACTAGGGACATGCATGCAACAATCATTCCAGAATCTGCAATAGGCTCTTATTAAAACATACTGTTTTTCATGCTTCTGATTAGTTGTTTTTTTGTATCAAAGTATATTTCATGTGGCAAGATTTCAAAACACAATTACACCTCTTAAAGCATGTTCAGTGGGTATTTTTTTTACATATATACACATACATATTGTATCATGGTGTTTATGGATGGTTAAAGCCTTTAAATTGAATCTACTATACAATAAAGTAATTAAAAACTCTCACTTTCAAAGAAGTTTTCACTAATCATTGCAGATGTTAAAACCCCCACCCGGTGGCATATTTTTCTTATTGTTCCTTGTGCAAGCCAGTGTGTACGACCCATGCTTTCTGCAGGGACTCCTGCTGCTGGGTCTCACAAGCGACACGGACCTTTGACACAAGCCTGGCACCTTCAGTTTGATCCACCTCCGCAGTGAGCACAGGTGCTTCTGCACCCGGCGGCAGCTAATGAGGGCTGGGGATTCTTTTTAAGAACCCAAACTACCTTTGCCTCAGCTTTATGGTTACCTAAAATTACATTTCTTTTAAAAAGCATACGAAAAAACTCCAGTGTCCTTATTAACATTTGAAGTTTATTATTTATCAGGAGTATTTCATGACCAGAATGATTTTATATCTTCTCTGATGTAAGGCCACCTAATAAACAAACAAACATTTCAGTCATGTTTGACTCTGTAGTGACAAAAAAGGCATAATTATATGTCTTAGTTCTACTTTTTTCTGTACTAAAGCAGCAGAATGGGAGATAGCAAGACATGTGAAGATCAGGCTCCTGGTTCTGGTGATCTTTACTTGCACATCGTACTGAGCAACTTTCTAGTCTGGGACTTCTAAATTGGTGAAATAAACAATATTAGAGTGAGCAGACTTAACAACTGGGGAAACTGGCAAAGAGAGCACAAACCAGAAGATAGCCCCCATTTATGTTTTAAAAAGAAGAAGAAGAAATCTAGAGGTAAATTTGATAAGAATACTATATATATGACAACAAAAATAATAAAATCCTTCTCAGTTTTTATCCTAATATTTTCTCTCCCCAATGTTCTGCCTCTGACTTTACTTCAGAGATGACACATGCACACAAATCTTCTTCTCTCCTTCATCCTCTTCTTGAGTTTAAGTTTAGATAGAAGAAAGTCAGGATGTGTAAACTATTCTCTGGCTCAAGAAGGTGCCAATAAATGTAATGGCAAATAAGTCAGTTCATTTACTTTGGGATATAGGCAGTTGAAAAAATCAAAACCTACTCTTCCCTTATTTTATGGCCATTGACCAGGGCCTGGAAGAAAGAGGGGAAACCCCAACTTGGGTGTCACAAGCGAACACTGATTCCCTTGGAACTTACCTGCCTAGATATTGTCATGGCTGCAGATTTTTGATGAATTCAATCAGTGCAGAGAACTCTTCTAGATAAATTAGAACTCTCCATAAAGTGTACTTTTGCTCAGAAGAAAGGTACACTCTTCACTTTGTGTAAACATGCAGTAATCTAAGAACTCTAACAGCAAGTAGTGTGGGCGACCTGTTTTTATTTTCTTCTCTGAAGCAATCTAGTTTACTCAGTTTGGCCTAGGTACCCCCCTTCTCTGTTCCCATAGAACATTGAATACCTCTAATACAGAATTTATTGTACTGCATGGTAATTATCTATTTTCTCCTACCCTCTCTCGTAGACTGAGCTGCTTGAGAAAAGGGAGAAAGTCTTTTTCATTTCCATATTTCTAGCCAAGTACCTAGCACACCGAGCATGAGTTTCTAAGATGATGGGTGGATGACTGGCATTACCCAGTTCCAGAATGTCTCATAGTTCCTGTTGTACAGCATGGCAAATTTAACGACTTCAAGTCTATGAGTTTTGACGCAGTTTCAAGATAGTAATTGTAAATGATGTTTTTCCCCCTCTGTGGTACTGGGTTGGAATTGGAAGCATCAGTAGACACATGGTTTTTTAATACATACGGATTAACAGAAATAAGTAAGTATGTAGAAACCCACGTACACACCCACGCATGTATTTACTCTTTCTGTCCTCTAAGAGGGCCTAGAAGTGGTGACAGCGCAGTAACAGTGAGAATGCCTCACATTCAGTTCTTGGTTTTAAAATTTTCTACTTAAAACAAAAACAGGCTTCTTAGAAGAATGACTGATTCCTGGGCTGGGGCAGGAAAAGCACAATATGAGCAGGAATATCCCTTTCTGTCAGAAAGCAAAGAAGTGCTCAAAGAATGATGGGAAAATGGCTAAAGGACACAGGCAGATTGAGGGGCGTCCCACCAGCCCATCTGGGACAACTGAACATTAAAATAAATAATGATAGTAATGAATAAAACAAGAAACCGTGAGCCCATACAGATAGAAATTGTGAAAATTAATGAAGGACACATCACTTAAAATAATGGAGTCAGCCTGACGGCGAGCGCTCACGCACGTACCACTTGTTGCAGCCTGCATAACCAGCAGCGAGAAGGAAGATAAGAATTATCTTGACAAGGAAAGACATTTTTCATATAGAATTTCATTTTCTGCTTTTCAGAAAAAAAGGAAGCTCCCTCCCCGCCGCAACAAAGCACTAACCATCGCTTGCAGCCAATGAGAAACTGCCACAACCTTAAACTCTTGCTCTTCTCCCATGAACTTTTGTTCAAAACAACCCTCCCCAATTTCCTCCTCAAACCTCATAAAAGCTGACTTTCCCTTTGTCCCTTCTGATTTGCCTACGGTTCACCATAGCTTGCGTGTCCCATATTGCAATGCCTCTGCTATTTCTGAATAAACTAATTTGCTAGTAAAATAACTGCGTATTTTATTTTTAATGTTGACGAAATAAGTGAATCAGTGGAAGAAGAGCGAGGTCTTCCTTACAAGAGAATGACAGCTAATGTAAAAAGAATATTGCATTTAGAAATTGCCATCTGGCAATTACCATAGTAGTAATTGTTTCGGGCAAGAATCATCAAAGGATATGTGAAAGGATTTCAGTCTAAAATGGAACCAGAGGATGGGAAATGGGGACTCTCATCCATGTGCCCTCAGAACAGAATTTAGGAACGGAGAGACTGATTTCTCATAAATGCCTAATTTCTAGAAGACCCACATTTATCTCCTGACCAATGAACATATATCCTCAATCCAATGAATTTACTGCCTGGACTCTGGCTGGTCTGGCTGGTCTTCCTGTCTGCACTCCTTGTTCAAAACTATGGCCCATCCTGAAATCTCAACAGATTCACCTATAGCTTGAGTGTGTTTCCTGAATTGTAGTTCCTCTGCTATTCCTGAATAAACTCAATTTCCAGTAATTTGAGTTTGCCTCAATTTACCTCTTTATTTAGGTTGACAAATGCTAAAACTACTAGGTGAGAATTTAATGAAAATCTGAATATTTACGTAGTCTCAAACTAGGTAAAATATTCCATGAAGAGTAAAGATGGTAACTTTACAGAAGAAAAACCTGGCAGACACCACTTTAAGTGATCAAGAGTTAACCCCACTAGTAGTGGGACAAGTCAGTATCATGTGTCTCCTGAGAAGGGCAAACATTGATGGGGTTCCTTCTGAAAATGCATAGCTTGAATCCAGTCATGAGGAAACATCAGGTGAATCCAGTGGAGGTGAATCCATTGTACAAAATGACCTATATTCTTCAAAAATGATAAGGTCATGAAAAACAAGAAATATTGAGGAACTGCTCCAAATTAGAGACTAAAGAGACATAATTAAAATGCAACAAGTGATTCCAGTTTGGATCCTGGACCAGGAAAGACATTTTGTTGTTGTTGTTGTTAGAAAAGGACATTATTGAGATAGGTAAATTTTGAATAAACTCTGTAAATTGCATAATAGTATTATTGTTAATTTTGGGAGCACCTATGTGGTTCAGTCGGTTAAGCATCTGCCTTCAGCTCAGGTCATGATCCCAGGGTCCTGGAATCAAGTCCCACTTCAGGCTCCCTGCTCAGCGGGGAGCCTGCTTCTCCCTCTCCGGCCCCCACCCCATATTTGTGCATGCTCTCTCTCTCTCTCAAATAAATAAAATCTTTAAAAAAATAAAAGAAAATGTTAATTTTTTTATATTTATACTATGGTTATGTAAGGGAATATCCTTGTTTTTGCTAAAACACACAAATATTTGGAGGTAAAGGAATATCATGTCAGCACCTTGCTCTCAAATGATTCTCAAAAAAAAAATGCGTGTGTGTGTGTGTGTGTTTGTGTATTCACGTATATATAAAGAGAAGGAGGATGATGAAAAAAATATGGTGAATTGTTAACATTTTGGAAATCTTGTATTTTTTAAGGAGGTGCAGCTTTTTTTATTGCAGTATAGTTAACATACAGTGTTATATTACTTGCAGGTGTACAACATAATGATTCAACAATTCTATACATTACTTAGTGCTTATCAAGATGAGTGCTCTTAAACCCATTTATGTATTTCACCCATTCCTTCTCCCCACCTCCCCGCTGGCAACCACCAGTTTGTTCTCTGTATTTGAGAGTATGTTTTTTAGTCTGTCCCTCCTTTTCTTTCTTTTTTCGTTTGTTGTTGTTTCTTAAATTCCACATATGAGTGAAATCCTAGGTATTTGTCTTTCTCTGACTTATTTCATTTCGCATGATACCCTCTAGGTCCATCCATGTTGTGGCACATGGCAAGATCTCATTCATTTGTATGGCTGAGTGATATTCCATTGCATATATATATATGTATATATATACATATACACACACACACACACACACCATATCTTTTTTATCCACTCATTGATCTATGGATACTTGGATTGTTTCCATATCTTGCCTATTGTAAATACTGCTGCAATAAACGTAAGCGTGCATATATCTTTTCAAATTAGTGATTTCATATTCTTTGGGTAAATATCCAGTAGTGGAATTACTGGGATCATATGGTAATTTTATTTTTGACTTTTTGAGGAACCTCTGTACTGTTTTCCACAGTGGCTGTACCAATTTGCATTCCCACCAACAGTGCACATGGGTTCCTTTTTATCCATTTCCTCACTAACACTTGTTATTCCATATGTTTTTGATTTTAGGCATTCTGACAGGTGGTGGTATCTCATGTTAATTTTTTTGGTGATTAGTGATGTTGAGCATCTTTTCATATGTCTGTTGGCTATCTGTATGTCTTCTTTGGAAAAATGTCTATTCAGGTCCTCCGCCCATTTTTAATCAGATTACTTGTGGGTTTTTTTGGTGTTGAGTTGTTTAAGTTCTTTATAGATTTTGGATATTAACCCCTTTCCATTGTATTTTTTATTAATTTTTCTATAACCCTGAAATTATTTCAAAATATAAAGCTTAAGAAATGATGGTTCTTGGAAATTATATGCTCTATATAGAAGCTAGCCTCCCTCTGAATCAAATAGAAAATCAACTTGTTAAAATAATATGACCTCCCCAATAAAATTATATGGCCCACTGAACACATCTTATATTTTTATAATCGTTCATTCATTGATCAAATAGGAACAAGTTTTTGACACTTCTAAGGGAGTTTTTTTTTTTTTTTCCTACTGCCCTCTAGCTTAGCTAGGTCAGCATTTCCCATGAGTTTTACCCCAAAACAAACTTCTGTAACCAGTACATTTGAAAATGTTAAGCTTCATTTTCTTTAGGACTTCTCATCTGCATTGTGATTCTGCAAATAGTGAATACAGTTCCTTTTTTTTTTTTTTTACAAATATGTAATCACAGATCCTTTTCATCCAAGAACACACTTTGAGAATGCAGATTTAGGTAAATGAGCATGTGAAAATCAGTGTACAAATTTGAGATTATTTTCAACCTTTTATTAGAACCAGGGATCTGCCAGGGATCTGGGTAGGAAGATGAGACACATGTCACTCTGGTTCATAACTCTCCTGCATGGATGATTAACATGCACGCAATGTTCTTTGAATGTCAGTAGACTTTGAGGATTTGGGAGACTTTGTGGAGAACCTAGGATGACATGGCCAAATGCTTTTCTTCTTAAAACTCTTCTATGCCTGCCAAAAAGGCTTTTTGTTTTTCCTTTAAAGCAGTCTTTAATAATAACGTAATTACAGTCGTTAGAATGTACTGTCCTATTTTGTGATCAAATAGCAACGATTGTCATAGCTTTACCTTTTTCAAAACTTAATGTGCCTAACAACCAAGTCATAAATCCTAAAACTTTATATTTTAAAAGCAGAAATGACATTTTAAAGAGTAAGAACAAGTTTGGATTCACTAGTCTATTTGTTTGGGTTTTTTGACAAGCCATTTTTAAAATACAAGAGAGGAGGACAAGAACCATGCTCATCTAAATGTGTCCTAAATAACATGTCTCAAGTGTTAGACTTATGTAATTGTGTGCATTTGATATAGACATGCAAAGTTCAAACTTAGGATTTGCTGATTCACCATCAACGCCTTATATCAGGACTGTGTCAGACCCCTTCCACACTTTGTCCTCGTGCTGCCAAGTACTACAAGGACACTTTCCAGCTGACCATCAGACAGTAGTCTGGAACCTATCACCTGCTCCTTCCCATCCCCCACTTGAAATGCTATCGCATAGGCTTAAAGCCCCTGTGCATAGCCCCTTCTCTGTGGGTCAGCAGTTAGCAACGAGTTACCACTTTCTTACCCTGCAAGACATTCTCTAGGCTAGCAACGTCTGACACTCCTAACTCTGCTTGGACATCAAAGTCGAATAGGCAACTTCAACGACAACAACAAAACAACAATTTCCTAGCCCTCTAACCCTTCAATTCTTACTTGATAGTTCTTGGGTGGGACTGAGAGGCTAGAAATATAAAAAAGCTGTTCAGATGACTGATACAGCTAATTGAAGAACTACTTCAGGGAGTTACCACTCTAGAAACTGTCCTTGCTTGCCAGTAAACAGATAAAGCACCTTGGATCTGAAGAGCTCTTTTTTTTTTTTTTTAAAGATTTTATTTATTTGAGAGAGAATGAGAGAGAGCACATGAGAGGGGGGAGGGTCAGAGGGAGAAGCAGACTCCCTGCCGAGCAGGGAGCCCGATGCGGGACTCGATCCAGGGACTCGATCCAGGGACTCGATCCAGGGACTCAATCCAGGGACTCCAGGATCATGACCTGAGCCGAAGGCAGTCGCTTAACCAACTGAGCCACCCAGGCGCCCCCTGAAGAGCTCTTTAAAAAGGATCTAAACTAGTTTTCTTAAAGTTTGGCCTGTGGACTATCTTAACATTAGCCCCATCTGGGGTGATTTTTACTAAGTATCCTAAATTATTTAATACACACTAGGGTTTGAGACATACTAATATTAAAAATTGTCACTTAAAAAAAATCATAAAGCCAATGTCCAAAAAGGTCAAGCGGCCTGCCCATTTTCAAACCAGGATTACAAACTTCAGTTTTGTACTGAGAACCTAAATGGTTCTCAACACAGCTTGGAGCAGCTCTATGGGACTTCAGGTTCACAGCTCCTGTCACTCATCCTTCCCATCCGAATCCCAAAGCAACATTATACAGTCACGTTTCCATTCATGCCCAATGACTATTTTTCTCTACTCCCTACATAAAGGCTTTTGCATAGATTACTGAATGGAAAATCCAGACACCATGATTCCAACCACAAGCCTGCTAGTAAGTTTTTGCATAACTTTTAGGACATCACTTATCCTCAGTGTCAATATTTTTTTTTTCTGGAAAGTTAGAAGTAGGACTAGAATATACTGAATGCTTCTCATTCTAAAATCGCATGATTTTAAATCTTTAGCAGGCTCTCCTACGCTATTTAAATAATTTGCAACGGTGTACCAGTTCCTAAGAGCTGATTGTCAGGTATTTAGAAACTTTGAGAGCAGTTGTTAAACTGTTGGTAGGTTAAAGCCAGTGCATAATGGGAGTATTTACACCATGGAAATAGGAAAACATTAAAAATTAGGGCTTTAAGAAAACAAAAACAAAACAAAAAGCCGGTTTACCAACACACCACTGATAAGAAGTATTATAATGTTCCGTAGACCAGAACCAAATGCAGTAAATATATCAGAGAATGTTCCACCATATTTTAAGGTAGATTATTATTGTACTAATTGAATTAGATCAGATTTGCAAATTGTTCTAAAAAATCATTAAGTCTCCATAAAGCCAAATGTGCATCCCCTGTACCATTTTATTGTGTACCATTTATTGTGTGTCAAATGTGCATCCCCTGTACCATTTTATTGATGTAACTTTACTGCCTTTCTAACTAAACCCAGTTCCTTTTACTGCCTCTCAAATCAATAGGCTAAAGCAGCCCAAGTATCTTCCCTCATGATAGATTCAAAGATCATGCTTGTACAACTGAAAAATGTAGAATGCACAACTAGTCCAATTACTTGCTATAAAAAAACAACTAATTCAGTTCACTGCATCATTGATCCATTTAATTGTATAGCCGCTTCCTACTGATAACAGGAAATGTCCCTGCCTCAACCATGCTGAAACTGAAACTGGCCATTTTCCACAACCATAAATTTCAATAATGATTCTACATAATACACAGGGACTAAAAATCGTAGCCAGAGTTTATTATGTTTTTCTTAGTTTTACTGACATATTTCCCTGGCATCTGACCTGATTTCTCTTATGTTCCGGGGCCTCGTTAGTTATGAAATGTTAGCCTACACTAATGTTCATGACTAGATATTGTATTTCAGATAGAGATTGTGACAGATTTTAAACTCCCTATTCATTTGATTCTTGGAAACCATTCAGCAATCCGCGAGCTTTACAGAAGGCTCTGCGGATCTAGAAGTGCTACCTTCATTCGTATTTCTGACCTCTTGCTTTAGGCAGATATTGTGTAGTACACTTACGTAGTACAAATACAGCAAAAATGTGATGGATAACTACTATATTTTGAGCACAGTAGTAGATAATAGAGGAAACAAATAATCAGACATAATCTCTCCCTTCAAGAGCTCAGAATCTAATGGGGAAGATATGTGCATTAATTAAAACATTTTAATGGTAACTTTCAAAATAAAGAAATAAACCAATTGGTATTGAGTTGGGTGAAGGAGCAATTCTAACTTGGAGGAAATAGAGAAGAATTCCTAGAGTCGGTCCTTGACAGATGAGTAAGATTCCGAAAGCAAAGAAAAACAGGAATGGCCGTTTCAGGCAGAGGGAAAGACATAAAGTCATGGGAATACAGAAGGGCATTAAGGGATCAGATGTGGAGAGGAAGGATTCAAGGTACACTGGGAGGAAAAAAAGAAAGATGAAAAGGAAGATTTTGAATGCCAAGATAAGGAGTCAAGCAGGAGAAGTGGTGAATCAAATAGACATAATACGATAAATAAAATATAATAACAGACCTGGATACAGTAGAACACAGCTGAGGAGACATGAATCCACTGGGAGGAAAGAATCCAGGTCTTTCAGAATTTTGCAAAATGGAAGAGGAGAAGCAGCATTCCAGAAAGAGGGACTAATGTGAGCAAAGGCACAAAGACCGTGATAATGATCATTATTATCACTATGTATGCCAAGCACTGTGCTAAGCATTTTACCTATAATATCACATTTTATTTTGCACCTCAGTAAGGGAGGTTATTATTTCCAGTTTACGGATATGAAACTGAGATCCAGAGAAGCAAAGTAACAGGCCCAAAGCCATATAATAGTGGACTCAGGATTTGAACCCATTATACCATAAACTTTCAATGTGAGAAATATAAAGATAGATGATATGACACTGAAGGGCAAAAGTAAATCAAGTTGGTTATAGTGTACTAATTTTTTAAATCATAAATACCATTTATTGAGCTGCTACTATGTTGTAAGAAATTTAATATACCTATTACATCACCACAACACCTTGAAGAGAAAATTGACCCATATCACCCAGTTAGTGGCAAACTTAGAAATTCTTGCCACACAAAAAGTGCAGAGGGAGCTGAGGAAAGGAGGGAGAGAGGGTGCCAGCCATGACTTTCCAGAGAGGTATCAGTGGAGAAAAGCAAGGAAGTTTGGCAGCAATGGTTGACAACTACACTATTCTATGCCTGTCCCCTTTGGCCCTTCTTACATAATACACATGAGGAAGGAACCTGATTCAGGGTCAGGAGAGAGACCTTATATAGTTGATCTGAACATTGTTGTATTTGAAGCATGTTTAAACCATCATGTGTATACACTCAAATAGCTGCAAATACTGTCAGTTAAGAGTCAGTATGGGACATCTTGTAATGGGAGATGGTGGAGGAGTCTGCCTAGAGACTAATATGGAATATGAGAAAAGGACCAAGCTTTCATTTCCTTGGAGGAGGCCAGGATGGCAAAGACCAAGTCTGCCTGAGGATGTCAAGTTTTAGTCCAGTTTGGAATCAGTAAGTGGGAGTTTGGGAGTTTCGATCCAGGGGCAGCAGGCCAGGGATCAGAGAGTTGGCATGATACCAAATGCTAACAACCTAGGTAATGGCAGGTCATGGAGAGTGAGAGTCAGATCTGGTCATCCCCAGGCCTGGGGCTGGTGGAGAAACGAAGTAGGTAGGGATATTGCGTGGAATCCCTCCTGCAGTGACCACACCTTGGAGGGGAATCCCTAAAGTCCAGGACACTGGAAAACTGTATGGCCCTCCCGAAACCATTCGGCAGCCTCCAAGCGTTACTTCCAGAAGGTGCTGCTGATCCAAAACTGCTCCCTTCAGTCAGATTTCTGACCTCTTGGTTTGGGGAGATGCTATTTAGTCCTAGTCTCACTGAGATTCTGGACAAGGCTGGAATGACTCCAGCCCAGTACACACCAGTTGGCCATGAGCAGGTCAACCCCAACACATTTATGTGTACAAGTGGCTAGCTGGGAGCGGGCAAGACTGGCATGGCTTTGGAATGTAGGACAGAATCAGGGACAGAGATGGGATTCCCCTCTCAGGAGGCTGTACCTCAAGCCTGAAATGGGTAAGCACTTGCAGAAACAGACTGGGGAAAGGACCAAGAATTGGAAATGCTCACCCATAAGGACTGGCCAGAGGAAGGCAACTAAGAAGGATTAATCAGATAAAGGCAAGTGAGGAGAATGTAGCTTCTAATGTTTGCCTTTTTCTCTTCTTCCTTCATTTCCTGTGTATGACTTTTATTTTACACACTTATTTGTAATTGGAACAAACCTTCAAAAAGAAAACTCGCTTCACTGTAAAATGATGGTAACGAGGCCTCCCTCTGGGGAGGTTGCAAGTATTAAATAGGATAATGTATGTGATTGTACCTATTAGGTGTTCAATGTGTGCTCATACCCACCACCTCTGGCCTGCCTCCTTCCTTCCCTGGGCTTATATTCCTTAGCTTATAAATCCTTTGATCTTATCATCAAAATAGAAGCAGGTGTGATTAAATTAGATGTGGTTGATTTCTACATACAGGCTTAACAGTGAGAGAAAAGAAAAGAATTAAGCCTTTGTCTTCCAAATTGGCTTTTGCAGAGTATTGAAAAAGTGTTTTTTGGCCATATCCTTTTATGGTGAGAAAATTGAAATAATCAGCTGAACAGAAGTCCTCTCTCCAAATTCATAGTTGTAGCCTGTGCCCTGGCAGACGCTTTCTCGCCCGTTGCTTAGCCATTTGGGAAAGTCCAGGGAGTCTAAAGGAGCAAGACAACGAGTCATTTGGTGTTATTTATCCCTATCCTTCCAATTCTGGAGCAAACCACTTCCTCAGAATCATCTTATAGGAAGCCTATTGTTGCGCTGCCGTTTTACACGAAGATGTAATCACCAGCCTGTGACCTTTTCCCCTAATTAGAAGTGGCCAGCTTTATGTAGTTTTACATACTTAGTTTTACATAGTTTCACCTTGACTTCCACTTCATGGACCTCCCTTTCCTGTAATATGGCTCCTGTCGTTGCTTTTAGAAACTCACATGGCTTTCAGAGCATAGTTCCATGATCTGCATGTTAACTCCCTTCTGGCCAGGGGGACCCATGAACTTTGACCAAACAAATGGGGAATCCAAAACAGTGCTAAAGGTGCCTTCCTTCACTGCCAGTCCCCAGGGAGGTGATAGATGTTTACACTGTGGCCCAGACACCTCTCGATCCCCACCTTGGTGGTCAGGCTGAGCGCGGGAAGGAGAGAACTCGACAATGTTGCCACAGGGCTAGTTTCTAACCATGTCCACTCCTCTGGGCTGACACCGCCCTCTGCTCTCCGACCCCGAAGGTCCAAGGACCCCCCGGGAGCCCATGCCAGTTTCTCTCACATAATGACCTGTGGATGTACATCTGAGTACATCCGTCCACACACACCAACGTTCAAAAATGAGAATTTTGCATAAGGATCCCGACTGCAGAGCTTAACCAAAGATGAGAAAATGCCCCAACCTGAAGCCTGCATCGGTACCTATGACAGTCACATTGAGCGGAGTGATGCTCTCCTTAGGACCTCAGGCCTCACCAGTCCCGACTGTGGGACACAGTCTGAAATGAGGCAGTTCTGAATGTGAAATACAATGCTGCTGGGTTATCGGAATTCTTGCCTTGCCTGCCCCCCTCATCTGCATTGCCCCCTTCGCCCAGAAGTGGGAGCAATACGTTTTTGCTGCCTCTAGACTCCAACCACCACCACATCCACCAGCATCACCAGCCCCAGTTAGCCATCCACTTTCAGGAAAGAAAAACAAAAAACATCAACAGATACTTTTCTTCTCACTGAGCCCTTAGAGCTCTTGGAACAGAACCTGTACCAGGCGCATAAGGCCATCCCAAGGCCACGGGACTGTTGCCAGGGCTGGAAAGCATGCTGACAGGGCTCTGAGTTTGGCAATGGGCCCCTCCAACATTTCCTGGTTCTTTCAGGAGACAGAAAACCAACTCCCCTTATAGGCCAGTTCAATGTGTACTAACTAAAAGAAAGATTCTGGGGGTGCCTGGGTGGCTCAGTCGTTCAGCGTCTGCCTTCGGCTCAGGTCATGATCCCAGGGTCCTGGGATCGAGCCCCGCATCGGGCTCCCTGCCCGGCGGGAAGCCTGCTTCTCCCTCTCCCACTCCCCCTGCTTGTGTTCCCTCTCAAGCTGTCTCTCTCTCTCTGTCAAATAAATTTTAAAAAAAAAATCTTAAAAAAAAAAGATTCTGTTTGTTATTATTGAAGAATTGATATCTCTCTATATTATAATCTGTATATGCCTGTTTTATAGATCTCCTATATACATATTTTACACATATGTAGACCTATATGATATTGCTATATCACAGTAGAAAATGTAGATATGTTCTTGGTTTATAGTTCAGCTGCGGATGGGAAGCCTTGGCTTAGAGTAGGCAGTCTTTGTTCCCTGACATCTCAGTTTTCTTTCCAACTTGAGAAGTACCCCGTCTAAACGTTCATATTCATTTTTAAAGGGCCATATTCTACTGAACAAGCTTGTACTTCTACTCTCACTGAATGTCCCCATTCATGTACAGAGATGCACAGGGCAGAGCTCATCTCTCTGTTCTAATGAACAGGCAACAGGGGCTCAGGGGAGGTGGGCTGCGCCTCGCGCTCACATGGGTGCGGCGGAGTCTGCGCGAAGCAGCCCTCCCAGCCCACAGCCTGGGGTTCTTCCCGAGACTGTCGCCTCCATCGGAACCCAGTGAACATTCGAAACACATCTGCTGATTGAATAAACTACCCACAGTCCCTGGCAGAAAGGACATAAGACGATAAGGCAAAATATTAAAAATATGAATGCACTCTCCCGCCAGGTCCTAGGTATTGTTAGAGGCACAGAGCAGTTGTCAAGATACTCTCTAATGAAAAATGGTCATGGTTGGACTGTGCTCTTTTATCTCCCTGATTCTAGTACCCAATTTTTATCAAGGACCTCAGGCCTGAAGAGCTCAAACTGCATTTTGAAGTTTATTTCATTAATATTCACCACCACATCCTCAAAGGGTGTGGGCATGTATCATTATCTTCACGTCTCAGATGGAAACATGGCAGTGAAAAGAAGCACAGGGTTAAGGATTCAGAGACTGTCTTCTTACAGCACCCTCAACCATGTCCCATGGCCCTGTAAGAAGCAACGCTGAGATAAAGCGAGTGGGAGGCTGTCATTTCAGCCCCATGTCCCCAGTGTCACAGTCTGACCAAAATAATCAAATCAAAGCCCCAAGGCTAGAGGAAAACGAAAGGCGATGATGAAGCAAGATTGGCAAGGAAGCCATTATGTATTGGCCTGGATTCTCAAACGTCCCTAGAAAAACACTGAAAGCACAGATGTGGATTATCAAACAATAGCAATTAAAGCCTATACCTCACAGCGAAGACAGCCAGCTTAGAGACCCAAGCGTGGCCACACAAGATTTGTGGGGATTTCTGGGATTTTAGATTTGAGCCCCCTCTGATCTTTCAGCATGATCTTGAGCATCCATGTGTCAATTTCACCGCTTCCAACACTGCTCACTGTTTCTCTTTCTGCAAATCTCTGTGCTTTTTAAAAAAGCGGGCTAAAGACACCTGGCATTAGCAACCCCAAGGACACTGAACAGAACACAAGAAATGTCATGCCAGGTAGATCAGTGTTCTATTTGATTAAGAATTTTGTCACCAATATTTGGGGGAGGACATGACTTTTTTTTTTTTTTAAGATTTTATTTATTTGAGAGGAACAGAGCGAGTGAGAGAGAGTACAAGCAGGGGGGGAGGGGCAGAGGAAGAGGAAGAAGCAGGTTCCCCACTGAGCAGGGAGCCCCACATGGTGTTCAACCCCAGGACCCTGGGATCATGACCTGAGCTGAAGGCAGACGCTTAACAGACTGAGCCATCCAGGTGCCCCGAGGACATGACTTCTTAAAAACTGGTGTTACACCTAGAAATGTACATATTATATTAACAAACATTTCTGAAATTTCCTTCACTTCACCAATATTTGCTATTTATACTGTTATTGAAAAATAAACACTGTGATTAAAAAAAAACAAGAAACAAAACAAAACAAAAAACTGGTGTTGCACTTCTGGGGAACTTATCCTACAAATGCAAAAAATCACACAAGATTATTCATTGCTATGATGTTTGTAATAACAAAAACTTGGGAACGAATTATGTGGCCATTAATAAGAGACTGGTCAAATAAATTATGGTATATCCATACAATGGAACATAACTTGGGTCTAAAAAACAGGATGAAAGAGGTCCTTGTGTACCAATAAGGAGAAATCTTGAGGACATAGCATCAAATAAATAAAGCAAGATGCATACAAGTGAGTGAGTATAGGATGCAACTATTTGTTTAGAAATTGTGAAGGTGAATATATTTGATTATTTAATATATATTTCTTGAACACCTTCAATATCCCAGGAACTTTTCTAGGCATGGAGTATATATATTCAGTGAACAAAACAGACTAAACTCCCTACCTTCAAAGAACTTATTCTTGTTTGCTTTTATATGCACTTTACAAAATTTTTTATATTTATTTTTTATTAACATTTTATTAACATATAATGTATTATTTGTTTCAGGGGTACAGGTCTGTGATTCACCAGTCTTACACAATTCACAGTGCTCACTGTAGTACATACCCTCCCCAATGTCCATCACCCAGCCACCCCATCCCTCCCACCGCCCTCCATTTTTTTTAAAGACATAGAAGAAACCCATAATAGAGATTAAATGTTGGGAGCGGTAGGGGTTGGGCAGACGTGGGACAGGTGCAAGAGAGCAAATCTTCACTGTATGGTCTTTTACATTTTCTAAATATTTAAATTAAATAAAATAAAAATGAAAAAACAAACAGGAAAATCTTCAACGCCTTTCCCTATTAATCAAAGATGGATTTGCACTCACTAAACTACCTAAACCTGTCTCGAACCTCTTTACCAATTTAGGCTAAGTATTACACGTTCTTGGAAGCTTCTTCCATATATTTACTTGTGGAATTTAAATATCATTTCCTTTGTTTATCCTATAGGCATTTCTTTCTTGGTTTCAAAACATCCCTTTTATCTATGATATTCTGAGATGAAATGAACATATTTATGTTCATTGTCCTCAAAACATTCATTCATCTATAAGCCTTAATGAAGTTTCCCCCATTATCTTTGCCTTCTCTCATTGAAGACTTCTCATTCTTGCTAATAAATTCTTTATTTCGACTCTGTTAATTACATACACCAGCTTATCTGCTTGTAACTGAGGTGACTGGGACTCCACTTCTTCCCCCACTAGAGCCCCCAGCCTCGCCATTCACACAACTACCCTTCACCTTTATTTTTATCCATAAACTCCTTTGAGCAGAAAACATCCAGAAATGATCATTTTGGACCAAAAGTCTTTTTTAAAAAAATCCTGACTAACCATATATTCATCTCTGCCTGTCCCCACCCTTCCTCTAACTCCCGGTTTTCAGCCTGTCTCTCATCCCCTTTAGATCTGGAGATGATGCTGTGCCGTGTGCTCTGTGCCGAGTTTCACATTCCAGCCCAGCTCCTGGTCATACCAATGCACTTTCTGCCCCTCTTGTCTCACACATGCCTCTAACTGCCAAACTAGAAGATGTTTCCCCACTCCGATCATCCTCAGCCCCACCACAGTGTCTGAAATACTTTGAAACCATTTATACCTGTTATAGGTCACAGGCTCTTATCATTAAAAGAATCCTCAGCAGCTAGTTGATCTCCAGCATCCCTGGCCTCTTATAAAGAGGCTTCTGGAGGGCCCTGCAGGCCCCACTTACCCCAGCTTGGGGATATTCATGCATCTACTAGAGCAGAAGCATCAGGCTCTGCCCATGCATCCTATAATCCCTTTCGAGAACGACCAACTGTTTGGTTTGCCAACAAAGGATTGAGGGGGTTCTAAGATAGGGGACTTTTGGAGGAGTAGGAGACCTAAATTTCATCTGGTCCCAGGAATTCAGCTAGATAGGGATCAAACCATTCTGAACACCTACAAACTCAACAGGAGATCGAAGAAAAGAATAGCAGCAACTCTTTGAACAGAAAAGCGACCACTTTCTGGAAGGTAGGACGTAGGGAGAAGTGAATCTGAAGCGATATTTGGGAAGATAGATCTGGGGGGGAGGGAGCCTCCATCAGCCACTACCCGCAAGTGCTAGAACAGCGGAGCACAAAATGGGAACTTTTAGAAGTTGGCTCCGCTGAGGGACGTCACTCCAGTAGCTAAGCAGGGGGTGGAACGCTTGCTGGGACAGTATGGTTTCAGGACCCTCAGGGTCACAGAAAGACCGGGGGTGCCTGAGTGCGGTAGAGGTCCCAGATATCTGAGTGTGGAAGTGGCTGCAGAGACGGAGCCAAGGAGTGGGCTCTCAGCTTGGGGTTGCCATAAACTGTGACCTGCGGCACAGTTGGGCCACTGCTCCTCCAGCAGGGACCCAACAAGTGGCAGATCTGGGGAGACTCCCCTTCTTCCCCTGGGAGGAACAGCGCGGGAGTGCACCACAGGGATCTGCTAGGTTTGGAGATTCCACACAGGGTCGGGTGCCAGAGATGGAAACACTCAGTCACAGGCCAGGTGAGCACGGAATGCGGCCGGAGACGGGGAGATGGGAGTGATTGACTGCTTTTCTCTGGGGGCTCACTGAGGAGTGGGGCCCTGAGTTCTCGGCTCCTCCGGGGTGGAGATTGGGAGGCCGCCATTTTCACTCTCATCCTCCAAAGCTGTACAGAAAGCTTGCAGGGAACAAAAGCTACCAGAGCAAACCCGAGCAGATTACTTAGCCCAACCCGGCAAGGGCAGGGCAATTCCGCCTCTGGCAAAAACATCTGAAAACCACACAACAGGCCCCTGCCCCAGAAGATCAGCAAGAACAGCCAGCCAAGACCAAGTTTACTGATCAATGAGAACGGCAGAACTCCTGCGGTAGGGGAGTACAGCACAGAGAATTCATAGATTTTTTCCCCATGATTCTTTAGTCTTTCAAAGTTAATTTTTAAAATTGTCTTTATTTTTTTTTCGAATTTTTCTTTTTCCCTTTTTTAACCAACATCTTATCAATTTCTTTTTTTAAAATCTTTTTTAATGTCATTTTTAGAGTCATATTTGATCTCTTCATTGTAGTTAACCTTATTTTTTGTATATATATATAAGTTTTTCTCTCTTTAAAATTTTGGGATACAGTTTCTTCTAACAGACCAAAATATACCCTAAATCTCTAGTGTATGGCTTTGTTCTAGTCTCCTGCCTGATCACATTCTCTCCCTTTTGTTTTGTTTTGTTTTAATTTTTCTTCTTTCTTTTTTCAACCAACTTCTTATCAATTTCTTTTATAAAAATCTTTTATAAGTTTCATCTTTACAGTCATATTCCACCCCTTCATTGTATTTACCCTTATTTTTGTACATATATAAGTTTTTCTTTCTTTAAAATTTAGGGAGGCAGTTTCTCCTAACAGACCAAAATACGCCCAAAATCTAGTGTGTGGCTCTGATCTATTCACCAGCTTGATCATATTCCTTTTTTTTTCCTTTCCCTTTCTTTCCACCCAGTTTTGGGTCCCTTCTGATTTGTTTAGTGTATATTTTTCTGGGGTTGTTGTTACCCTTTTACCATTTTGTTCTCTCAGTCATCTATTCTCCTCTGGACAAAATGACAAAGACAGAAAAACTCACCTCAAAAAAAAGAACAAGAGGCAGTACCGACTGCCAGGGACCTAATCAATATGGACATTAGTAAGATATCGGAACTAGAGTTCAGAATGACGATTATAAAGATCCTAGCTGGGATTGAAAAGAGCATGGAAGATATTAGAGAATCCCTTTCTGGAGAAATAAAACAACTAAAATCTAACCAAGTCGAAATCAAAAAAGCTATTAATGAGGTGCAATAAAAAATGGAGTCTCTAACTGCTAGGATAAATGAGGCAGAAGAGAGAATTGGTGATATAGAAGACCAAATGATGGAGAATAAAGAAGCTGAGAGAGAGAGAGAGAGAGAGATAAACAACTACTGGATCACAAGCAGAATTCGAGAGATAAGTGATAGCCAAAGATGAAACAATATTAGAATAATTGGGATCCCAGAAGAAGAAGAAGGAGAGAGAAGGGCAGAAGGTATATTGGAGCAAATTATAGCAGAGAGCTTCCCTAATTTGGGGAAGGAAACAGGCATCAAACTCCATGAGGCACAGAGAACCCCACTCAAAATCAATAAAAATAGATCAACACCCCAACATCTAATAGCAAAACTTACAAGTCTCAGAGACAAAGAGAAAATCCTGAAAGCAGTTCGGGACAAGAGGTTTGTAACCTACAGTGGTAGAAACATTAGATAGGCAGTAGACCTATCCACAGAGACCTGGCAGGCCAGAAAGGACTGGCAGGATATATTCAGAGCACTAAATGAGAAAAATATGCAGCCAAGAATACTATTTCCAGCTAGGCTATCATTGAAAATAGAAGGAGAGATAAAAAGCTTCCAGGACAAACAAAAACTAAAAGAATTTGCAAACACCAAACCAGCCCTACAAGAAATATTGAAAGGGGTCCTCTAAACAAAGAGAGAGCCTAAAAGTAACATAGACCAGAAAGGAATAGAGACATTATATGGTAACAGTCACCTGACAGGCAATACAATGGCACTAAATTCATATCTTTCAATAGTTACCCTGAATGTAAATGGGCTAAATGCCCCAAGCAAAAGACACAGGCTATCAGATTGGATAAAAAAACAAGACCCATCGATATGCTGCCTGCAAGAGACTCATTTTAGACCCAAAGACACCTCCAGATTGAAAGTGAGGGGGTTAAAAACCATTTATCATGCTAGTGGACATCAAAAGAAAGCTGGGGTGGCAATCCTTATATCAGACAAATTAGATTTTAAACCAAAGACTATAATAAGAGATGAGGAAGGACACTATCCTACTTAAAGTGTCTATCCAACAAGAAGATCTAACAATTGTAAATATCTATGCCCCTAACATGGGAGCAGCCAACTATATAAGGCAATTAATAACAAAATAAAAGAAACACATCAACAACAATATAATAATAGTAGGGGACTTTAACACCCCCCTCACTGAAATGGACAGATCCATCTAAGCAAAAGATCAACAAGGAAATAAAGGCTTTAAATGACACACTGGACCAAATGGACTACACAGATATATTCAGAACATTCCATCCCAAAGCAACAGAATACACATTCTTCTCTAGTGCCCATGGAACATTCTCCAGAATAGATCACATCCTAGATCACAAATCAGGTCTCAACCAGTACCAAAAGATTGGGATCATTCCCTGCATATTTTCGGACCACAATGCTTTGAAACTAGAACTCAATCACAAGAAGAAAGTTGGTAAGAACTCAAATACATGGAGGCTAAAGAACATCCTACTAAAGAATGAATAGGTCAACCAGGAAATTAAAGAAGAATTTAAAAAATTCATGGAAACAAATGAAAATGAAAACACAACTCTTCAAAATCTTTGGGATGCAGCAAAGGTGGTCCTAAGAGGAAAGTATAAAGCAATACAAGCCTTTCTCAAGAAACAAGAAAGGTCTCAAATACACAACCTAACCCTACACCTAAAGGAGCTGGAGAAAGAACAGCAAATAAAGCCTAAACCCAGCAGGAGAAGAGAAATAATAAAGATCAGAGCAGAAATCAATGAAATAGAAACCAAAAGAACAGTAGAACAGATCAACAAAACTAGGAACTGGTTCTTTGAAAGAATTAATAAGATTGCTATACCCCTGGCCAGACTTATCAAAAAGAAAAGAGAAATGATCCAAATACATAAAATCATGAATGAAAGAGGAGAGATCACAACCAACACCAAAGAAATACACACAATTATAAGAACATATTATGAGCAACTATATGCTAGCAAATTAGACAATCTGGAAGAAATGGATGCATTCCTAGAGAAGTATAAACTACCAAAACTGAACCAGGAAGAAGTAGAAAACCTGAACAGACCTATAACCAATAAGGAAATTGAAGCAGTAATCAAGAATCTCCCAACAAACAAGAGCCCAGGGCCAGATGGTTCCCCAGGGGAATTCTACCAAACATTTAAAGAAGAATTAATACCTATTCTTCTGAAACTGTTCCAAAAAATAGAAATGGAAGGAAAACTTCCAAACTCATTTTATGAGGCTAGCATTACCTTGATCCCAAAAGCAGACAAACATCCCATCAAAAAGGAGAATTACAAATCAATATCCTTGATGAACATGGATGCAAAAATTCTCACCAAAATACTAGCCAATAGGATCCAACAGTACATTAAAAGGATTATCCACCACGGCCAAGCGGGATTTATTCCTGGGCTGCAAGTTTGGTTCAACATTCACAAATCAATGTGATACAATACATTAATAAAAGAAAGAATAAGAACCATATGATCCTCTTGATAGATGCAGAAAAAGCATTTGACAAAGTACAGCATCCTTTCTTGATTAAAACACTTCAGGGTGTAGGGATAGAGGGTACATACCTCAATATCATAAAAGCCATCTATGAAAAACCCACAGCGAATATCATTCCCAATGGGGAAAAACTGAGAGCTTTTCCCCTAAGGTCAGGAACAGGGCAGGGATGTCCACTATCACCACTGCTATTCAACCTAGTACTAGAAGTCCTAGCCACAGCAATCAGACAACAAAAAGAAATAAAAGGCATCCGAATTGGCAAAGAAGTCAAACTCTCACTCTTCGCAGGTGATATGATACTTTATGTGGAAAACCCAAAAGACTCCACCCCAAAACTGCTAAAACTCATAGAGGAATTCAGTAAAGTGGCAGGATATAAAATCAAAGCACAGAAATCATTTGCATTTATATACACCAACAACAAGGCAGAAGAAGAGAAATTAAGGAGTCGATCCCATTTACAACTGCACCCAAAACCATAAGATACCTAGGAATAAATCTAACTAGAGAGACAAAGAATCTGTACTCAGAAAACTATAAAATACTCATGAAAGAAATTGAGGAAGACACAAAGAAATGGAAAAACATTCCATGCTCATAGATTGGAAGAATATTGTGAAAATGTCTATGTTACCTAGAGCAATCTACACATTTAAAGCAATCCCTACCAAAATACCATCAACTTTTTTCAAAGAAATGGAACAAATAATCCTAAAATTTGTATGGAACCAGAAAAGACCCCCAATAGCCAGAGGAATGTTGAGAAAGAAAAGCAAAGCTGGTGGCATCACAATTCCGGACTTCAAGCTCTATTACAAAGCTGTCATCATCAAGAGAGCATGGTACTGACACAAAAACAGATATATAGATCAATAGAACAGAATAGATAGCCCAGAAATGGACCCTCAACTCTATGGTCAACTAATCTTCGACAAAGCAGGAAAGAATGTCCAATGGAAAAATGACAGTCTCTTCAACAAATGGTGTTGGGAAAATTGGATAGCCACATACAGGAGAATGAAACTGGACCATTTCTTTACACCACACACTCAAAAATAGACTCAAAATGGATGAAAGACCTAAATGTGAGACATGAAGCCATCAAAATCCTAAAGGAGAACACAGGCTGCAACCTCTTCAACCTCAGCCACAGCAACTTCTTCCTAGAAACATCACCAAAGGCAAGGGAAGCAAGAGCAAAAATGAACTACTGGAAGTTCATCAAGATAAAAACTTTTGCACAGCAAAGGAAAGAGTCAACAAAACCAAAAGACAACCGACAGAATGGGAGAAGATATTTGCAAATGACGTATCAGATAAAGGGCTAGTATCCAAAATCTATAAAGAACTTATCAAACTCAACACCCAAAGAATAAATCGTCCAATCAAGAAATGGGCAGAAGACATGAACAGACATTTCTGCAAAGACATACAAATGGCCAACAGACACATGAAAAAGTATCCAACATCACTTGGCATCAGGGAAATACAAATCAAAACCTCAATGAGATATTACCTTACACCAGTCAGAATGGCTAAAATTAACGTCAGGAAACGACAGATGTTGGCAAGGATGGGGAGAAAGGGGAACCCTCCTACACTGTTGGTGGGAATGCAAGCTGGTGCAGCCACTCTGGAAAACAGTATGGAGGTTCCTCAAAAAGTTGAAAATAGAGCTACCCTACGACCCAGCAATTGCACTACTGGGTATTTACCCCAAAGATACAAATGTAGTGATCCAAAGGGGTACGTGCAGCCATCAAAAAAACCCCCAAATCTTGCCATTTGCAATGACATGGATGGAACTAGAGGGTATTATGCTAAGCAAAATAAATCAATCAGAGAAAGACATGTATCATATGATCTCACTGATATGAGGAATTCTTAATCTCAGGAAACAAACTGAGGGTTGCTGGAGTGGTGGGGGTTAGGAGGGATGGGGGCTGGGTGATAGACATTGGGGAGGGTATATGCTATGGTGAGTTCTGCGAATTTTGTAAGACTGTTGAATCACAGACCTGTACGTCTGAAACAAATAATATATTATATGTTAAAAAAAAGAAGAAGAAGATAGTACGAAGGGAAAAATGAAGGGGGGGGAGTCAGAGGGGGAGACAAACCATGAGAGACTATGGACTCTGAGAAACAGACTGAGGGTTCTAGAGGGGAAGGGGGTGGGGGGATGGGTTAGCCCAGTAAGGGAGGGCATGTACTGCATGGAGCACTGGGTGTTATACACAAACAATGAGTCATGGAACACTACATCAAAAACTAATGATGTAATGTATGGTGACTAACATAACATAATAAAATAAAATTTAAAAAAAAGATGTAGGACTTTCCATTTTAAATACAGACAGTCCCTGGCAAACTGGGATGAACTGGTCACCCTACTTTTACCATTCCACACACACTGCTTCTGTGTGCACCTTCACTCCCCAAGGCCAGCACCAGTGTATCCTTGTTGGAGAGGTGCCCTCAGGCTGTTGACATCCTCTAACCTGCTTCCTCCACCCCCCAGAGCCAGAAGTGACTGAGTTTACATATCCCTGGGGGAGCTCTTAACCAATGACTGAGGGTAAGGGAGTTTGGGTGCTCCAGTATCTGTGACCCTGATGGGGACAATACTGAGTTATGAATAACACTGTCTCCAGAGCTCCTTGCAGGATTGGGTCATACTTATCCTCCATGGGCCTTTGCTTGGTATCGCATCCTTGCTTGGTTGTCTTCCCTTTACTGCCCCACTTGCCCATGACACTGCCATCAACTTCCTGGAAACTCATCCTAATAAATCCTAGGGATTTCTAGGGAACCCACATATTTGGCTATCTATTGCTGTATATAGTAAACCACCCCGAAAATGTTATGGTTAAAACCACCATTGTGTTATCTCACAGTTTGGTGGGTTGACTGGGCTCAGCTGGGTGGTTCTTCAATTCCTTGTGACAGCAGCCGGGGCTGCAGTTATGTGGGTGCTCTAATGGGCTGGAATGTCCAAGATGCCCCATGCCATTGACATGCCCATGTCTGAGGCCCCTTGACAGAACTACTCATCTCACTTGGGGTCTCTCATGTGGTTGTGGTCAGATGGCAGCTGGGGCTAGAGTCCTTGGAAGGATCACCTGGAATGCTGGATAGTGAGATTCATTCCCTCTGAGTGTAGTTTCAAGGCCTCCCCTCTTGTATGAGTGTCCGAAGGCTGCCATGGCAAAGTACCACCAGCTGGTGGCTGACAATAGCATGTATTTATTTTCTTACAGTTCTGGAGGCTAGAAGCTCAAAATCAAGGTTTTGGTGGGGCCATGGTCCTACTGGAGGCTCTAGGGAAGAATCCTTCCTCACCTCTTTCTGGCTTCTGGCAGTTGCTGTCAGCCCCTGGCATTCCTTGGACTGTAGCCGCATCACCACAGTCCCTGCCTCTGTCACCACACTGCCTTCTTCCTGTGTGTGTCTGTGTTTCCCCCCGGCCCTCATATGAGGATTCCAGCCATTGGATTTATGTTCCATCTGGTCCAGTATGACCTCATTTTAATGTGATGACATCTGCAAAGAAGTCTCTTTCATAGGTTCCATATGATCTCTCCATATGGGCTCTCCATCAGAGTAGCTGAATTTCTTAGAGGCACCTCAGGTTTCCCAGAAACACAAAAGTAGAAGCTACAGGGCCTTACCAAGTACTCATAAAGTACCTTTCACAGATTTAAATGCTGAGGTTACAGTGGAGAAAAAGATAGGCAGAGTCCAGAGTGGTAGAGGGAATATTATTGGTTATTTCCCTTGTCTAGAACTCTAAGCTAACATGTTGCTGTGGTGTGGGAAGAATAATGAACCACATCTGACACCTGGACTCTAGCTGTGCTTTGGATTCCAGACAGATAAAAGATAATATAGTCTATCACCTGGCTTAACCACATAATCTCCCTGGGCCTCCATTTCCTCATCTACATAATGGGGGGTGTTAACCAGACCATCTGAGGGCCTCCCAACTGAGGTCTCCCACCATTTACACAACTGCTTTCTTTTGTTCAAACAACTTGCTAATTTTCATTTCCTTCATAAAGTCTTAAAATTAGCCAATGCTTTGGGGGATGAGTAAGGAAGGGATGAGGGCAAGAAAATGAGGTTCCTGGGCAGTTGAAAATTGCCTCTCCCATTCCCCAAGGTATTCCATATTCTTATACTCTTTAAAATTATGACATTCCCTAAGTTATTAATACACAGATGCTCAGATTGTGGTTTCCATCTCAACTGACCCATTTGGCAGGACTGACAGGCTGCAAATTGTGATCTGGGCCAATATCATGATTTTTTATCATTGCTATCTTGAGCATACACCTGTTACAGGGACCGCCAGGTGTTAGGTAACAGATGTTCCTTGAATTCACAAAGAAAAACAGGTAACTGTCCCTCTATGCTTCTCAGAATAAAACACGATGATATCCATTAACACACTTTAATGGAAGGGAACAGAGGGTCAGCCTACATGATGGCATGTGTGTATTTTGTTCTAAGCAAGTCAGTACAGCTGAGATATATATGGGTTTTTTTAAAAAAATTAAGTGTTAATATTGCTCTAAGTAAATTATGTCTCTATGCCAGTGCTTTTTTCAAAGTGCTGCATAGGGACCACCTGCATCAAAATTATTTGGGTTGCATATTAAAATGCAGATTTCTGGGCCAGTTTCAGAGCTTTAGAGTAAGTAGGCCTGGCATTTAATCACTTCCCCAAAACACACTGACAATAATACTAGCACCTCATCCTTCCACATAGCTTCACCACTCCCTGTTCTTTCTTCCAAGCAGTTTGGATTCCAGATCAGAACTACATAAATTCCCCTCTTGTCAGGAATTAGCCCAGCCATCAGCATTACCACCCTACTCTCCCTGCTCCAGTCCTGTTGAAGCTGTAGGTATACAAAATCCAAGGGTGAAGCTAAAAAAAAAAAAAAAAGCATCTGAAGCAAGGGCCAGTGGAAGGCTCTGACTTGAAGGCAAGGTAGCTGGGAGACCAGAAGGTCACAGATGCAGGAAAGTATGGTGAGTGTGGTGGGAAGGGGGAAGGGGGGAGACCCAGGGATCGGTTTCAAGACCAGATCATACTCTTTTGTTATATGCTACTGAGAAAATTAAAAGGATCATACATTGAGATAGATATTCAGAGTGTGTTAAGAAGCTTAAAATAAAAGAGGGAAGTTTTGAGTCAAAAAATTTTACCTTAAAATTTAATATATGACCTATCACTCAACAAAGATTTAGCTCTTACTGTTTAAATCTGTTACATTTAACACTAATTCCTTTGTGTTTTCAGAATCATCCATCTTATTCGTTCAATGAATATTTATCAATGCCTGCAGGGGATACGATGTTCAGCAAAAACTGACTTGGTCCCTACCTTTATGGAGTTTATATTCCACTATAGAAGAGAGTCATTGAGCAAATAATTACATAAACAGAAGCATAATTACAAACTGAGTTAAGTGTTATGACAGTGAGGCTCATGGTGTTACAAGGATATATTACAGGAGAACCTGACCTAGTCTGGGAAGGAGGGCCAGGAAGGTGTCCTGAAGAATTGACATGTGACCTGAGAACTGAAGAATGCATAAAAGTTAACCAGACTTGGGGGGAGACGGGATGGATGGAAAACGTTTTAGACAGAGGGAATAGCATTTACAAAGGCCCTGAATTGGAGTGAAAATACCCAAATGAAAGAAGGCAAGAGTGCCTGATACAAAAAGTAAAGAAAAGGGGATCTCTATGAGGCTGGACTTTCAGACAGAGACCAGACTTTGAAGCACTTTGCTGGTCTTGCTAAGTAGATAGTTCTTCAGCTATGAACAATGAAATCCATGAAAGAGTTTAAGCAAGTGATGATATTGTCAATTTGCATTTTGAAAAGATCACTTAGACTGCAATGTCAAGAGCAGATGAAGAGGGCCAAAGGTGGATGTGAGGCCGGTTGGGGATCTAGAGCACTAGATTAGATAAGAGATAACCATGGCTTGGACAAAGGTGGTGACTGTGGAGACTGAAAGAAGAGGACAGCTTTGAAACACATTTCAGAGCATTAGTTAAGGACTTAATAATGGATGGGACACAACTGAAGGAAAGGAAGGGATGAGTCAAAGATGATGCTCAGGTTCCCAGCTTATACCACCAAATGGGGGATTGTGTCCTGCACTGAACTCCACAGGTCCACTTATATATGGATTTTTTTGAAAACTATGGTGCTGTAAACGTTTTCTCTTTCTTAGGATTTTCTTAACAACATTTTCTTTTCTTTAGCTTTCTTTATTAAAAGAATACAGTTCATAATACATGGAACATGCAAAATATATGTTAATTAACTGTTTATTTATTTATTTATTACCAGTGAGGCTTCTGGTCAACAGTAGGCTATTAATAGTTAAATTTAGGGGGAGTTAAAAGTTATAGGCAGATTTTCAACTGCACAGGGGGTTTGCACCCTTAACTCATGTCATTAGAGGGTCAACTATAATTGAGTTAACTTTAGGATGCATTTAATTTGAAGTGTTTTTGAGACATCCAAATGGAGACTTTGAGTAGGCAACTGAAGTTTGGCAGTCCATTCGTGGTTTAGTGGCAACTGAATTTATAAATGTGGATGAGATCATTTAGTGCTTCCATATAAACCATTGGCAATATAGAGTAGTGGTTGAGAGCAGGAGTCCTGGAGTAAAACTGTCTTGATTTGCAGCCCAGCTTTGTCACTTTCTAGATGTGCAACCATGAAGAAATTACTCAAATACTCTACACCAAATTTTCCTATCTATAAAACAGAGACAACAATATTCCCTACCTTATAACACTGTTGGGAGTATTAAATGGCATGATGCATTTAAAACTCTTAATATAGTTCTCAGAATCTAGTAATTATTCTACTAACCAGTCATTATATGTGGACTTTAATTCTTCCAGAGAGCACACAGAGTTAGTAAGTAGGACCCAGAACTAAGCCTTGATGAAATCCAATGCTTAATGGCTGGAAGAAGAAGGGTGAAGAACAACCAAGTCATAGTCTGAAACTGTGCTGTCCAAATCTACCCACCAGATAAACTAGGTCAGCAGCCCCAGGTGGAAGCTGCTAGGATGGGTTAACCTTTTCAAAGCAACTAGAAAGGGAGCCAAGAGTCCTTGAAAGGAATCCAAAGTCAAAGGCCTAAATAGATCTAGAGAACAAAGGGAGATAGTAATGCAGAGTCAGGAACAAGCTGGAAATAGGCTAGGAGCAGGTTAGAAACCAGGGAGTCAGGTGCTGGGAAATGGCTGCTAACCATGGGCTGCCCAGAGTATCCTAATAAAGGTAGATGGACAGGATGGGAGAAGCCACAGTATTTTATAACATCCTTAAGCGGATAGCTTCTGCTGCTCAGAATCACCTACCATAGAAATATTTTTAATTGTCTTAAATATAAACAACAAAATAACAGAATTTTGTAGCCCTTCTTGTTCAAGTGTTTAAGAGTATCCTATCTTATATGAGCCATGACACAGTACGAAACTTTGATGCTTACACATTATGTTACCACATTACTTTTTTTTTTTTAAAGATTTTATTTATTTGACAGAGAGAGATACAGCAAGAGAGGGAACACAAGCAGGGGGAGTGGGAGAGGGAGAAGCAGGCTTCCCGCGGAGCGGGGAGCCCGATGCGGAGCTCGATCCCAGGATCCTGGGACCATGACCTGAGCTGAAGGCAGACGTTTAATGACTGAGCCACCCAGGCGCCCCTATGTTACCACATTACTCTTAAAAATATATATTCTTTGGTATTTTCAATTAGTGTTACTGTTTGGGAATATAATATATCAGATAGGAGTATTTACTTTATCTAAAACCCCCTTGCAGCCACATTCAAAATGTTCTAAAAATGGATGTCCTCCAATATGATGACAATGATGATGGTAGAAGTCATGTCATCAGTGTCATTAACAATGTTGTCCAGTGACAAGAGGATCAGGTCAAATGTGATGCCGGCGCTATGAGAAAAGCTATATATGTATATTGGGGGGGCAGTGAGGGGTGTGGTGAGAGACAGAGTAAGAGAGAGAGGAGCATACAATGGCAAGAAAACTTAATTAAAAGCAAATTTGGATTGAGACCAAATATATAGCAAAATAATTTGCATTATTAAATAAGGTATTGATATTGGCTCATGCTCCTAGAAGTCTATTCTCATTATTATGATAGCTTTTATTTCTCCCATTAGATTGATGAATTACTGAAGGAAGCAAAAAGTGAATTTGTTTCAGTAAGTGAAAATCATTCGATTGAGTATAAATTTCTTTTGGTCCAGCCCTAATACTAAAATAGTCACAGGTTGAATATCAAATGGTGTCTAGCTCAGACTATTCTCAAAGACAAGCAAGCAAGCTTATTCAAAGGGAGAGACATTATTACCTAAAATTTAACAAATATCTTGGGAAATATTACCTTAATATTTTTTTTTCCCGAGTAGGAATGTTGTTCTGAAAGGTCTTCAGGCTGACACTGTTTACTTATTGATTGCATGTTTCCCACTGTGTCTTCAGCATTATAGTCCTGGGGATCACTTTTAAATGCAGCTTTTTAATTTTTTTAATGAGGGCATTATAATGTATTAAAGGCAGGCAGAAAGTGAAAACTAGCTCTCTCCACACACATCCCTAGGCATGCATACATCTCAACAATAATCTCTCTTCCCCACCCTCACCCCCCTCTCATCTCCCTCTTGCTGTTCTGTCTTTGGAAATCTTTGGTTTCTTTTTTGTTTCTTTGTTTAAATTCAATTAATTAACATATAGTGTATTATTAGTTTTAGAGGTAGAGTTTAGTGATTTATCAGTTGTATATAACACCCAGTGCTCATTACATCACATGCCCTCCTTAATGACCATCACCCTGTTACCCCATCCCCCCACCCCCCTCCTCTCCAGCAACCCTCAGTTTGTTTCCTATGGTTAAGAGTTATTATGATCTGTCTCCCTCTCTGATTTCATCCTGTTTTATTTTTCCCTCCCTTCCTCTATGCTCTTCTGCTTTGTTTCTTAAATTCCACATATGAATGAGATCATATGATAATTGTCTTTCTCTGATTGACTTATTTCACTTAGCATAATACCCTCTAGTTCCTTCAGGAATCTTTGGTGTCTATTGATGTTTGGGGGCAGGGTAAGAATCACTCATCCAATCCTCACCTTCTATTTCCACTCAGTTGAAGACTTGGCAAAAGGAGCAAGCGGAGGATCATAACACAGTTATCAGCTTTACCAGCAGTAAAGCCAAATTGAATAACATCGCACAATCCAAGTGTGGTATCAGCTTTATGTTATGGGCCAAAAATCACAGGGCACTGTGTTAAACTGTGCAGAAAGTGCAGCCCCAACCTACTAGTTCTCTGCTCCACATCTATACCTGGACACCCACTGGACCATAACTTCTTACCCAGCCACAAGTGGAGAAACAAGCACAAGAGACTTAGCTGGACCCGCCAGTGATAAGCTAACTATGTGGAGACTTGAGACAGGCAAACACAGCTCCTCCTAGGAGCACTTGAGTCAGAGAGGCAAAGAGAAAAAGAACAATGACCTTCAACACTTAACTTTGCCCGGTAAAAAAATGTGGCCAAGAAGATGGTGTGCTCCTGTCCCTAGACTCACCAATCAGGGAAACCATCTTCTTCTCAAGAGAAGAACTAAGTAAGCAGGAAAGGGTGGGCTATAGCACCTTTCCCAAGAGGTCATTGACCATTCTAGATGCATGTGGAGAAACTAGTATATTTCATTACTTCTCCAATGGAAATAATACACATGTTTCCCCCTTGCCTATCAAGTGCCGGTTATAGATGACCCAGAAATCCAAGGATGCAAAGGACCTTATTGAGGTAGAGTTTAATTATTCATGATCACCATTTTGGTGATTATTAACCCTCTTTTTCAACTGGCAGTGGAGAATTTCTGGAGATCAGCTAATTCAGTCACTCTGAAGAAGCTGATATAGTTTGTTGTAAATGTGTTTTGCTTCACAGACAATAGTGCTGTGATGGAATGGTTAGTCCATGAATCTGTGAATAAATGAATAAATCACACACCTGTTAAATTGTGTGCTGCACATAATGAAGGGGTTGTGATGTGTTGTTGTTTTTTTTTTAAGCAAAATGTCACTTCTTTCCGTTTGCTGCTCCTAAACAATTTCTAAATGTAATGTCTTGTATACCTCCCCTTTTAGTGAAGCTCAAAGCACTTCATGGAATATGAATTCTAACTCTATTTATTCTCTCCATTAATTCTCAGAGTTGCAAATACAAACACTGTGATTGGCATATGATTAAATTAAAAGATATCAACATTCTGATCCTGTATCAAGTCATATTGTAAGTGAAGTATGGAGAAGTAGGAGCAATAGAGTCTGGCTGGTGTCATCAGCATGCTGTTCACCTGGGCAGGTACCCTGTGGAAGACTGTAAGGTGTGCAGCATCCTGGAGAAACCCACCTAAGCCCTGGAACCTCAGGCACCAATTCAGGAATACCCACCATGGATGGGATCTTCATGCCAGGAATGTGATCATTGTATCCACTGGCCCAGCCAAAGGAAGAAGAAAACCATGAAGCAACTGGGTTTTCAGATTTGGTCATAGATAACTTCTGAGTCCTTACTGGTATCTTGTAGCGTTAAAACAATCTCCTCTTCTAGAGTAGGGATGGGTATTCCATTATGAATGAGGACATTACAGCTTTATCTAAGCTAAACAATGATTACAACATTGATTTTTTCCTATGTTGTACCTATTATGTCCCAAGACATGGAGGGAACAGACTATAGGCTTTGGAGACAGATAATTCACCTGACTGCCTGTGGACCTCATATTGTTGTGGAGCCCCCAGACATACATAATTAAATCTGATTTTCTCTTGTTAATCTGTCTCATATCAATTTAATTTTTAGACCAGCCAAAAGAATCTTGACGGGTACAGGAAAATTTTTCCTCCCCAAGAGCTGGTGTAGCCAGCAGGATAAACTTTAACTGGCTGAATGCTGGCCACCCCAGGACTGCTGCAGCTGACGGATCCTGGGACTTCTAACAAAAAGCTGGCAGAAGGTAAGAATTCTTACCATACCAGTCTCTGGATCTCTGCCTGCAGGGTCTTATGGAAGCAACAGTAGTGAGAGCCCTTTTCTTTATCTAAATTTAGATTAGCAGGAGAAAATATTTATGGAACTATTTCCTTGGGTAAAGCGACTTTGGTAAAAACTTATTATGAGTATTATTGTTTCCTATTGATCCTTTTTCTCCCAGAGATGGTCATTGGTTTTTTTTTCCTCTGTCTTTTGTGTCATTTGTCGTAAGAAAAGGTGAACCATAGTTCTAATTAAGTTTTCCTCTCATCTTGTTCTATGTCTTGAGAGCTTAGCTTTATGATTAGTGAGAATATTTTCTTTGGTCTCTACCAACTGGAGGATGCTTATACTGGCATGCATCTGGCAGGCAGCCCAATAGGTTGTGGATCTAATAGTCAGCATTCTCCTTGTCCAACTGTGCCAGCTCTCAGGAGAATATGTCATAAGGGGTTCCAGTTCATAAAGGTCCTTTATCATCTCAACCTTCATTGTCACTAATTTGGCCAGACAGAAATGTGGGTTGCACTTTATTTGCAGCTAGATATGGCTGGACAGAAATATGGGTGTCACCCCACTTGTGGCTAGATCTTTCTTAGGCTAAATTTGTGAGTAAAGTTTCTGGATCTTGTGAGGACTGCTTTTTTTTTTCTCTCTCTCTCCTTTAAGGACATCTCTTGAATCTATGGTTAAGCCATGAAAAGGCTTATTGGTTTAAGTCACTATTGAGTTTAATATGAGATTCTACTCATCAGTGGCCAGACAATGGATGCCTCAAATTGGCTATATTTGAAAGAAAAGAAATTTTGGAGAGCTCTCATCTTAAACAATTGTCCTATTGGTATAATGGCTAGCCTTAGGGACCCCCTTAATAAGATGAAAGAACAGAAATTAGATATAGTGGGGTACCAGGGTGGCTCAGTTGGTTAAGCATCCAACTCTTGGTTTTGGCTTGAGTCATGGGTCATGGGACCAAGCCCTGCGTTGGTTCCATGCTCAGCAGGGAATCTGCTTGAGATTCTCTCCCTCTGCCCCTTCTCCCACTCAGACACACTCTCTCTAAAATAAATAAACAAATCTTTAAAAGAAAAAATAAATTAGACATGGTACAAAAAAATCAAAGTCCACTCAGACTCCTTCCTATTTGCCTTCAGACATTTGCAGGTACTATAAAAAAAATCAAGATGTTAGAAGGATAATTGTCCTGCACTTAAGAAGAAAAGAAAAAAAAAAATGAGTGCAACTGTCCTTATCTTACAAATCTTTGCAAAACTAAGAAAAAAAAATGCAACTCTACAGGAAATCCAAAATCCATTCTTTTCCATCAATTCTAAAACCTCATCTCAAAAATCTTGTCAATTATTGGCCTTAGGAAACCAAAGTCCTTCTTGGAAGAACTTATATTCTTTTTCAGTCTCTTGAAAAAAATAAATCTTACCATGACTTTGAAATGTAACACCCCAGGAGGTATCTAAAACAATGTCCACACTCACCTAAGACTAAAGGAAAAGAAAAGAAAAGAAAAAGAGAAACTTAAAATACAACTATGGGGGGCATCTGGTGGCCCATTTGGTTAAGCAGGTGACTCTTGATTTTGGCTCAGGTCATGATCTCAGGGTCCTAGGATCAAGCCCCACAGCAGGCTCCGCACTCAGCGGGGATTCTGCTTCAGGATTCTCTCTCTCCCTCTGCCCCTACCTTCGCCTGTTCTCTCTCTCTCTCTCTCTCTAAAATAAGTAAATGAATCTTAAAAAAAAAAATACAAAGTACGGAAAGGGCTCTCTTGCCCAAACTCTAGACGATAGCCTCCTTAAGATTACTTCCAGGGAGGGGCGCCTGGGTGGCTCAGTCGTTAGGCGCCTGCCTTCAGCTGGGGTCATGATCCCGGTGTTCTGGGATCGAGCCCCGCATTGGGCTCCCCACTCGGCGGGAAGCCTGCCTCTCCCCCCTCCACTCCCCCTGCCTGTGCTCCTCTCTCACTGTGTCTCTCTCTGTCAAATAAATAAATAAAATCTTTAAAAAAAAAAAAAAAAAGATTACTTCCAGGGACAAATACAAATCTTAAAAGTCTTCTCCACAAATAGTAAAAACTTTTAACCATTCTAGTGAGTAAACTAAAATTTTTCCAACTGTGATTTATAAACTAGTGATTTTATATTGTTTTAAAATAGAAGCTATAAAATCTCTGTGCTTGTATGTCTGCCTATGTCTGTCTGTTAGAAGTATGATATTTTTCTACCTCTGGATGGTATAACCAAAATTAATTTGCAAAAGAGTTCTATTTAATTGGCTTAAAGAAAATTAAGCATTCACTGGCACCTGAGCCGGTTAAGCATCCGCCTTCTGTTCAGGTCATGATCCTGGAGTCCTGGGATCCAGCCCCACATTAGGGTCCCTGCTCAGCGGGGAGTCTGCTTCTTCCTCTCCTTCTGCCCCTCCCCCCCACTCCTGCGTGTGCTCTTTCTCTCTCTCTCTCAAATAAATAAAATCTTAAAAAGAAAAGAAAATTAAGCACTCATAAATTTAGCATCCATAAACATTCTCACAAATAAAATAGAAACTTAATCCAAATGAATTTCAGGTTTATATGGTCTGGGAAAATATTCAGTATGAAAGCTAATGTAAGGATGCTTGTTTGATTAAAATAGGCACATCTTAGAGTTATCAACATTGACTATAATGCAGACATACAACTTTTTATTCTACTTGGGTTTATTAATCAAGTTTGTTACCTCTGTTGCAAAATTTGTCAGCAAATATAACAGAATAATGGCTGACTTTGTCTAATTAGTCTCATGAAGTTTTCATGGGTAATCTAAACATATGGTTGGGGGCAAATTATTTAGAGAGATGTAAGTGAGATAAGAGTTTTTAGGTAAACTTCTTAGCAAAAATTATGTTTTATGATATGTGTACTTAAAAATAATTTCCAAAATCTTTTTGGCAACCTGAACCTTAAGAGTTTTGCTTGGTTATGTTAAATGATGGATACTCATTGAATACCTAGATCACCTCCAAATAAGATAAAATAATGCAACATTAACTACTGAAAATAGGTTTGTCTACTTCCTTATTACAGAGAAACTAAAGATAAATTTGAATCTGTTAGTAAAACATGGTTTGTGCTTTATTAAAAGATTGTACTTTGAAGATGCACGTTTCTAGAAATTATGAAATGTATTCATAAATTTGCCAATCTAAAGAATGCTGATATAACAGACAGTTCACAATTGATTACTACTTAGTTTTCATTAGAAATAAAAGTTTCTAAGAATTATGAATTCTAATTAACATATGTAGTTAAAGTCATTAGAGATAATAAGGGAAGTAGAATGTATATACAAGGAAAGAAGAAGATAAGAAAAGGTATGAGGTATGAAGATGTTTTTGTTAAAGGAAATAAAAGTAAATTTGTCCTAAAATAAAACTGGTTATGGAAAAGAGGAAAGGACAAAATTTAAATGTAAAAAAGAAAGTCATACAAGGTTTGTGGAAATGGAATCTTTGAAAAGGAATTTTAATGGGTAGTCAAGCAGCTAAGATTAAAATAAACTTATTTAAGGATGAGTTTTAATATCAGAAGTACACTAGTACACAATTAGAATTTGGTTTTCCTGTCTGTTAAAAGGACAAAGTTTTCTTGGACTATTGATCTGTTCACTATAATAACAGATTATAAAGGGTTTCTCTTTTCTCTTAAAGTAACCTGCCTAGAAAACAAAACTTCTGTGCTTTATCAAAATAATGTCCTGTGCTTCATGTTGTCTTAATCAGGTCCTTGATTACTTAAGAAAATGAATTTTCTCAATATTAAAAGAGCTAAGTTTTTCCTTTTTACGGCCATTTAACTTTCTGTATTTGCCTGCAACGTCTTTAATTGTCATCATGGTTAAGTGGATAATTAAGTATTGTTTCACAGAGACCTATGGCCCTATTTGACAAAGTGTTTTATAACCTTTTTGATATTTTTGACAAACTTCCCAAAAATCAAATTCTAAATAAGTTCTTTTTGAACTCAAAATAACTTTGGGATTTTTCAGATGGTTCCTGAGAAATCACAGATTTGTTCTTTCTCCTTATAAAAGAGGGATATTAAATTAATTGGGCTTATTTGATATGTTAAATTACATGGGAAGCAGTGTCAAGCGGTTGTATTGTAATAGGTAAATATTATTAATATAAACTGTGTTCTAGAAATTGTATAAAATTCTTAAAATTCTGATATATCCTGGTACAATGTTATCAGTCATAATTCTAGTTATTATCTTAAAATGTTGTATGTCACAGAAATAACCGAATTTCCTTGTCAGACGCATTGTAATGAACTCTAATCAGACCCTTAGCCATGCTATTTTTAAGCCTTTTCAATTTAGTTATTCATTTCCTCAGATGCTTTTACAAAAAGAATTCCTGCAAAAATGCTCATCTTAAAGGAGATTTATGGAAAAACCATAAAACTAAAGTGGATAAGAATTTCCACAACTAGTGGAAAAACTGGATTCAAGCAGAACAAAAATTAATAATGTGGGGCAACTGATGAAAATTATTATAATTTTTGTGATGTTTATTGCTGATTTTTAAAATATTTTGCTTTCTAGATTTAAGCACACTTTTTCTCTTGAGCTAACTATGACTTACAGCAATTTGATAAAGTATATCTTTGTGAACAAATTGACACATTTATCTTTTTCTCCTTACCTGATCCCTCCAGAATTCAGAAACTCATAGTGAGTGTTCTTATTTTTATGGCAATATATTTGTTTGTATAAGTTCAATAAGAATCTGTTCTCCTTGTTTTTTTTTTTTAAGATTTTATTTATTTATTTGAGAGAGAAAGAATGTGAGAGAGCACATGAGTGAGGTTAGGGTCAGAGGGAGAAGCAGACCCCCTGCTGAGCAGGGAGCCCGATGTGGGACTCGATCCAGGGACTCCAGGATCATGACCTAAGCCAAAGGCAGTCGCTTAACCAACTGAGCCACCCAGGCGCCCCAGAATCTGTTCTCCTTGTAAGAGGACACAATTGAAAACATTGTGACTGGAATGTCATAGTTGAGAGAGATGGGCATAGACTCAGATATGACCAGACAACTTTAATGAACTAAGTTTGACTTTATGGACCCAGTAGAGGCCCTTGGAAATATGAGCCTGATACCTTGCTTATGGAGTTTCCAGCAGCATTCCCAGGTGAGTAAAAAAGATTACTTCCGGGGCGCCTGGGTGGCTCAGTTGGTTAAGCATCTGACTTCGGCTGGGGTCATGATCCCAGGGTCCTGGGATTGAGTCCCGCATCAGACTCCCTGCTCAGCGGGGAACATGGTTCTCCCTCTCCCTCTGCTGCTCCCCCTGCTTGTGTCAAATAAATAAATAAAATCTTCAAAAAAAAAAAAAAGATTACCTCCTGGCAAGCCAGGAGCCTCAGGATATTTGGGAGCCTCAAGAAGAGAGTAATTAACCCAAATCTATAGGTATTGCAAGCAAAGTCTAACGGTAAGTATTTCGCTTGGCTTCTTAGACTAGAGAGGCTGTTAAAAGTTCAGTGTCAAGATTCTTTATGAAAAGTTCCAGCAAAGCAGACTTACATGAAAAAAAAAAAAAAAGAATAAATATAAAAACCTGTATGATCAATCCCTATTCTTGCTGAACTTATGTAGATAATCAGGCCAGGTTTAATAAAACTAGACTTATTTTGCAAACAGATTAGTCTAACTTTAGCTACCTTTGGTAGAAATGAGACTGAGGAGAAAATGAAGAGAAAATGAGGAGAAAAGGATGTATCAGTAGCACACCTTTGTGGATATTAAATTCTAATACTGTTCATTTTAAACTGGACTGATGATAAATTCTTCTAGTTTCCTCTAATGCCTGGCTACCACTCTCCAAATTAACATTTCCCATTTTTCTCCCACCCTTCTGACTTGGAATCACTGAGAACTAAAACTGCCTTTTCCTGAAGGCCTACAGGCTGAATATGAATGACTTGATATAAACTTCAGCGAAATTACCATAATAGCTCATGTACTTACCATGTTCATAGAAGTTGTTGTGTGGCTACTCAGAAAGATCAGCAGAGACATTCAAACTACAAACCAGGAAAATCTGTAAGATTACCACTGTCTGCTCTCATGCCATCTAAAAATCTCCTTGACTGGCTGTCTTCAGAACTCAGAAACTGGGTGTATAATTTGCTCCAATCACTAACCATTGTTTTCTTTCTTTTAAAAAAATTTCCATAGAAATACCTCTTGTTTAATACCTGATTACTTGAACCATAGGCCTAACTTTGGGTGCACACCTCCATCCCTGCCTCCTGAGATGAATTTCACTGAACTGACCTACTATCAGGACTAAGAGACTGGTTCAGTGAGAGGAAACAATCTACCAACTCAACTTCTGGACTTTGAAACTTCCCGTTTTTAAAGACAGGACTGTGCGGGGGGCGGTGGGGCGGTAAAATTTGCCACCACCGAAATGTGTCTCTTTGGCATGTGGATTATTTTAGGCTAATTATTTTTAAGAAACAGGCTCAAGAAGTTTTTCTTTTTTGCCACTCCCCTAACTGCCTAAAAGAATATTGATATCGACCTGTTCCAGAAAGGGAGATATCACCATTATGATATGAACTAGGCTGTGGTAGACAGGGAGGAACTTAGCAAAGTCTGTTATAATTCCTCTTTGTGTCCCATTGTTTCTGTATGGCCCAGCAAACATTTGTTTAACACATATTTACTCTTCTCCATTTTCCTGTGAATTGTCTTTCTTCCCTTTGAAGTCCCAGACTCTTACCCCCTCCTTCTTAGCTTTGAATGGCATATAAACCTCAACTGCTAAACTGTGGTGGGCCTCGTATTCTTTTAGAGCCCCTGTACCTATGTAATTAAATTTGATATTTCTCCTGTTAATGTGTCTCATGCCACTTAAATTCTTAGATCCTCCAAAATAACTTTGAAGTTTCTCCCCAACAGTTACACTTCCGCCTCACTAAGAACTGAAGACTCTCACAGGATTTACAGAGTAGTCTCTGGTCTGGAATAAATTTTCCTTTCCTCCTTGTGTTAATTCAGCTGAGCCTCCCCACATGCTCTGAGAGGTTGCATTCTTCTAGCTGCCCCCTATTCTCAGTGTTTTCTCATTTACTTGTTCCAAGTTCACTTTACTTGGAGAAGAGCTCTCATCACTGTGTTGCTAAGGAAGGTCTTCGTACCCTCTAGTAACTGAGTCAAAATGCTAGCCACTATTTACATACTTAGAATGTCACTGAAATAATTCTTTTTATTTGTGTTTCCCTGAAGAATTCTTTCTTTTTTTATGTGACTATTTTATGTCACACTGTGGAGATGGGGAGATTTTATTTTTGTTTTCTTCTCATTCTCTGTTTTTGTTGGTGGAAGGAGTAATTTCTATATAGGTTTCAACTCGATGGATTCCCTCATTGAGTAAAACAAGGATGCCATGACACTTTCTGTATGATTTCTGTATACTAAAGGTATCTGTGGCTCTAGAAGATCAAGGCCTTATATTCAATGCTGAGTGGGTTTCTAAAAGCACTTAAATGATATTGAAATCTGTATCTGTTATCTTCAGGTGGCATTTTCAGAGGTCTGTCAGCAGGGCCGTCTAGCCTTATAAAATCACTAAGGAGGAGGCATTAATGAAAGCCACCTGACCTCCAAAATATTGCATTCCTCTTCCCTCACCCTATCGCTTTTCTAGAGCTTCTGAAATTCTTAGCATTGTTCATTCATTCTTCAATCCACAAGTATTTACTGAGGTCCTTCAAGTATTTTTTGAGAAGTTTATTTACTTATTTAAGTAATCTCTATACCTAGTATGGGGCTTGAACTCATGACCCCAAGATCAAGAGTTGTATGCCCTTCCAACTAAGCCAACCAGGCACCCTGAGGTCCTCCAAGTATCTGATCACAGAGCCAGGTGGTGGAAATTCATATAATGGTATACATATACCATATACATATATGAATATACATATATCAGGCTGTACATTCACAGAGCTCACCGTTGAACTGGAAGAGGGACAATTAAACAAGTTATCATAAAAATGGGTACTAAGTGCCATGACAGGAAAAATACACTTTGGTTAGGAGTCTTTTTTTTTAAACTATTTTTTTTTTATTTTATTTATTTGACAGACAGAGAGAGACACAATGAGAGAGAGAGCACAAGCAGGGGGAGTAGGAGAGGGAGAAGCTGGCTTCCTGCTGAGCGGGGAGCCCAATGTGGGGCTCGATCCCAGGGTCCGATCGCAGGACCCTGGGATCATGACCTGAGCCAAAGGCAGAAGCTTAATGACTGAGCCACCCAGGCACCCCTTTGGTTAGGAGTCTTACTGGGACCATCTAGCCTGTGGGGATGGAGGGAGCCTGGAGATACTTCCTGGAGGAAGTGGTATTTTAAAAGTCCTATGGAGCCATTCCTTTGAACTAAGGCATTTATTTACCCTTGTTAAAATGCAAACTACTTACTCAGAAGAAAAACACTTTCAGATTAAAAAACAAAACCAAAAACTGTGGGTATTAGCAGAGATTAATGTCTACAAACTGAAGCCCTGGGCTTAATTTTCCTTTTGGGGCCATCTAAAATTTAGCAATTTTAATATTTATTTCCTCAGGGCGCTGCTTCTGTGAGGAATTTTGCGTCTGTAGAGAGTTGGGTGCCTGAGGGTGAGGCTAGGGCTTAGACTCAAGACACTGAAACAAGATTCAGGCGAAAGCAATAATTTCCCCTGCATTAAAGTTTTGCTAAAAGCCTACTCCACTTTTGAGCTAGTCCTTACAAGTCCCACTCATCAAGGAAAATGCCTCAACTTGGCTTCTAGATAGTGAAAGTGAAGTGTGAGAGGAAAAATATCTTCATAAAATCTGACAATATGTCTAAGGTAGTTGTGTGCCAAGACAAGTTTGGCTGGGAAAATTCATCTTGTTTTCCCAAAAGGCTATCTCTATGACCCCTCCTTGTATGCGAATTGTTTATGACTGTGTGATTCTAAAACTCAACATAAAAACTGGTCGTTCATTATTTGATTACATGAACATGTGCTGGCATCTACATTTTCTCATTCCTATAGCATTTTAGAAGTGCCAGTAAATGAGTCTCCTATTTATTATCTAGAAAAGCTTTCAGTTAAACATCACTGCAACATAATTTATACAGACACTCTGGGATATAATAAAATCTCTAACCCTAATCTCAAACTGTGTCTTTTTTTTAATCTAATTCAAAACATCTTTCAAATGATTTGTTTCCTTTTATTAAGCAAACAACAGGAAGTTTTGTCTTGTGAAAATGAAGAGAGGTGATCAGCAACTAAGAATTTTGACTCTATTCCTTTTCCTGCTGGGAGAGATGTGAGCTCTATGAGCCAAGATCCCTCTCTCTCCTCCTGATTGTGTGTATGTGTGTGTGTGTGCTTGTGCGCGCACGCACGCGTGTGCATGTGTGTAGGCAGGTGCATGCATGCATACATGCTTGTATGTTTGGAATGAAGAGAGATTAAGCTTAGAGTTCCCACTTTTGCTGTGGGACAAAGATTTGTCCCTGGTGTTCCAACATGGAAGTATGGAAATGAGGCAAGCTTCATGGAAATGATAAGCAAGATCTGAATAACATTTTACACTTTCACTCAGTTTATCCCAACAACAAACCTGTGAGGAAAGTAGGTTAGTTACAGATGCTTTTCTGCTTACAGACTTTCACCCTATGGATGGTCACAGATAAAAACAAAGCTCTCCTGTGAGAACACACTACATGGTACCAGCAGATCATGTTGGAATGTGTACTGCTGCCTTTTGGATTATAAAACTGCACTTTTTGCCATCCATGCATTTTGCTGTGTTTGTGTTTATTTTGAGGCATTTTCCCAAACGTCATTAACCACATCAGGTCTAATAAGTCCAAGATCAGTGTAGTGTTAAAAGTCCTTGTCAAGATATACAATTATCATGGAAACAGAAGAGAAAATTTTAAAAAATTAAAAGTGGTCAGAAAAGGAAGAATGTTTCATGTGAATATAGACTGAATTATTCAAGAGTAGAAATGATTCTGAAGGACAAAGAACAGATCGCACAATGTACAAAAGTGCTGTCCCTGTGTCAATGGACAATACCAACAAGAGAATGAAAGAGGGACACTGTTGGAGTCTCATGTGAATTCCAGAAAGGGCTAAGCATCGGAGAAGTTTGAGGATTGGGAGATGGGGGGCCCTGCTGCTAAAATTCTTGTCTCTAGCCTCTTCCAATGTGCTTTCCACCCAGATGAGGGGTGAGGTGGTGGGAACAAAAACCGTGGCTGCTACAGGACAGCCCAGGACACTAGGAGATCCCCAAGGAGGGCAGTTATCTTCCTCCACAGACTTCCAGGAGATACAAACAAGGATGATTTGGGGAAAAGATATCATTCATTCACTCAATGCCTTCTGTGTATCAAGCGTCATTCTCTTAGCTAGGCCCACGTGGCATAGATGTCTGAACAAGAACACTAGCCTTAATTAAAAGCTTTGAGAAACTGATTCATGCTCCTATTCTTGGAAATGCATTTGGGACCACAAGCTTAGTCACTTTGGACTTTTCAACAAATAGACTCACTTACAACTTGATTGTAAGTAGAGGAGTTTCTATATTAGTATTTCTAGTCTACTGATAAGGAAAGTGAGTTTTGGAGAGGTTAACAGACTTGCCCTATGCAGTCAGAGGTAGAATGAAAATTCAAATTCAGCTATTGACTTCAAATCAGAGCTCTCTTCTACTCCATCATGATTTTCTAAAATATGGTTGAACATTCTATCCTATAGATGGACCAAAAACTGATCCTCCAAGTTTCCCTCCTTTAGTTCTTTGAAGCAAATGGCATGTAATGCCCTAGATTGTCCTTTTTACATATGATGAGACAAACTTTCTAGTAACCCACAAAGTCTGTTACTAAGGATTACTAAAATATAGTATCATGATCTAAAATTAACACATTATTAGAGTTTACCAAGGACTTAATTCTATATTCTACTAAAAAGCTTGAATAGCACCGAAAGATTGTCAACTTTGGCATGTGACCTACTTAAAGATGTAGAGATAGTTTGCAATTTCTGGCATGTTTAGTAAATATGCTGTACATTCTGAGTGTTGTTTTCATGAGTAGCCTGGAGATTTCAACTTCTGACATTCTCACCTTTAAGTATAATTCATTGTTCATTTATTTTTAGAATCCTCATTTTAGTTTGCAGTGAGTTGTTGGGTTAATCCTATTGTGGATAGTAATGTATTAACAGTATCTTGGTTCAAAATTATCCAATGACTAGATTTTAAGACATAGATCCACTGAAGCTCAAAATAATAATTTATTTTGCTAAAGCTCATATATGTAGAACCCACCCTCACCCAACAAAAGTACTTGTAAAGAGACACTTTATTCCTTTTATCAAGTTATTTTTTATTGGAAAGTAAGAATAAGTAGAAGAATGAACACAGAGTATTTTCCATCTTTGCTCAAAAACATCTGAGAGTTGCTTCACCCTCTAAAATATGATTACCATTGACTACTGTTTACCTATTCAAGAACTGCTCCCAATCCTTTTTCTCTTGCTGCCTCCCACCATAGAGACTGGAAAATGATGTATGTACTTGATCTTCATTTTTCTTAAAACCAGAGATAGTCACATGAGCCTGTCTGCCCATGAGATGTAAATGGAAGTCTTCTGGGGGAGGTTACTTAGACAGCTTTTCTTTCCTGATGAATGGGCGTACCTCACCTCCACATTCTCCTGCTACTGATGACAGTGCTTATAATAACAAGAGCCATTCTGCAACCATGAGGAAAATAGCAACAGGATTATGGGGATGCATTGTTAAAACCCTGAACCTATGCAGCCAGTTGTCTACCTACAAATTTCTTATTATGGGAGAAAAAAATAACCGCTATTTATTAAGGTCAGTGGGTGTTGTTTTGTGTTAGGATCCAAAAGAATCTTCACTAATGCTTATGTACAAGTAAGTAGGAATTTAGGCACTGACTTTTGTGTATAATTCTTATTTATAGAATTGCTTTTGGGTGAGGGGAGTGTTCTGAGTTGAAACAGACTTATAAATAAAAAATTTGAAACCTAACTCCCTAATGGATAAACAAGTCCAAGTGTTCATTATGTCTCCTTTAACTCTATGCCCTCGCTAGCACTCACACACACGTTTGTGCACACACACCTGCTCAAAGACCTATATTTGCCCCTATTACCCAGTGCTGGGATGATAAATTGGTTTCATCTCAGGTGCCAGCATTGATAGATTGGTAGTGGCTGTCTGAATCACTATGCTGAGAATAATTTTGAGGCAGACAACACAACTCATGAGGAAGAGTGTTGTGATCAATTGGCCAAGTCTGCCATGAATGTGAAAAATGGACAGGCAGCACCTATATTTTCTAATAGTTGACCTGATCCAGTGTATCAAATTTTAATTGCTCAACCTACTATAATCCTCTGTCTTCTCTTAATCCTGTAGATAGGAATTTAGTATTTCAAACTGGCATGTTTAGTCCTTAGGTGGGCTCTCATTTACTAACTAGAGAGTGAGGGTATCCTAAAGAAAACAATATCCAGCTAGGGTACTTACATTGGAACTGTAAAGAAATTCCAACTTAAGAAAACTTTAATATATGCTGTGCTGGCCACGGGGGTGTACCATTTGCTTCTCTCTTCCAAAAAGAGCCTGTCATTCAGCTCCAAGAAGTGCAGTTAGCTGACAACATCCAGCTACAATTCCTGCAAAACTCACCTCAACTTTCAAGCCAAGGCCACGTGCTTCCTAGGCAGACCCAGACATGGAGCATGGTGGAGATAGGGAGGTCACAGCCTGGCCATTTGTACCCAATACTGGCAATCTTTGCCCTGGAACTCTTGTTGTACTGGCTAAGTCTTCATAAGATTTGCACCATAGTCTGAGGCACTCCCACCTTTATTCTGCTTCCTTCTGCCTCTCCTTTCACAAGTGCCATTCCAGCATCCCTGCCTTTCTCTGCTCCCTCCCCCTTTATCTTTCACAAGTGGTACTCCCTCCTCCTCACACACTCCCAATTCCATCAGTGTCTGTTTCCTGAAGGACCCAACTTAATACACATACCTACTACGGATACGGCTACTTACATTTATTAGGCATCTACATTAAATATACAACATTCCAGAAGAGGCAACGTGCTCTATTGGCTTTGACATTAGAGAGCATGGATTAAAATCCCAGATACTTATCACTGAGTGGCATTAAGTTAGTGTCCTCATCAGGGCGCCTGGGTGGCTCAGTTGGTTGAGCGCTGAACTCTTGGTTTTGGCTCAGGTCATGCTCTCAGGGTGTGAGATAGAGCCCTGCCCTGGGATCCACGCTGAGCGCAGAGTCTGCTTTAGATTCTCTCTCTCCCTCTCCCTCTGCCCCTCCCCCTGCTGGCGCGCTCTCTCTCTCTAAAATAAACTAAATCTTTATTAATTAATTAATTAGTATCCTCATCTTTAAAATAAGGATGCTAATGGTGATACTTGATGGGACTGGATGAGGACTAAGTGAGATGATGGCCATGAAACTGGTTTCTAAACCATTAAGCAGTGCATACATTTTAATTATCACTATTATTATTCTAAGTAATCTTAAATATCAGTTACCAGCCGATCACTTACCATTTCTTCACAAATCTATATTGTGCTCTTACCACGACACTAGTGCTGACCTAGGAAGCAAGCTGGGCAAAGTCCCTGCTCCAGCGAAGCTCACATTTTCTAAATGAACCAAGTACATACAAGTTTCATTTTACAAGCATTAATAAGTGAGCAACAGTTCACTAACAGCGGAGGCCCTATCTCTGTGTCTGCTCAAGTCTAATTGCAGTTTGGTCTTGTCCCGGGATTTGTCTCTGTTGATGTTTCCTGCTGAACTGCCTTTCTTTCTTTTAGTTTCACCATCCTCAATTCTGTAAATCCTGCAGGAAGCTAACAGGCCAGCAATAGCTTCTTACCACACCCACGGCTCAGCTGGCCCAGCTACTTGCCTTACACACTTGCGATTTTTCTCTTTGCCTTTCTCTTTTTTATGGCCCTCACCCCCTTTGCCTGACTATTTGCTACATCTCACCTCTCTGCTTCTATTTCTCTTTCCTTCACTTGCGCATTTCCCCTTTGCTGTCGCCCTCAGTGGGAGAGGCTCTCTCTGTCTCTTCTGATGGCCTTGTCCTTTGCTTAGAGAGCAAACCTCCTGGCAGAAAAACAGGAAGATACACCTCTTCAGAAATAAGACCTCTGCTTCTAACATTTCCTGGAGCCTTGTAGCCACAGGAATCAACATGTCTCTGAAAGGTCTGTTCACTTCAAATTAACTCAGGGCTCAATGAGGCAGAGAGGGATGTGGCCATCCAGTACAGACTGTGGTCAGAGCCAGCTGGTCACCATCCACGGAGAGGCTGGCTGGAATGTAGCTGAGCTGAGTGTACAACGTCAAGTGTCTGCATAAACGCAGAACCCTCTGGTCCAAAATACCAATATGTCACCACATTCTACACCCATAATTTTTAAAATGGATTTTTTAGTTTTTACCTTAGTGTCTGGAAGCTTACAGATCAGTGGCTGTCAAATTTTTTGACCATGCAGTACTGTTGGAAATAAACATAGATATGTATAAACACACACACATACACACACATATATTTGTACACACACGTATTTAAATATCTGCGACAAAATTTTCACAAAGCAATATTTATTTTTATTACATATGGAGCTCAGATCGTTCTGTTTCTCTTTAGTCTATCACAATAGCTTTTTTAAAATGCTGGTCTTAACCCTGGGATTTTTTATTTTTGGTGCCAGTTTTACTTAGTGTGGTACAGGATACCTTCTTAGACTAATGTTTTTAAATGCATAAAACAAAACCCATAGGATTAGAAAGGAAATCGGTTATTTTGAAATACAGTCCCATCCTTGAGCCTTCGGGGGAGGGGGCGAGCTATGTCCATGCACCCCAGGTTAAGAAACCCTGCATGACTAAACTGATTTCACAACCAACCGCTAAGCCACGATCTGCAGTTTGGAAAATGTAGCTGTAGACAAAGGCTCAGAACACTTTATGGCAATTAAATATTCCAGATGTTTATTATCCTGTCACAACTCCAACGTTCTCTTTTCCCTCCATTTCCCAATGCCTCCCCTTCCAATCACACCCCCGACCCCTACTCTACACACATGCAGATCTTCAGGTCCCGTATCTGGAATGAGACAAGGCACTAGACCAGTGTGTCTAGCCCCTTCCATCACCCCAATCCCACTCTCTGACTGCCCCCTCTGTCCCTGCCCCTCTGGCTCCCGTCTCAGAACTATTTCAATGGCTCATTATCTCTGGGGGCCAGTGTTCACAACTGTGGCTTTCGTGGTTTCCTTCACGGCATTGTGGTCCCACAGGTGTATTCTGCCCTAGCACAGTCATGGAGACTGTGAGAGCACTTCACCTTTATTTTCTCCGGCGAGTCTGGGTGTCACTCCCAGCCTGCAGCTGCAGCTCACGGTGGCCTGCAGAACACACTATACCCTAACCCAGAGCAGCTCAAGTGACGGGGCACTGGGAGGAAACAGAGCTACTGCCATAATGCATGATGCCAGTGCTTTCTCAAACGGTTTACTACTATGGTTTCCCACAAACATTTGTACACTCCCGTGAAGAAAGAAGGAAAAAGAGGAGGAAGAAGAGTCTGCATCCGCCTCCTTTTTTGGCATGAGAACAACTCTAGAATCATTCAGTCAATAGAACTTCCTGGAATATGAACATTTCACTATACCCAATACTCATAATTTTAAAAATAGATTTTCTGGGTTTTATCCTAATGTCTAGTAGCCCATAGACCAGTGACTATAAAATGTTGGGTTGTTTGTTTTTTTTTGTGTTTTGTTTTGTTTTGACCATGCTTTACAGTAAGAAATGCAAACATATAGAATAGGGCCTCGGAGGCATTCAAGCCTGTCTTCATGCAAATAGGAGGACAGTGAGGCCAGGGGGGGGATAGGACTTGCCCATGGTCACACAGCAGGAACGAGGGGACTGGGGCCTCCAATCCTGCCTGGGGCCTCCAATCCTGCCTTCTTCTCCAGAGGTTTCTCTCCCTTACTACCTGTAAGGGGGTTTCTACTATAAAAGCCATACCACAGAAATTAATTTTTTTAAACCTGAAATTAATATAACACGGGAGGTTAACTATCCTGGAATTAAAATTAAATTAAATTAAATTAAAAGAAATAAATTAATTTTTAAAATTCATGCCTTACCACCTTTCCCTCAACCCTGCTTTTAGAAGTTGAAAGGTCACAAGGGCCTCATAAAATTACCCAGAAGAACTGAAAAGGCAATTGATGACAGACGTCCTTATTTCAAAACTTGTTTTTCATGAAGACGACTTTTTTCCTCTCAGATGAAATTATAATTTTCTTTTTTGTTCCTGGTTTTCTTCTAATTGTGCCTAGGTCTTCCTCCTTAAAATAGTTTGAAATAATTATTTCTTCCTGTGTATTAAATCACTTTACAATGTTCCCGTTTTTAGCAATAAAGTTCCAAACCTTTTTTTTAATCATCATTTTTTAACCCTTAGTCCTTCCCCCATCTCTTAAATCACTTTTCCCATCCTATTCAGTGAATTATACAATTATTTTTTCAGCTTTCAAATGGTTTGCTGTTGTATGTGTCATAGTTTTCTTCTGAATGAGAAAACTCTTACTTCACACAATAGTGCCATTGCTTTTATTCCTATCACTGAGGGGGAAAAGATCAAGAACCAAACAATAAGACTTTTATTTACAGCCTCTGCAGGGCTGTCTTGAAGGTCACAGTGAGCCTCTGCCATTGTGTGCTTCACCTTGGGCGAGCCATCTGAGAGGCACAGAATGGCAGTGGTCCTCGGGACCATGGAGCCTAATCCCTTCACTTCACGGAAGAAGAAACCATAGGCACTCAGGTCATCCCAGGACCGTACAGCTAGCTAGTGGCCTAGCAGCAGATCCAGAACTAAACCTCAGGCCTCCCTCCCGACATGCTGTCTTTGCCACTGCCCAGTGAAGTCCCAGTAATTCCTGCTGAGCTCCCCAGGTTCATCCTAAAGTAGTATTGCAATCCCTCTGTGTTTATCTCAGCAGTTTGGAGAAAAGAGAATGTCACGGCTCCTGGCTCAGCAACATGAATTTACATGAGAATTTGCATAGTCTGCTTGACTAGTTTCAAGTTGCTCCAACTCCAACCTTCAATCTGTCTGGTTAAAAAAATTGAGACCCAAAGAGATGAGCCTGCTTCTTGTTGGCCACAGAGCTTATTAGTGGCAGAGCTGGGTCTGGGGCTCTGATTTCCCAGTTCCTTGACCGGCATGATTTCTACTGCATCACACTGCAACTGTTGCAGTTGTACTCATTCCTCTTTTTACATTTTCTGGTAAATTTTTATTAAAACACTATCAAGTAGTGTTTCCTTACTGGCAACTAGGATAATAATCATCAGTATTTATTGAGTTGTTAGAACTATCAGAAATTCTTTCATGTATCAGAATCCAGAAGCCGTGGGGCACCTGGGTGGCTCAGTTGGTTAAGCAACTGCCTTTGGCTCAGGTCATGATCCTGGAGTCCCTGGATCGAGTCCCGCATCGGGCTCCCTGCTCGGCGGGGGGTCTGCTTCTCCCTTTGACCCTCCCCCCTCTCATGTGCTCTCTCTCTCAAATAAAATCTAAAAAAAAAAAAGAATCCAGAAGCCGTCAGCAGGATCATGCATGTGACCTCGTGGTCGCCAGTGGATGGGCTCTGGCATCAAACCTGGGCAAGTTCGTCACCTCCCCCTGCCTCAGTTTCCTCATATGTAAAACAAGGATACTGATAACACCCGCTCATGCTGCCGTTCTTGAGGCTTAAAGGAGAGAATGCATGGATAGCACTGGATAGTTCTAACAACTCAATAAATACTGATGATTATTATCCTAGTTGCCAGTAAGGAAACACTACTTGATAGTGTTTTAATAAAAATTTACCAGAAAATGTAAAAAGAGGAATGAGTGCAACTGCAACAGTTGCAGTGTGATGCAGTAGAAATCATGCCGGTCAAGGAACTGGGAAATCAGAGTCCCAGACCCAGCTCTGCCACTAATAAGCTCTGTGGCCAACAAGAAGCAGGCTCATCTCTTTGGGTCTCAATTTTTTTAACCAGCAAATCTAATTCTAACCTCTAAATGGGAGAGAGCGCCTTCCTGAGAAGTCCAACTTCACGGACTCCAAACCAATCAAAGCAACCCCATCTCAAGACAGAAGAAGGTAAACCTATGCCGAGAAAGCTAGTTCCTTGGTCCACCTTCATGGGAAAAGCAGCTGCCGGGGACAGCACTGTCCCCAAAGCAACCCAGGAATAATTCCGTCCTTACCTTCATACGAGCCACCTGCCTGAGCCCAAGCCAGAGAAGACAGCAGATGAACAATGAATGTCACAGCAATTAGTTTTGGCAATTAGGCAGGCAATTTGTTCTGCAGCATGCAGAATGGGAGGAGAAAGTAAATCAGCTGAGAGGTGACAGGGAAATAGGATTAGGACATCAGGTTTCAGTGACACCCAGGTGGAAAGGTGTGCAGCAGAGTCCCAGCCTCCCCTTCCCCACTTCTTCTCTGACAAAGGAGGATGTTCTTCAGAGGCCTTGGGAAACAGCTGCTTTCACGGAAGGGGCCTGCAGCCCACTGTTCTCGTCTCTTTCTCAGGGTCACCTCACACTTCAGTGTTCACTCTCGGCTCAAGTTCTTGCTAGTTTCTCACCAGGGATTCTGCTTACAATGTCAAATAAGTGGACGAGTAGTAGTAGTTCCAGAGGACTCCCTCTCTTAGCTGGGAGTACATTTGGTTTTTTGTTTGTTTTCATTCTTTGTTAGAGAAGCCTTGGGAGTTGTTCTCTAGGGACGAATTAATTCCACATTTTGCTTGGGTCAGAAGGAGACATTATATAATTGTATCATACAGTGAAGGGAGAAACTGAGCTTTAAAGTCAAACACCGGGGCTTGGATGCCGGTGCTGCTCCTTGCCAGGCTCTGAACTTTGGTTTCCTTAGCTCCAAAATGGGCCTAATAATGGGGTTGTCATGTAAGATGTGTGACACTTGGGTAGCTCTTCTCTAAACACAAATTAATTTCAAATTTTGGCCCAGATGCCTTGAAGAGGAGAACCAAGTGTCCGAGGAATGGCTGGACATGAGCATCAGGTAAGTCCCTTCCTACCCTGCAATTCTGAACTGGTATTTCAAGCTGCTTTTCTCATGATTAAGAACGGAGACGAGCTCAGAAGGAGCCAGAAGTGAAAGCAGGAGTGTGCTGATATACGAAGCCCTGAGCATAGCAGCAGTTTGTCTAACACAGTGGTTCTTAGGAAAAGTCGCGGGTGGGACCCTGGGGTAGATTTCATACTTCCCAGTATTCATTTGGGGTTCTGATGACCCCCCCTAATCAAAGGCACCTTCAGATTTTGTGAGGCATGAATCTTAGACAATTATGGGAGCCCTCCTTTTTAAAAAGAATGCAGGTATACAAATTCAAAATTAGGCATGAAAGTGAACATTTACTTAGAATGAGAAAATAGATCATGACAGATTACAGGAGTGCTGGAGAATTAGGTCCCTTTCTTCTGAGATCTCTTCAAGCAATTTACCAGAAATGCTGACATGGAAATGTTTCTGATTATAACACAATCCTCTCTCCCCACCTGGAACCCTCCATAAACTCAACAATTCAGGCATTCAAGGGGCCCCCACAAGTGAGGGGACTTGCAACTTACAATTTATTGGTTTCATGGTATATCTTCCCCTGCTCCTAACTAAATGCTTTTACAACGATGCTTCTTACACAAGTGATACTGTCACAGTGTTAATGGAAAACTAAAAAAAGGGGACAGCTCCCATAATCCCACCACCTTACCCAACCATCTGTTTCCTTTTTCCATATTTCTTTTTCAGCCTGTGCTCATCTACACCTAATTTATGTACGTGAAATCATGGTACAGACACAACTTCACATTCTTTTTCACCATTTCTCTGTGATGCTCCATTGTCTTAATCAATGTGATATTTCAGGCTGCATAATAATCCACTATCCTACCGTTGTTAGAAATTTGTATTATGTAAATCACAATTATGAAGATAGGAACAGAATTTTAGCTTGACTATGGACAATTCTTACCACCAACTAAAAAAAAAAAAATTTTAAAGAAAGAAACAGAGACTCTAGACACATTGTAATTCGCAGAAGTGTAAATAATCTGTCAATCTAAAGAAAAAAATACCAGTCAAACCAATTATTAGGTGAGGGCAGATAAAGAAACTATCAGCGGGTTGGATTTCCACTTTTCAACTAATTTCTTCAGTTAAGCAATTGAAAATCCAGTGCGAATGACGCTTCTCATGGAGTTACTGAATAGAATAAATAAGAGATTGCCGTGTGACTGGGTACTACAGTGGACATTTTTTTTTCCTAAGGAGTATTTCCTAAAGGAAAGTATTCCTACTAGAGTCACACCATGCCAATTCTATGGCAATAATTTAATTATGCCAATTAGAATGCAAATTGTTCCACAAAACACTATGAGGACCCTCACTCTGAGAAACTTCTGAACAAAACATTTCAATAGTGCTCAGTAGTTTTGCACGCCTGGGTGGAAATCAGGAGTCAAGTACAGTATGATTCATAACTTCAGGGAACGGCTGCTGTGGGTGGATTTGTATCACCCACGTTCCCCTTTACACCCAGGCTACACCTCCTTACCTTTCACTTTCTTGGCTTCTCAGTGGGATGCAGCAAACAAACCAGCCTGTGAGGGACTGACTTTGTAAACCCCCGTATGAAACACTTGGGTGGTAAAGGCGTGGCAAAAGAATCAAAAGTTCCTGTTCTAAATTCTTTGCGTGTCATATCAGGTGGCAAGATTGGGGTTTGAAATGCCTTTTCTGTGGCTTGGAACTGTCTCCACAACCCATTTAATTCATAAGGAAAGCTGATTACAGCTCATCACAACTCATTTACAGCTTCATACCTAGATGGGTATGAGCTACCAAAAAGATGGCTAAGTCATTTTTAGAATGAACGTTCACATTAAAGCGGCATGACTCACCTTATTGTGAGGTTCCCAATATATCAAAGATTGTTGCAAAGGTCCCCTCTCAGATTTTAAAGCTGCATCTCTCATGTTTTCATATTAAGAGCAGGATGGAGGACCTGACAGCATCTGACTGGAGACCCGGTCTCCATTGCAGCTGAAAGTGTCTTAGATCCTATGTTGTAACAATATTGAGGCTTAGACTCTCCCCAAGCCTCCATCTGTAACACCCCCTCAGACTTCATGGCTTTGGTGCCTTGTATTGAGAGGTAAGATTTGGGGGGTAACTACAAAGACCTGATTTCACAGGGTCTCCTAAGGTATTAATCTTCGCTCTGCATCAGTGACTCACCTAATGTCACAAGGATAGTGATGATCAAAGGCTTTCTGCCTGGCAAAGACAAAATGTATACATTTTTTTTTAATTTTATAAAAGCCAACATCTATGTGAACCAAAAACAGGGAATGACACTCTGACCAGCCAATTTTCTCATTGAAGCTTTTGTAAAATGAAATTTTCTTTGCTTCCTATTTTTATGCTATCTTATAGTGTTGCTGGCATGGGTAACAATCACACTTGGCACTTCTGTCGTGCTTTTCATCCAAAGATTTCAAAGTGCTCCACAACAGGATTTCATCCTCACTGCGGGCCAGGGAGGAAGGTCAGCGCGCTATCATGCCTCGTGAGGAGATGGGATGCCAAGAGGTGACGTGAGTTATTCGTGCGCCCTGCAAAGCTGCAGGGGCAGAACCAGGTTAGAGCCCAAGCTTCCTAATTCCTAACTCAGTCTACTATTCACCTGTCCTAGCTGATGTGGCCTCTTCTTCGAAGGGCTGAACATTCGGCCCAGCACGACACATTATGAACAACTTGTTAAGTGTTTTACTGGAAAGCTACCAAGCCAAGGTGACGGACCTCAAGGAAAAACCAGAAGCCCAAATAAAAAGATTTGACTTGTTTTTGAGCACTACTTTTCAGTCTTTAAGATCTTGGCCAAATAAACCTAAAGAGTTAGTGCAAATCTCCCAAGTGAAAAATGGCTACCAGATTTCAAAACCTGAAAATATCAAAGTACTGGCAAGGAAGTCAAGCAACAGGAGTCTTATGCTCTGCAACTGGGGATGTAATTAGTACAACCACTCAGGAAAACAATTTAGCAATAGCTTGTACATTTGAATGGGCACATACACTTCAACCTAGCAAATTTCATTCCCATGTATATATGTGTATATATGTACATATGTATACATAAAATATATACATGTATATGTATATATATTCATGAAAGGAATTATTATCCGGGGTGGCAATGAATGAATTACATCTTCACATAAAATATGGATAAATCTTATATATAGTACTTAATTAAAAAAAGTAAGATTGAGAAGATGAGATAAAAGATTAATCTATTTTTATAAAGCTCAAAAATATGAAAACCAAACATATGCTCAGAGGTACAAACATATACAGGATAAAAATGGTTTTTAAGAAACAAGGGAATGGGGCGCCTAGGTGGCTCAGTTGGTTAAGCGACTGACTGCCTTCGGCTCAGGTCATGATCCTGGAGTCCCTGGATTGAGTCCCTGGATCGAGTCCCTGGATCGAGTCCCTGGATCGAGTCCCTGGATCGAGTCCCGCATCGGGCTCCCTGCTCGGCAGGGAGTCTGCTTCTCCCTCTGACCCTCCCCCCTCTCATGTGCTCTCTCTTTCTCTCTCAAATAAATAAATAAAATCTTAAAAAAAAAAAAAAAGAAACAAGGGAATGATAAAGGCAAAAGCAGGAGGGTAGCTACATCTTGGGAAAGGCAGAGATGTGAAATTGTGGAGTATTATTAGTCAGGATTCTGCAAAGAAACAGAACCAGTAATATATGTATGGGGAGAAATTGATTATAAGGAATTAGCTCATGTGATCAGGGAGGCTGGGAAGTCCCATGATCTGCCATCTGCATGCTGGGGACCCAGAAAGCCAGCAATGTAATTCCATTCCAAAGGTCTGAGAACCAGAGGACCCGATGGTGCAAATCCCAGCCAACGGCAGGAGACCAATGTGCCAGCTCAGTAGGCAGGCGGGAAGCAAAATGGGCCAATTTTTCCTTTCTCCTCCCTTTTGTTCTATTCGGGCCCTCAACAGAGTGGATGATGTCCACCCACATTGAGGAGGGCAAACTACCTTACTGAGTTCACCAATTCAAATGCTAATCTCACCCAGAAACACCTTCACAGACCCACTCAGGAATAATGTTTAATCTGGGGCACCGCATAGTACAATCAAGTTGACATAAAATTAGCCATTACAGGGAGGAACATAAAGTAGTTGGTATGTTTTAGTTCTTAGGTTGGGTGGTGGATTCATAGGATTTTTTTCTTTACTATTTTTCATCAAAATTACATACATGTAACACATATTCTTTTCAAATATTACAAAATAATGTTAAGTCTGATGAGCTAAGAGTGAAAAGAAAAAAGACTTTTAAAGGAAAGCATAGGCCTCCCCACAGGGTTGTGTGTGCATGTATGTATGCGCACGTATGTGTGCAGTTTAATATGCTGCTTAAAGATCAGAAACATCCAAAACTTTTAAGGGTCCCTATTTGAAAAACATCTATCCAACAATAAACCAGAAGTATTTGAAACAAGCATGACATTAAAAAGAGTCATTCCAGTTAGTCTGTAAAGAATTTCTGTAAATTGGGGCTCCTGGGTGGCTCAGTCGTTAAGCGTCTGAGGTCTTCGGCTCAGGTCATGATCCCAGGGTCCTGGGATCGAGCCCTGCATCAGGCTCCCTGCTCTGCGGGAAGCCTGCTTCTCCCTCTCCCACTCCCCCTGCTTGTGTTCCCTCTCTGGCTGTCTTTCTCTCTGTCAAATAAATAAAAATCTTTAAAAAAAAGGATTTGTGTAAATTGAGAAGCAAGACATTGAAACAATATAAAATCTGGGGAACTATATGAACAAACAATTTATAAGATAGCTCAAAAGAGAAAGGCATAAAAGAAGTTTGAACTTCATCATAAACAAAGAAATACAGATTATTTAGGGTAACTATTTTTTAAACCTATAACAAAGATGAAGATTTAAAAAAGTACTTAGTGCTGACAGTTCAGTGGAACCAGCATGAACAATGCTGACATACAACATTTTCCAGAAGCATTTTGGAGATAGGATTTAGTTGCTCTAACAAAGCCCATAACTTTTTACCCAATAAGGTCCTGTAAACTTTTCCAAAAGAAATAATTAGAAGCCTAAAGACGTTCACAACATTATCTTAACAGCAAACATTAGCCTAAATGCTGAACAACAGGAGAATGGTTAAATAAAGTATAGTGCATCCTCAATAGAAATTAGGCAACCACTAGCAATGTTTTCAAAAAGTATTTATTGATATGAGAGAATGCTCACACTAAATGAAAATCAGGATACAGAATTGTTTATATGGCACAGTTTTAGATTTGTAAAATATATGTGTACACACATGCAAAAATCAAGAAAAACTCATGAAAGATATCGAAAGGTTGAAACAGTGATCTGTGCAATATAAGCTCACATGTGGCTTTCGTTTCTCCTTTATTTTCTTCCAAAATTTCTAAATTTTCTAATTTAATAATAAAATATAAGTATTTTTAGATAATAAAAAGCATCTGCAATAGAGGGGCAGACATTTCCTGTAACCCAGTGGTGCTGGGTCACAAAGGGTGCACTGCGGGTTGCCCACCTCACCCAGCTTGCACGGGACTCTCCTGGTTTCAGCAATGAAAAGGGTCACATCCTGGGAACCCTCTCAGCCACAGGGAAAGCGGGGACAGTGGGTCATTCTACCACTGGGCCTAAAAGAACCATCGAAGTAGAAAGATTTCCCAGCTGTAACTTGCAACAGTGTTCTCGACAATTCCTTCAGTCTCCCTACAGAACTGGCTATTTGACCTTGCAGATTTTAAGCTTTTTAAATAAGTCACATCTTAAAGAGCTTGTTGAAAGCAAAGCAGATTGCATAAATGCTAAATAGGCTGGTTAGACGACATTATACGAGCTCTGAATGTGTACTCAAATAGGTCAGGAAACACGAACTACCTCTTGTCTTAGGGAAGAGAAGCCTATTTATCTCTCATTTCGTTTTCTGTGCTGTACATATTCTTTCCCTTCGCAAGAGTGGGAGTGGCAGGTGTATCGTGTCACCAGCAGAAAAGTGAGCTCTGGTGAATCAGCTTAGAGGGTGAAGCGAACTCCCTGGTTAGGGCTAAAGCTCTGTGGAAGAACAAAGAATCAGGTTGGAACTGCCTTTTTTACCTGCCTTTCTTAACACAATCAGGACAAATCCTCTCACATGCTAAATCTACAGGAAGTTCTTCTGTATCTTTGCTTAGGAAAATATCTTGAAAATATAATAGAACTACAATACTGAGCGTGCTAACAGCAATCTCTGTGTCACAGAGGAGAGCTGTGGGGGCTAGTCAGGGAGTGGCAGGGATGTCACAGGCCTGTGTCAAGCCTTGCCACTGTGAGTATCATTGGCCAGTCACATAGCTACTTGCTGTGCCTCAGTTTCCTCACATATAAAATGGAGATGCCAGTAGCGCCCACCTCATAGCATTGTGAGGATTACATATGTTTATGGATAATAAGAGCTTGGAGCAGTGCTGGGAGATAGGCACATAGGTGGTTTACTAGGGAGCACTCCTAAAATCAGCACCAAGTGTAGCAGAAGGAAGGAAGCAGCACTGAGCAGAGGAAGAGGATGAGCTCTGACAAAGTCTTGACAGAGCCTCAGTGGGGACGGCCCCAGATCTGCCCTGGGCTGGGGAGGGAGGGCGCTTGGCCTTGATACCCTACAATCAATCAGATGATGACCCTTGGAGAAGGGGTCATGGGGTCATAACAGTGGTGTGACAACTGTGAGTCTCCTCTCAGGTATCCTCCCACAGACCCAGGTGCTGGGATCTGAAATCCAGCACTGTGTTTATGTCTCCAGGGATACTGTGTCCCTTCCTCAGAGGTTAGGGACTTATCTGATAGCTGATCTTATCTGCAGAAATCCACCCAGCCTTGCTGAACCTTCCTTAGATTTTTATAGCCATCTAGGATGCTTCCACCCAGCCTTCTATTTCTGTCACTTTTACTTAGGATCAGATTCCTTAACACTTGTGGTGAACACTGTGATGCACTCTAACCTCCCTTTAGGAACAAATTTTAAAGTTTGCTTTTCTAATCCTCTTTATTTTATTTTTTGAATATGTAAAACTTTATGTGATTCAGAAGCCAGAACTCAAAATAGTAAACAAACACACGAAAACAATAAATACAGTCAGAGAATTCAGATGCCCACCTTGAAAGGCAGAAACAGAGTAGAGGAATTGTTCTAGGCTAAGAGACTGAAGAAACATGGTGACCAGCTGGCTCAGGGGAAAAAAAATCTATCTAGCTATAGCTTGTTACAAAAAACCAATATGGCAGAATGCTAACAATTGTTGATCTAGGTAAAGAACACTATTATCCTTCGAGTCTTTCTGTGGATTTTGAAAGTTTTCAAAAATATAAATTCAGGGGAAAGGAAGAAATCTCTCCTTGTTGAAATGTCTATTGCTTGGGTGCTTATTTATTTGCAAACATGTTAAAACAGAAAAGACAATCTACATGGCCTGAAGGGGAGCAAATAAGTCAGATACTAAAACTATGCCCTAATTTCTTATAAGTCAAGCAGGAGTTAGTAGAGGGAGATCTCTGGGTTTTAATATAAAACACTCTTTAATTCTCAATGAAATTCTGGAGAGGAACCCATAATCTGTGAGCACTCAGAAAGGAAAGCAATGATCACTAGGAGACAACATATGTTCATGAAGAATAGGTCATGCATAATACACCTTTCCCAGTGGGGAACATCAAAAGATAAAATTACAACAAAGTATTTGAAAAAGCCCATCAGATTGGCTGTGTGATTAAAATGGAGAAATATAAGCTGGGTTGTGAGCTGAGCTTTCCTTCCCATCTATCATTCCTTCACCCCTTCACTCATTCAGTATCAATCGTGCATCCAGCACTGTACTAGACAACCACCCTATTAGAATGAACGAACAGATTACTGTCAACTTAGACTCAAAGGACATTTCTAAAAATGCTTCTAAAGTTGGCCTGGGACCAAAATATATCAGGATCATGTGGGGTGTTTGTTAGAAATGCACATTCCTGGAGTCCCATCCCACACTTATTGAATCAAAATTTCTGGAAATGAGATGTGGGAATCTGCAGGTTTAACAAATGTCCCAGATAATTCTTTTGTACACTAAAGTTTGAGAACCACACTAAAGTTCTCTACCCTCTATTCTGAAAGCTGAAACATATTAATCAGTGAATTAGGTGAACTCCAATATAAATTTTGCCTATCAAATTTGTAGATGACAGATAGTTGGAGGAAAAGCTGATAAAATGTATTAAAGAATCAAACTTGAAAAAGACCTTGACAAAGGAGAGGGATGGAATGAAATTAACAATATACAACTTAATAGGGTTAAATGTTAAGTTCTGCATCTAAGTTCAAAGAATCAACTACTTAAATACAAGGTAGGAAAGCTCTGGACTGACAGCAGTTCACTTGAAAAAGATTTAAAGTTCAATGAGAGTCAAAAATGTGATATTATTTAAAAAAAACTTATACAAATTTTAGGTTGCATTAATAGAAACTGAAATTAAGGAATGGAGAGGCAAGGTTGCACCGATCAGATTTTGCATTGGCAGAGCACATCTATTTTAAAATATTTGAATTTTTAAAAAGACATTGTCAAACTACAGTGTGTCCAAGGGAAGGTGACTAGGTAGAAAAGTGTCTTTGACCCACATCCTATGAAGAATTAAGGAAGAGAATATGTTTCACATAGTAAAATGAACGATCACATGTCATGAGAGCTGAATTTATGAGACTGGAAAGCTATTGAGTTGTTGAGGAAGGAACTGATTATTCTGTGTGGTTCCCCAGAACAGACTTGAGAACATTGGGGCAAAGAAATAGGAAAGTTCTTTTTAGTTTAATGTAAGAAAAAATTAATCTTTTAAGTTTAATGTAAGAAAAAAAAATCAGAGGACTCTAAATCTCTAAATATGGTATGGGCTGTCCCCTTTAGAGATGGATTCCAGCAGGAGGTTAAAACAGAGGATTCCAATTAATAAATCAATCAAGGGAGGTCTAGCATGGACCAGTGGTGGTGGCCTAGGAAGTAAGGAGTATGTTTAACTCAACCCTCTGTAATTGAAATACAAAAAAAAAAAAAAAAAAATTTTAAGTTAAAGGAAAGTAAATAAGATAGGATACTTGCATTACACAGGTGGTCCCTTCAAAGATTCCATTCTTTAAATTTCTATATAAGTTTACCGAGGGGCTCCTGGGTGGCTCAGTCATTAGATGTCTGCCTTCGGCTCAGGTCCTGGGATCGAGCCCCGCATCGGGCTCCCTGCTCAGCGGGAAGCCCGCTTCTCCCTCTCCCACTCCCCCTGCTTGTGTTCCCTCTCTCACTGTGTGTCTCTCTCTCTGTCAAATAAATGAATAAAATCTTTAAAAAAAATAAGTTTACTGAGAATTTTGGTTGCCATGAAAAGCCTTCAGACTCTTATCTGGTTATATCAGTTGCTCATCCTTCCAAAGGAATCTGTTTCTGACATCTTTTAGAGGGACTGTTTTGGAAAAGGCAAGAGTCAGAATGCCCATGACATACTTCCACAGTCCCTCAGAGAAAACCCAACCACAGTGAATCCTTAAACTGACATAATTTTAATCCTTATACTGCGTCACTCCACCGACACAACAGCAGCCAACCTCACCAGAAGGAGGAACTGTACTCCAGGGAAAACAACATGGAGGTTGGCTAGTGTTCTAGGAGGTAGGTTGTCACAAAATCTATGTCAAAATAGGGACCATGGTGATTAATTGAAGGGATTATATTCCCTCTTCGGAGAGTTTTATATTTAATACACAAACTGGTCTGGGCATTTGGAAGATGGAGCAGAGGCAAGAGAATCACAGAAAGTAAGATGTATAGGCTATGAAAGACCACCGGATATACTTAAATTAGTAGTAGGCAAAAGCCATAAGAAAGTAGAAACCAAAAGATGTGGCAAGGAACAAGGAGCATGGTTGGCTGGTGGGAGTAGGGACTGCCGAAGCAGATATATTGACCCTTTGCCAGAGTGAACATAAGAGCAGAGGTGGAAACATTCAACTGCTGAGGTGATATCAAGAGAATTCATTTGCCAGAGCTGTCTGGGATGCTTTTAGCGAACTCTGTTCTTTGAACAACATTCCAATCTCTAATGATAACCATTATGCAGCTCTTACCATTGTCCTTATTTCTATGTAAATCCTATACAATACTTCTCTGACTTTTCCATTTAAACAAATAAACAGAAAAGAATGTGTACTACTAAGCAGTCTGGGACCCAGCCCGAGCAGTTTATCACCAGTTCAATATTTCTTTGCCATCCCATGGTATTTTTATCTTTAAAATTTCATGAGAAATTTGCATTCTCCTCTTTAAGAGATCTGTACTAGTTTCTATATCAAAATAATGTTTAACCCATTGATTTAAATTAACAATTAGGGAGATATACCACTTCTTATTTTTTCAGTTCCTTCCCGTAACTCCCAGCCAATAACTCATGTCATCCTGTGAGGTATGGCTACCTCAGTTTGAAAAACATGGTCTTACAACACAATTAACTTACATTAATTTACCTGAGTTTACCTGAATGCTCTCTGAAGATTCTAATGCAGCAGTTTCAGGGAGATGTAACTGTGTGTGTGTGCATGTGTGTCCCATTCCAGAACCTCTTCTTTTTTTCTTTTTTTTTAATTTTATATTTTTTATTAAGCAACGAACTATAGAAATGATCCCTGAAAGTATAGTGTCAATTAGACAACATATAATCATCATTAGTTTTTTGATGTAATGCATATACATCATGTGATGCATATAATACCCAGTGCTCATCACATCACGTGCCCTCCTTAATGCCCATCACCCAGTTACTCCATCCCCCCACCGACCTCCCCTCCAGCAACCCTCAGTTTGTTTCCCAGAGTCAAAAGTGTCTCATGGTTTGTCTCCCTCTCTGATTTCTTCCCATTCAGTTTTCCCTCCCTTCCCCTAAGATCCTCTGCGCTATTCCTTATATTCCACATATGAGTGAAACCATATGATAATTGTCTTTCTCTGATTGACTTATTTCATTTAGCATAATACCCTCTAGAACCTCTTCTTAATCACAAAAGCCAGAACAGATAGCATTCTAGATGTTTTAAATACTTGTTAATTTATAATAAACACATGCTCCAGAAAAATGGAATTTAATGTTCAAACCCAAATATCTTTATTTGTAGATATTTTTATATCTTCCTGTATATTAAAATAACTATATACTTTTAATGATTTATTCATTTATTTTATTTGACAGAGTGATAGAGAGAGAGAGCACAAGTAGGCAGAGAGGCAGGCAAAGGGAGGGGGAAAAGCAGACTCCCCGCTGAGCAGGGAGCCTGACGTGGGGCTCAATCCCAGGACCCTGGGATCATGACCTGAGGTGAAGGCAGATGCTTAACCAACTGAGCCACCCAGGTGCCCCTAAAATAACTACATTTTGCCTATTTTTCTGAAGTCAGTGATGATTTCCCCTACTTCGCTGTAGGCCTGAACAAAGATACTTTCTTTCATAGAAACCTCACTGAAGAAATAATAGGAAGAAAAAGAAGAAATTCTGAGGATATGAGCGGTACAAAGAAAATCAAGGATAAGGATTAGATCTAAAATATGATCAAGGTGTAGAGTTGTAGGTAATTTTTCCACTACAGTTTTATTTAAAAATTAATTATGTTAAAAAAATGCTTTTATATGAAGTGTCATTTGTAGCTACTAAATGCTATTATTTATTAAAACTCTAATAAAAATTAAATTTTAAATTAAATATTGGCTCCAAATAAACTAAGCTTAAATTAAGCCTAATATTTTTGAAGTTTATTTATTTATTTTTATAGTAATCTCTATACCCAACGTGGGGCTCAAACTCATGACCCCCAGATCAAGAGTTGCACACTCTCCCAACTAAGCCAGCCAGGTGCCCCTAAATAATTAAGGCTAATATTAATGGTGGGAGATTACAGGAGAGGAATAAGTCCATTGTGAAGCCCACTTTTTATAAAAACTTTTATACATAAATAATCTGTTAAGAGATTGTAATTTTCCAAGTCCCCTTTTTGCCCATTGCTCGTGTCTACTTTCTTAAGGAACTGGTTTGTACTTCCCAAGGACTATAAACATCCCATTAAATTTCCTGAGAACCCACTAATAACTGTACACACCACTTCAGTTCAAAAGCCCTTACTGGACAGCAGTGGACACCACACACAGAGGGAAGAGCACTAAGATATGGTCCTGTCCTTCAGGAGCCCACAGCCTGCAGAGAGGGAGGGACGTATGAACACATAATTGCAGTGCAGCATGACACACGCAAGAGGGGAAATGTATACAGGGCACCCAGTCAGGAGGCTCAGAAGAGTCTTCACAGATACAGTGGTCTGTGATGGGTAGGATTTTGACAGGATACCAGGTCAGGCTTTGACAGCTGAAGATCCGAAAGGAAGGTTCCAAGCAGAAGTACTCAGTATGTGCAGAGGTGTGATGCAACATGCGTGTTAGAAGGACAGCTATTACTTCAGTGGGACTGGGAGAGGTTAAAGGAAATGAACTGTAGCATGAATGAGAAAAGAAATGGGGGAGTCAAGGCTAGATTTTCATTTCTTCTCTCTGTGTGACCTTGGGCAAATTACCGGACCTCTATACACTTCAGTTTCCTCATTTGTAAAATTTCTTCTTAGGATTATTGTGAAAACAGAGGACGGGCACCCAGCACTCAATGAAGACTAGCTGCTCATGGTGTTTATGGAGTTTGACACAATTAAATACAAGAATGGGGATGCCAGGCCCATGACCTCTCAGGACCACCTCAAACTCACTGCCATGCCAGTATCTATGAACTGTGTGGGGGGTGGGGAGGAGAGAGAGGGGGAGTGGGAGGAAGGAGGGAGATGGTGGGAGAGGGAGGGAGGGCGAGGGAGAGAGATTAATCTGGAGCAGGAAATTCATTCCACCTGTGTCTACTACTCTTTGACACCCAGATGATTATAATATTTAAGCCACTTTCCATAATAAAATAAATATGTTCAACCTGCCCCCTTTCTTCTCATCCGAACACCTGGCTTGGACAACCATGGAGCTTAGAGAGATTGCCCATGTTTCTTGTCTACCCCGCTTGGAAATCCACTGGAATATGGCAAATGAGCATACATGTCGAACCGATGTCTGTTAGGATGAAATATGATTCACTGTTTTCTAAACCACTTTATTGTGGTGTGACTGACACACAAAGAGGTGTCCATAATTAATGTATACCTCATGATGACTTTGGAGATAGGTATATATCCAGGAAACCATCTATGCCATAAATATATCCATTACCTCCAAAAGTTTCCTCCTGCCCTCTTATTATTATATTTCTTTGTGATAAGAACAGTTAATAGCTACCCTCTTAGCAAATTTTTAAATGTACAATATGGTATCATTAACTATAAGCACTTGGCTGTACAGTAGATCTCTAGGACTTATTCATCTTGCATAACCAAAACTTTATGCCCTTTAACTAACAGCTCTCTGTTTCAGCCTCCCCCCAGCCCTGGCAACTACCATTCGACTCTCTGTTTTATGAATTTGACTATTTAAGATTCCTCATATAAATGGTATCATGTATTATTTGTCTTCTGTATCTGGCTTACTTGGCTTAGCATAATGCCCTCCAGGTTCATCCATTTTGTCACAATGGAAGCATTCCTTCTTTTTTAAGGCTGAAAAATATCCCATTGTCTGTTTATACCACATTTTTTACAATCTGGTTGTCCATCAATGGACATTTAGTTTGTATCATGCCTTGACTATTGTGAATAATGCTGCAATGAGCATGATGGTGCTGACATCTCTCTGAACTCCTTATCTTAATTTCTTTGAGAATATACCCCAAAGTGGGATGCTGGATCATGTGATAGTTCTATTTTTAATTTTTTGAGGAAACTCTGAACTGTTTTCCATAGTGGCTGCACAAATTTACATTCCCACCAACAGTGTATAAGGGTTCTCTTTTATCCACAACAAAATACACTCTTAAAAAAAAAGTCCTCACATCAAAGTCCAGTTGGACGTCTTTCTGTTTTTCGATAGGATAGGCACCTTCATTTCATTTATCTGAAAGCCAATTTCCCTGAACCTTGGCCCTAAACTTGCACCTCCTCCTTTGCTCCCTGTGCTGGTCAAGGGCATCAATTTACATACAGCACTCATGCCAGGAACTTGCAAGTCTTCCTTGATCCCCCTGCTCCTTCACTACCCACACTCAATCAGTTACTTAGTCCCAGTAGACCTAACTCCAAAAAGCAAGCCTGTCTTCCTCCTTCCACTTCTCCTGTGGCTTCTTCAGGTCCTCATTAGTTCCATGTTCAGGCAACGTAATTGTAAAAGCCTCCTCACTGGACTCCCTGCATCCAGCAGAGCCATCCCTCATGGTGGCAGAGAGATCTAATACTACGTACCTCTACTTAAAATCCTTTGGAGGTGCTCTTTTACCTACAAAATGAAGTATAAACAGTCTGGATAAGGTCTTGATTGCTCTGACTGCCTTCCTCTCTAACCTCATCTCCCACCACATAACACGTCACATTCTGTGCTCTGATTATATCAAGTTACTGATTGTTTCCCAGAAGAGCTCTTCCAAGGCTCCATACTTTGATACCTACAAATCCCTTTGTCTATAACTTTGCTACTCAAAGTGTGGTCCATGGACCAACAACATCAGCATCACCTGGGAGCTTGTTAGAAATGCAGGTTCTCAGGCTTCATCCAGATCTACTGACGCAGAATCCGCATTTTAACAAGATACCAGGTGATTCTTGTACACATTAAAGTTTTAGAGTACTGCACAGAATGCTCTTTCTACCTACTTTGTTCATCTCATTGGTTCTCAGGCCTAGAGACCCAGTGCCCCCTTTTTATATATTGAAAAAAGTAATCTGCCCTTTATAAATGTTGTGATAATGTATCTATGCTCATAATTTTAAAAATCCAATATAATACTCTAACAATAATGTGAAAAAAGGCAAGTAATATGGAATAAAACATGTATTTCTGTATGTTAATGGTGGGGTACAATTATACTCAAAGACATAACAAAGTAATGAAATGTTTGTCTAGAATCACTGGGGATTGACAGATACAAATGAAGACCAATTCAGGTGTATTGTATTGGTGACACAAATACCATGAGGAATGAGACAGTCAGTGATGTGACGTCTCAGGATGGCAAACAACTCTTGGCAAAGTTCCAAAGAGCACAATCTTCTTTTGATGCACAAGGGAGTCGTATTCTTGGAAAATTCAGTTTTTGTTAAAACCATGCAAAACATACTTTGCGTTTATACATGACAAGAGTTAGGTTTTAGGCTCAGATAATTATAACCAGATTTTCACCTACATGAATGTCTGGTGGGACATTCAAATGTCATGTTGGATGCAGGGCAATTCTGTTATACAGGACTAACCCACGCACAGCAGGACATCTAGCATCTCTGGTCTCCATCCACTAAATGTTAGAGCCATCCTCCCATCAGTGACCATCAGTAATGGCCCCTGAATATCTCTCCTGCTGAGAACTGCGGTCTGCCAGATCCACTCTAAGACTTCCTTCAAAACTCAGTTTACCCAGTCTTTCTCTGCATCACTGGTGTTACCCTGGCTCTATCCTTCAATGGTACTCTCTCAGCTCCCCTGAACATAGTTCTGGTCCAACCCTTTGAAGTGCAGGAGGGCAGGTGTGTAGGGCAGAAACATCTCTTAATCACCCTTATGCCCTCCAGGGAATCACACAATCTGAAACTGAGTAAATGCTCAGCAAAAGTTGTTAAATAAATAACTTAAAAAACAAAATAAAAAAACAACTCTGAGAGTATGTAGATTCGAGACACTCCCATCCATAACAACTGAATGTTTTCTAGTATACCTATTTTACCCTGAAGATAATAGGATAAAAATGGACATTTGGTAATCTTTCTTTTTTCTTCTTTATAACTGCAAGTATTTCTGTAGTCTTTATTCTTTCATTCGATGTATTCAGTACCAATTGTATGTCAGGCACTGAGTTGCACGTTCCTTTGAGGAATCTACAATACATCATGAGAAAGAGCTAAGTATACAACTTGGTATATTTAAATGCGACGTTATGCCTCCCTGTGGCACCAAGGGAAGGAGTGATTAATTCTGACCAGGTGATCTGGGATCCACATCTTCTATATATCATAGTACAATGGTTCACATTTTGGGACTCACATATAAAGGCAATATGAAGAAATATGTGATTTATTCACTGATGACGCTTCTCAAAATCTCTCAAAAAAAAAAAAAAAAAAAAACCCAAAAGCCAAAAACTGAAGACAGGCATTTCCTCAAAGGTTCATTGTTAAGGGTATGCCTATCTGCCCCATTGGGTGACTTGGGGCCCTTCTACAGTCTACCTGACATCCACCATTAAAATTGGCCTCTCCAAATGGGATGGCTTCATCATGGTACTCTGCTCAAACAGGCGATTGGAATTAATATTACTTTTTCCCCCCACTGATATGTTGAATTTGGTACTTATGCCCTGAGGAAATTTACCATTAAAAATATACTTCTCGGGGCACCTGGGTGGCTCAGTCGTTAAGCGTCTGCCTTCAGCTCAGGTCATGATCTCAGGGTCTTGGGATCGAGCCCCGCATTGGGCTCCCTGCTCTGCGGGAGGCCTGCTTCTCCCTCTCCCTCTGCCCCTGCTTGTGTTCCCTCTCTCGCTGTGTCTCTCTCTGTCAAATAAATAAATAAAATCTTTAAAAAAAATAAAAATATACTTCTCCAGTTCAAATAGTTAATAGAACAGGTCTTGAATATATTTGTATCTTTAAGCGTTGGTTGTGGGAATGGTGGTAAAAAATTAAAACTAAAATACTTTTGACAGTTCTAATAGTTAAGAATTACAACATATACATCTTCCTGGTTCTTCTCTGTCCCGGAATATTCCACGGCTCCTGGCATGTCTGAGGCATGTAACAAATGTTTCTTAAATGAATTAATCCATGCATACATAAATGATCTATATTTCCATTTATTCTGAGCTTCAGAATTTTTTATTAAAATTACTCAGCTTTAGGAAAGTAACAAATGTTAGGGGAAGCAACTGCAAAGGGTTCTCCTTCCTATCCCAGACTGAATGCAGTCTTTGAGGCCCTGGAGACTCCTTGTCAGGGAATGCTGTAACCTCTCAGACCTAGCACAAAGGTGGCCTTCTTTTGTTTTCCTCCTTCTCTTCACTGGTTTCACAAGCTGGTGCCAGCTGAGTCTAGATGGCACGCACTTTACACTTGAATGACACACTCCCTGCCCTCAGTTCTGGGAGCTCCACTCTGCTGCCTCCATCTGCTGCCTCTGATAAATGCTCATATTCTAAATATACTACTATCAGCTCACTCCCAAAGTGGTTTGCCGCTCTCCACGCAGCAAACAACCCCACTGGCACGGAGCCACTTTTTGGGCAGAAAGAAGACATATCTCCCAGTGAGGAAAGATGAGAGAGAAGAGGGAGGAAATGGCCTGGAGAAGCCAATAACAAAGACCTTGTCTGTGTCCTGCAGGTCTCCAGGGGGTCACCAGAATCAGCCTGCACAGCCGGCCAGGGCTATCTATGCAGGGGGTGAGCAGGTCTGAAGTGTAATCATTCTGAGAGAGCAGCGGAGGTGAAGTTGAAGACGATGTTTTGCTTTTTTTTTTCTGAAAATGAGTTGAACATTCTTCGCCTGGTTGGCTGACAACCCTCCATTATGAATAACCTCCAGGAAACTAAGATTCACAGGAATTTGCCTCCAGCCCTTTAAAGCCTCCTCAGGCACATACACCATTTAAGCTGCTGGTCCAAGTCCCCCTGCTAGTTTCAGCTGCCAGTTGCCTCCCTTTCAGGGTTTCTTCCTTCCAGCAGCTGATCTCTAGGCAGCATAATCACCAATTGCATTTGGGAAGGATGGAGTAATGCAGCGTGGAAGGTCTCCCTAAAGAACATGTTCACAGCAGACACCACTAGGGTAGATGTTTATTCTCTCTCAGTTGTGGAATCATAGAACATTAGAGCTAGAAGAAGCGTTAGGGAACATCTAGTCCAATTCCTTTATCCTAAAGGCATCTTCAATTTTCATGTTCCAAGGACTCCTGATACCCCTCCCCCACTTCCCCCTTCTCCCCACCAAACCTCCCTGTCAATTTGTCCACTTCAGTAGTGGCATCTTCATTTCTCTAGTTGCTCAGACCCAAAACCCTGGAGTCATCTGGCCACACCCAACATCTGGCCCCATGGCAAATCCCGTGGGCTCTACCTTCCAAAGAGAGCTGCTATCTTCCTTGCCACCTCCATTGCTACAACCCTGGTCTGAGCCACCTTCATCTCTCCAATGGACTCTTGCAATAGCCCAAGGATCGGCTTGTGCCAAATCTGGCCTGCCATCTGCTTTTGTAAAGAAGGTTTTTACAAGGACACAGCCGTATTCGTTGTTGTACCTTGTGCACCAACAGTAGTATCAGGGAGTTGCAACAGAGATCACGTGGCCTGCTAAAGACATTTACAGTCTCTGGCCAACCCCTGAAATAGCCTCTTAGATTGAAAGTTGGCTAATACCACTGCCCTGCTCGAAACCCTCTCACTCAGACTCCAAGTCTTATAGAGCCCCGTGTGAACTGCCCCTGCCATGATCTTCTGACCTCAGCCCCTACTGCTCTGCCCTGTGCTCACTCCCACCTGACCACACCGTCTGCTCCCCTCCCCCTACACCTCTCTTCCTCCAATAAGCCAGGCGGGCTCCCACTGCAGGACCTCAAATGCGCTGTCCCCTCTGCCAGGAATGAAATCCATGTTGACATTTGCCTGGCTTGCTCACTCTTTACTCACTCTTTATTCAAATGTCACCTTCTAGTGCGCCTTCTCTGACCACCCTCTTTAAAATGGCACTTCCTCCCCACCCCTCTTCATCGCTTTATTTTTCTCCACAGCTTCTACCACCATGTAACGTACCACATGCCCCTTATTTATTTTGCACGTTGTCTCTCCCCACCTTCCCACTAAGATACAAGCTCTGTGAGGGCACGGTTTTGTCTGGTTTGTTTTCCTGATACACCCGCAGTGCCTAGGCATGTATTAGGTGTTCAAAAGTTGTTTTTGAATAAATAAATAAATCCTTAGAAGGAGTGATGCTATAGCAAATGTGAAACGTATTGGTGTCTCAACCAGGGTTTCTACAAACACTCCTGCTTAGGAAAGACTCATTAGGGAGGTCAGGCAGAAATGACCTCTGCACTTGTGGGGGCACTTTATTTCCCACTTGCCCACTTTCCTTTTTCCATCTTATTTCTTACCATGTAACTACTGGTTCCGCTATTCCTTGAGTCTCTGGCTATAGTTTTTGTAGTATTTCAGCTCTCACTCTTTTCTTTTCTGCCTATCATCATTAAAACATATCTCTCTGGCTTCTATTACCAAAAGACTCTGGTCTGTTCTCTTCTAAGCTTATAAACTCATTAAAGCCCAAATATTAATGAATAATAATGTCTCTACCTCCCAGAAAATAATTTGCATTTAAACAACTTTCAGTGCCTCAATCCAAAGAGGCCAGTGATGATATGGGAATTCCCAGCAGGCAAAAGGCCTGGGCCAGCTGGGGTAGTCATGGAAAGGTCCCTCCAGCAAAATCAAATCACAGCCCATCGGCAGCTGTCCACTTTGGCTCTATAGGATGAATCCAGCCATGTATATCCCCTTCAGACCATGTGTACACACAGATACACAGGGTGTCAATTAGAGGCAGTGAGAACATCTTAACTTGCATGGAAATGAACCTGTCACTAGTGATATATGTATACACTTACATATATTACTATCGATTCCTTCCCTAGTGCTTTGATAGCTTTTCATCTAGCTTGCAGTTCCACTGGCACAAAGCCACAGCTTGGGGAGGAAAAGGAAACTGGATAGGTATAGTACTCAGCCCCCAAAGAAGCAAGACAGGGAAAGGAGATGACTACTGGAGCACAAATTACAAGCATGCTCCACTGGTCTTCTGGGGCCATATTTACAATGCTCCAAAACACAGTGAAGGTTCAGAGAGAAGGAAAAGGTTGAGAAGTGCAAACTTTACATCAAAAAACAATACCAACAACAACAAATTTCTGGTTCATAAGAATCTGTGCTATGCAAGGGAAGCAGTAGACTTTCTTAGGCCATCCAGTACTGACAGAGACAATTAAGAGAACCTTCTAAACAACTGAAGAGGAGGAATATATCCATTAGCAAATCTGACTGATTTATCCATCAGGAGCCCTTCTTCCATCTCCAGAGGAAGGAGCATTCATGCATATCCCATGGGCAAGAATGCTGCTTACTTAACCTTTCTAGGATACAGCAGATTAAGATGATCCCTTTACCCTAGTTTACCAGAACCAGCTCCAGGTGGTCTAGCCCATATGGCTGTCGAAAATGAACAAATAATTTTCTTTTGAATGATGATAGAGTATGACTCGTTTCTCCCCCACTCCACATACTGCTACGTAGGTGTCTCTGAATTTGTCATCTGGTGAAATGGGTATTGATCTGTCATTCCTCCAGGGAATCCCCGGTTTCATTTACTTCCTTCTCTAGACAAAGAGACACATTTATGTGACCACATGGAAAATTTCTACGTTTTATCAAAATGGCATCTTTTAAGTGGAAACTCACAAGAGCTTAGCCCAGATGTCAGATACTAAGTACCCTGATGGACACACAAAAAGGCAGTTTGTAACCTACGATGAAACCAGTTTCTTAAACTACTTGTAAACCCACTAACTATAGAACTAAGGTGATCCACAAGCCACGGTGAAGTACACGTTGCTTTTGATCAGAACGGAGGTAGGATACATCTTTCACTCTGAGATGTTAAAGAAACCCTGCTTCCACGTGAGACGCTTCTCTTGCAACTGCTGGGTTGTCTTCTGGGCATGGCCACGGCCAGACCAGCGTGAGTGACCTGCAGCTAATACAAAATGCCTCGTGGGCCAGGAGACGACCAGGGTTCCCAGGGATTCTCCACTGTACTATAGGTGAGTCTTTCCCACCAAATCCAAGGAAACAGAGGAGCTGATAGTAATGTTACCAAGATGGCTTACCTCCTAGGAGGACCACCTGACTTCCAAGGTCAGGCCCCATGGCCAGTGGCTCTCATTCTTTAGTATAAACCAGAATGTCCTGGAAGACCCCCTGAAATGATGATTGCTAGGTCCCACTCCAGAGTGTCTGGTTTAGTAGGTTTGAGATAGAGCCCAAGAACTTGCATTTCTAACAAGTTCCCAGTGGCTGCAACTGCTGCTGATCCAAATGCCACACTTTGAGAACTACCTCTATAGGCATAGTTTGTCTATACCTCTCTCCCTTCCTCCTCCCGTTGTGGTTCATGGGGCCTGTGGTTGGGGAAGAGAGGGTAGAAGTTGCAGCTGCAGCAGCAGTACTTGGCACATGGGAGTCTTCAAGCCCAGGCTGCCATTTAAGACTGACAAATACGTGAGGTTACAGGCACATGGAATCAGGCAACCTTTCTCAGGATTCCAAATATGTACATCTGTCTTGTCTGGCAGTTTGATCCTAGTTTATCCACTCCACTTTTAAAGCCCATCTGATGATAGTTTGAGTCCACTGGCCCACACCCATAGCAATTAGACCAGTATTAGAGAAGAGCAGATTGGCAGATGTACCCAGAGAACTCATGCAGCATCAATAAGCAAACTTCATGAGGCACGGTGTCTTGAGTGATATCGCACAAGTGGCCATGGAGAGCAAGGGAGGGTACACATAGAGAGCCCTGGTTTAGGCAGAGAACAAAGCTTTCTCAGCAGACATTCCTGGCTGCTGCAGGTGGGGAACTCTTCTGAAACTGGAGATGAGACTATCAGCCTGAAATGCAGACAGCAACTCCGCTTCTAATTTCAAAGGACATTCATATGCCCTAGCCTTCACTCTTTTTTTTTTTTTTTTTCCCCTAGAAAACTTGCCCCTCTAAGGATACAAAAGGCAGTCTTTGAAATCCATTTCTTTCTACACCTTGCCCATAGAGGAACAACAGTGCAGTAAAATGTTGCCAATGGAGTTGGACTAAGAGGAACAGTGAGGCTGCAGAGTGGTTTTGGTTAATGCCAGTATTCAACGGTGTTTTTGTATGTAAAAAAGGAAGTGGGGAGCTGCCTTATCTGCTCAAATATTTCTGAAGGGCTAGACTGTGTCATTAAATACTGTAGATGGTATCTGTCAGGAGAGATGACACATTTGTTTCCATTCGTATTGTGTATTCTTTGTAGGTCAGCTAGGGCTCTGCTTTGCCTCATCCTTCCTCTAGGACCCAGGCTGAGGGAGCAGGCACTGTCTGGAGCATTGCCGATTGCCATAGCGGAGGGAAAGAAAGAATGGCAAAATTACATGCTAGGTTTTATGCTTTTGTCTACAGTGGGTTGAACAGTATTGGCTACAGTGGGTTGAACAGTATCCCCCCAAAATTCACATCCACTCCTGGATCCTCAGACCGTGTGACTTTATCTTAAAAGAGGATCTTTGCAGGCGTATTTAGTTAAATATTTGGAAATGATATCACACTGGATTTAGGGAGGGCCCTGAATCAAATGAAGGAGAGGGCCACAGAGACAAAGAAGGCCACAGGAAGACGGAGGCAGAGATTAGAATGGTGCAGGTCAATCCGAGGAACTCCAAGGATTACCAGTGATGAGGGAGCAGAAGGGAAGCTGAGGGCAAAGCACAAGCTGACACCCCACAAATCCCCTGCCCTCCAGGTGGGATCAGTGTGACATTCCTCAGGCACTCCTGGCTGCCCTAAAACTAATAAGGGAAGGGAAAGAAGAAACCAAATGGTTAACTGATGGAGATCACAGTCCTGCAGGACATTAGTCTCCATCAGTTTACAAATGTCTTAGTGATTTACAAGGAATAAGCATTTTTATCAATAGCTTAACTTTCAGAAACCCATAGACTCAATTTCCTGGGGCCCTAACATCACCCTCCCCTCCATAGTGATGTGGGAAACAAAGGCAGAAAGGAAGGAAAATAAAATTAAATTTCTTTATAACCTGCAGCCCATTGACAAATAGCTGAAATAGGCAGAGAGTAACATTCCTCCAGGAAACTTCCAACTATCTTAATGTTAATGCCTTACTTGTGGGAGGTGGGGGATAGGGTAGGGAACACTTTTGCTTGACAATAGCCATGCCTCCAGTATCCCAAGAGTCTTCTTTAGCATATGAAAGTCCTTTTAGACACCTCCCTTTGTCCTTACCTCCCCCGACTCCCAGATATGTAATCAGCCACTCCTCACAACCCTGGTGCTGCAGCTCTTTCTGCCCAAGGAGCCTGTCCCCACGCTTTAATAAAACCACTCTTTTCCGCACCAAAGATGTCTCAACAATTCTTTCTTGGACGTAGGCTCTGGACCCCAACAACACTCCATAACCACATCACTAGGATCCACCAAAATCTAGGAGGAGACAAGGAAGGATTCTTATCTAGGCCTTCAGAGGAAGCATGGCTCTGCGGACACCTTATTTTCAAACTTCTAGCCTCCAGAACTATGAGAGAATAAATTTCTCCCATTTCAAGTCCCCTCGTTTGTGGTTGTTAGGGTAGCCCTAGGATACTAATACACTGGGCAAAGTAACTCACATCATCATACCCAATTGCAAGGGGATGGGGAGGGACAGTGCAGCTGTGCTGGGTACTCCCCCTCAGATCAGTTCTTCTTCTTCTTTTTTTTTTTTTTTTAAGATTTTATTTATTTATTTGTCAGAGACACAGCGAGAGCAGGAACACAAGCAGGGGGAGTGGGAAAAGGAGAAGCAGGCTTCCCGCCGAGCAGGGAGCCCGATGCGGGGCTCTATCCCAGGACCCTGGGATCATGACCTGAGCCAAAGGGCAGATGCTTAATGACTGAGCCACACAAGTGCCCCTCCATCAGAACAGTTCTGCTCTACTCTGCACCTGGAAAGCTAAGCTTTGAGAACTGTACAAACAGCCTCCTTTCCTTCTGGTTTCTGGTTGAGATTGACCCACAGCAGGAGTTCAGAGGGTGGGAGGAGAGTGAAGTTGGAGCACTTACCTTGCCCCCCTCCCCTTCCTCTCCGCAAGGCTGGCTGTAGCTGTGTTCTCCACCAAAGCTGTCCTGCCAGGCAGCCCTCCTTCAGGTTCTCCTTCCTCTCAGGGTTCTGGTAACCACGTCTTTCCCCCTTGCACCTCCAGACCAGGCACCTAGGAGCAGACAGCTGTTGTTAGATAACAGCATTTGGCCATTCCTTGTTGGTTTCCTTTTCACCCTGCCCACACCCTCGTATATTAATCTCCTCTAAATCACTCTATTTGAGCATGCCATCGGTTTTATCGGGGATCCAGTGGCTACATCGTCTCCCGTACCTGGGAGGAGAGCTGGAAATCTGGGGGACACCTTGGTGACATCCTCACTAAGTTGAGAAGCAGCAGTAGTGGGAAGTGCAGGGACAGCAACAGATCACACACCTGCTTTGCTCCCTATACTCCTCTGCAGAGGAAAGAGCATGAGCTCTGAAGCAAGATTCAAACCTCAGTCCACCATTTTTGCCTGTGGTATCAACCTCTCCCAACCTCAGTTTCTTCACTTACACAGTGGGTATGAACAATGCTTCTCTTACTGGGCTGTTACGAAGATTAAGGGAATAAATAGGAAAAAGAACCTAACTTCAGTACAGAGTAATGCCTCCCAAAGATTGCCAAGCCCTAATTCCTGCGAATCTGTGAATATATGTTGCTTTACGTGGCAAAAGAGAGTTTGTGGATGTGATTAAGGTTACTGGCCTTAAAATAGGAAGATTATCCTGGATTGCCGGAGGGGCCCAATCTAATCACTTGAGCACTTAAAAGTAGAAGAGAAAGGCAGAAGAGTCAGTCATAGAAATGTGGCAGAAGAAGGGGAGGCAGAAGAGACATGCCAACATAAGAAGGATTTAATGTACCACTGCTAGCTCTGGGACATATTCAGAGACCACATGCAACTACACATAATGGCCCAAAAGAGGCCTCTAGATGCTAAGCACACCCCCCAGCCCCCAGACAGCAGCCGGCAAGAAAATGGGGACCTCAGACACTGAATTCTGCCAACCACCTGAATAAACCTGGAAATGGATTCTCCCCTAGAGCCTCCAGAAGGGAAAGCAGCCCAGGCAACACCTTGATTTTAGCCTGGTGGGGCCAGAAACAAAGAAACCAGCTGAGTCCAGTGGACTTCCGACCTACAGCACTGTAAGATAATAAATGGGTGTTGTTTTAAGCCCCTAAATTTGTTCTGGCAGCAATAGAAAATAAATACACTAGTACAGTGAGGTCTTGGTGCATCGTATGCACCCACTGCATGTATGTTATCTGCCCTCAAAGAGGAGAGTTAGGCAAGATATGGAGGGGCCTTCCCAGGACCCTAAACATTATGTGCTGTCAAAGAAATAAGCGGGCTGTGATTTTACAACCTAACCTAGAAGCTGGCTTTCTCTAGTGCTTTCCAGGTGTCATGAGTGTGGGCCCCCTACATGAGTAGCCTCCAGCAGCAGCAGGAGGGGGAGCAGGAAATGCTGTGTTTCTCCTGATTTAGGCAAAACAAGCCTGTGCACATCTGACATCCAGAAGGAAATTTACACTAGAGCCGACTGTCATCTCTCTGGTAGGATATTTCTTACCTGGAACCCTCAGTCCTGCCATCCTCCTACCTGGAGGCAGTTTCTGTTTCTAATATTTGCTTCTAACTGAAGCATGGACTACGAGGATCATTTCCCACTGCTAAATCCTTCCTTCTGTTTCCCTAAGCCAAATCCATCTCTCCAACCACATGTCAGTATCTTCCAGCTGCCTAACCACCAAACCTAGTCCTTAATCAGAGAGCACAGACCCTCCTTGCTATACTACTTTATTTGATGACTGGAGCTCCTATACTTAAATATCTAGGTCAAGTTGAAATAACACTCTAGGACATTGAGCCCTGAGCCAGGTATCAGAGATGTGGGCCACTCAGCATTCAGTCACTAACCAAGTGTGCAGAAAAGCAAGAGGATTAAGGGCTACCCACTGGGCACAGACATGTGCCTCTAGCTTGAATCAAACTGTAGACATTTTGCCAAGTCCCAGTACTTCTTTAAGGTTCCAGACCAGCAACTGGTGATCCTTTTGACAATAATTTTCACTACCCTTCCAGGAGAACCACCTCACTATAAGGAGATTGGAAATAGTAAGAGCTAAATACTGCGTGCTTACTGTACAGCAGGCACTGCTCCATGTAACTGTAAAAGTGTTAACTTACGTTACTCTCAAGGCAATCGAAGAGTTAATTTCTACTATTTTTATCATCTAGCTTTATAAAGGAGGAAACTAGGGCTCAGAAAGGTTAAGTGATTTGTCCGAGGTCACCTGGTAGTACATGGCTAGAGCTGAGACTCAAACCTAGGCTAAAATTTTTTTGTATACTACATACCACACTGATTTCTCTTGATTGAGTCAACATAGACAGAGCCTTTAGGTCTCGACTGGGCACTGTGGCAGACCCTGGAGATGCAAATATACCCAGGAAAAAATTCATTTTCTCAGAGCTGACATGATAGAAGAGGAGACCGTTTTGTAGAAAGAAATATGTATTGACACATTTTATTAGCGGCATGAACAAAGTGTAATGGAAGAAGTAATCGGACCCTCTAAGTGGTGGACAATTATAGGAAAGAGGAAAAGTAGGATTGAGAAAGTCTTCTTGGAGGAGGTCAAAAAGAGGACAAGGGAGACAGACATAAATGAAAGTCAGAGAAATATCACATATAAGTGTGGGCAAAAAGCTCATTATCCCTCTTTCCCTTTGTTTCCTCATTGCTAAAATGGAGATCATAATACCCATTCTAAGGCTGTTACGAAGATTCATTTAGGTGATAAATTGAATGTGTATTACCTCTGTTCAAAACATTCTAATATATATTACTCCTTTGCCTTCCACCCTCCCCCACTCCACCAAAAAATAAAAAACAAAAAACCCTTATGTAAAGACCAGATGAACTCAAAATCCAAATTAAAAGCCTTGGGAGCATTAAAAGGGAAACATAAATATAAGGTGGTTAGATACTGGAGAAAGGAGCTCAAGGTTGTCTAAGAGAGATTTGGATTCTCTCTCCTGGAATAGGCCTCCTTTTGCTCCACCATCAAAACACATTCCCAAGAGTAGAGATATTCACCAGGGTGGCCTCTCATTCACCTGACTTAAGCCTACTGCATTTTCTGCACAGAGCTACATTAAGCACACAGCCTCAGCGGCTCCCAGTATGAAATAGAGCATCCCTCAATCTCTACCTCTGAAGATTGGGGACAGTCCTTCCCAGTCACTCTTCAGCTTTAGGGGGGGTCGGTTGGTCTCAGGGACAGCTGACAGCCTTATTTAGGCAACCAGCTGCTCTGTGATACACAATGTCCTGAATGCTCAAAGTCTGGTGGATGATTCTTTTGTATCCATATAAGCAGCAGTTGGAGGAGAATCCATCAGTCCCTTTGGTAGCCTCAGGGTGTCAAGGCTGCCATTCAAATCATTACCACCATAATTATTAACCATTGTTTTAGTGAGATATCTGCTAGGCGATTATTTTTCTTTCTTTTTCTAATCGTTAAAAAACAATCGAATTTCACTGGAACAACGCTTGCCTCAAGTCACATCAATACATTTATTAAACCCCTTCTGTTTTCACAGTTCAACAGGAAGTCTTAGAGGAGGGAATATTTAAAGTATTCTCTGATTTGAAAGAATTGATAATGCTGTGAGGAAGAGGTTAGACAACAAAATAACTATAGGAAAAAGTCACACAAGTATACAATATACTGCTACAGTGTCAGAGAGGGGCAATTTTATTTCCTAGATTTTATTACTACGGGGATGGGGTGCACTGGAGGAGTCGCTACGGGTAAAGGATTTGGAGAAGTGGGATATTGTGGTGGGAAACTGCTTTCTTTGCCATCAGGTAAGAAAAAAACCAAGGGAGCAGACAGATATGCACTCCGTTAGAGTAGCCACCAGAGTCTGACTTTTTAACAACAGAGTTCATCATTTAGGGTAAGTGTTAAAAGTAGAGCTTTTGCTTCAGGATGATGATGTGTCCTGTGTGATTCAGTGAGGTCGTCAAAGTCCCTGTCCACATTTTGAACCCATTTTTCAAGCACGCTAACCCCAAACTGTAGAGGGCTGCGCGAGTTGCTGTCACTCACCAGGCTCAATGAGGGTCCTGGACGGGATGTCTTGAGTGTGTCGTGTGTCGGCGAACGTGTACAACCACGCCTGATTGCCCCTGGGGGCTCGAGGGCTCGGGGGCTCGGGGCTCGGCGTTAACCACACCTAAAAATGTTTACCTCCACGACCGACCTGTTTGCGGAACCCTGTTCAAAGGAGGAAAATACTAACGAACAAGGCGAGAAAGCGCGCCGGGAGCTCACAACCGCAGCAGAAACAATAGCCCGTGGGGCGGCGGGAGCTCGCTGAACTGCGGACCGCTCTGGAGCCCCCGAGGCCGAGCGGGAGCTCGCTGCGGACAGGCCCGGTCGCCGCCCCGCCCTCAGCGAAGCGCCTCGGGCTCCCCGAACGCGGGGAAGCGCAGCGACGCCCCCACCCGACGCGCGCGCTTGCGGGGGGGTGGTGTTTAGGGGGCGCCGCCAGAGGCAGGGGTTAGGGCGCGGCAGGGTCGACGCGCGAGCAGACGTCGGACCGAGAGGGGAGAGATATCAGGGGCTCGTGCGAGCCGGGGAGCCCAGGTCGGAGGGTGGCGCTCCTGAAGCGTGAGGGTGGGAGTGAAAGCGAGAGAGGACCGGCGCAGGGAGGACACCGGGCCCAGGACGGCGTGAGAGGCGGGAGAGAACCGCTAAGAAGGCGGGTACAAGGAGGTCCCTGGTGAGCGTAGGAATACACGCTCAGCCCTCAGCCGCCTGTGGCGGGCTGGCAAACAGACCGCGGGGGTGGGGAGTGGGGGATGACGGGACGTGACCGGAAAGTCCGGCGCGTGCCACTGCCTGGGAGCGGGATCCAGGCCTCGTCGGAGCGGACTGGAGTGGGGACTCAAGCCCGCAAAGCAGGAGGCCGTCGCGTCAACAGTCCCGGCGGCGGGGCGGGGGCGAGTGCGCGTGCGCGGTTCGCGCGGCGGGAGAAGGGGGGGGAGCGGGCGTGGGGTGGCAGGAGCGCGCGTGCGCGCGGCCAGGCAGCCTGGGCGGCGGGTCTTGCTTGTGACGGACCGCGGCGTCCGGTCCTGCCCGTGACGGCGGTGGCGGCCAATACTGCCTGTAACAGCTGCGGCGGCTGCTCCAGACACCTGCGGCGGCGCCGGCGGCGACCGCCCGGCGGCCGCGGAGATGTTGCCCCTGGTGGTGCTGCTGCTGGGCTCAGCGTGCTGCGGTGAGTGGCCCCTCTCTCCTGGCTCGCAGACTCGTGTTTCGCCGCCCCCGAGGCGCCCCCGCGGCCGTGTGGGCTGCGTCCCGGCTGGCCCGGCGGCGCTTTGGAGAGGGTGGTCAGAGCGCGGGACACGCGGGCCTTGCTCGCCCCGGGTGCGGACGTAGGAGGGCCCGAGGGTGATCCTGCGCCCCCTTCCTTCCTTTCCTTCCTCTTCCTCTTCCCCCAGGGTGAGAGCGGGGTTTCTCTCCTTCCCCCGTACTCCACCTCCAGATGCACACCGAAGAAGATTCTGAGCCGTGCATCTCACGCAAAAATTAACTGTAGAGAGAAAGGGCGCGATCAGAGGCGAGGGGTGGCAACTGTTAGGGCCCCCCCTCTTTTGCACCCCTCTTCCTCCTCGGTGCTCAAACGCATTTGGGGCTGAAGAGGGAGAGTGGGAGGGCCCGGGCCTCTTGGAATAGAAGTGCGCATTTTGGAGAAGTGTGCTAGACGGAATTTCTCCTGTTTGCCCTCCCACAAGAACATAGAGTTAGAGAAACATAAAGGAACAATTAAGTTGCATTTCCAACCCAGCATTTAATCAGAAGAATCTTCTGGCCGCCTTTTTTTTTTTTTTTTAAACCCTAGAAATAAGCTACCTGGAAACTCTCCTACCCCCACGCCCTATCAACCACTTTAATATAGTCCAAATTGTACGTTCAAGTTTTTCCACTTTATTTGGGCGAACAGTTTTAATAGTAATCCAGATTTCGCTTGAAATATGAAGACTATAACCTCCAGTCAAAACGTATTTGCTGCAGAGTGGGATTTGGTGTCTTTCAACGCCAAAGGCGGTTGGCCCCCCTAGGCTTTTGGAATCCATTATGCTTTTTTTTTTTTTTTTTTTTTTGCGTGTGCTTCGTCTGTAAAAAGTGAGGAATGGGAATTTTCGTGGTTCTACAGTGCCTGTCACACTTTACATCTGTACAGTCTTCTGTTAACTTTTTGTAAGATTCAGTATTGAGTTTGAGTAGCGCAATTGTTACATTTAATTCTAGAATGCTAAATTAGATTTTAAACTGATTATTAGCCTAAGCGTGCCATTTATAAACGCATGTGATTTCAAGCCATTTCCATTATGCCTTTAAATCCTTGCTCACCACTTTCTCCAATCGAAACATCCTGGGTTGTTGGAGTTGTTGATGGTATCTTTATTATCTAAAGAATTGATAATTAGATAAGGTAGTATTTCTTGTCGTCATCGTTAATGGCTTATTACCATTACTATTACTATAGCAAAAATAATACTGCTTTCAAAAACCTGTTGTGTGATCAGAAGAAAGCCTTCATATTGAACCAAATTACAAAGTTGTAATAAAATATCACTAATTCAGACTGTTGGCATCAAAGCTAGTCTGAAGAATAAAAAAATGTAAATCATATACTATATTAAAAACAGTGGTCCTGTTTCCAAGCAGATGGGAAAGAACTCTATAATGGTATTTTGGGGATAAGATTTCTGCTAGGCCTTATTTAATAATAGTTAAATCACATATAATTAGCAATCATTTACATGCTATATTAATGTGCTCAATTCCCTACAGATTCACAGAATTCACAATTTATAGTATTTTATTGTACTTAATAATAACCTGAAAAAAAGCAAAATAGAGGCATTATACATTTGAGTTCGGCAAGTGTTGACTATAAAACAGAAAGTGATAGTGTTTGTCATAAGATATAATGGATTTTGTGTGTGTTTAATATGTAGTTTTAAAAAAGACAGGTACGAAGATATGATAACAGAACACAAGTCATTATCAACCAGGGTATTTAAGAGACTGAATTTAGAATTCAGAATGAGTAAAACAGTCGCAGGTGTGTACGTTTATTTGTACTGAAGTTTCATTTTGCTTTCAGTTTCATTTATAGATGACTGGTAATCAGAGGCATTTTTGGGAAGCCACTTAGTTTCAGTTGACCTTTGTTGTAAAAGAAGTTACCTGAAATGCTCCTTCCGTCTACTTACAGGCAAACTGCAACCCCCCTATTGGTTTATAAGACGCAGAATGAATTACTACACTCCTTTCCTCCCCCACCCCCTATAAGTCCAATTATACTTTGTTTAAAAGCACATCAGTAGTTTCAGTATTTTTTAGTAACTGGCAAATAAAACTTGACCTAGGTAATGACAGTGACATGGACTGGCTTTTCAGTGGTTGAATAATTTTTCTTTGTTTGAAGTGAGTTTTTAAAATCAAGGGTGCACATGATTAGAAAACAGTTTTATTGTCTAAGCCTGGTGGTAATTTGTCTTGCTTAAATGAAAATGTTTTCTCTTAAAGAATATATTACTTTTAAACACAAGTTGTTATTTTAAGGAAGTAAACGCCTATTTAAAAGTATTTATTTATGGGGCCACCCCAGCAGTCTAGAGGCAGTGTGTTAAAGCATTACACGAAATGCCTACTGTTAGGACACTTGCTCATGCTGTCATCTGTATTTTGGCAGATGTTTTATCTTTGCCACTGAATTGTTAATGGAGATTTGAAAGGCCAGGTTCTAAAGAAGAAAAGTAGGTGTTTTTCCTAAGTTTGATAAATATTCTAAGTCCACACTAATCACTCATTATTAAAACCAAGTTTGCATTTCTTAATGTTCATTCACCTAAAGCCAAATAAGCAGTTTTTAATACTTTAATGTTCTTTTTGTGGTACAGTTTTCATATAAGCATTTTAGCCATCTTTTAGATTTTTGCTGTTAGCTTTTTATACAAGATAAAAATCTCTATATTTTGATGTCTTGTATCTCAGCCTAATACAATGCACTCTTGGGTTGTCATGAAGCAAATTTTACGTTGTGTCTTAGTGCAGATAGTTCTTCCATGATAAAAGAACAAGAATAATAGTGTAGGGTTGATTTTGTTAAACTCATTGTAGTACTAAAGTAAAAAATAGAGCGCACCCAAGAAATTTGATCCTGATATACCTAGACTGAGGCAATAGAACCTGGATTTTTCTCCTTCGTAGTTACATAGAGTTGAAACAGAAAATACAGTTCTACCCTCCTCTGAATATTGCATTCCTTATCTATGGGACAGTTAGATAAGACTCAGAATCTGATCAACCCCAGGGTTTGAGATTCAAATTAAGAGAATAAATGTGCATATTTGAATACGTGTCACACTTAAGGATTAAAGGCAAAGCAAGGCATTTGGCAAGTGCAGGGTCTGTCAAAACTGCTTTTTCTGTTGCAAGCAAGTATGAGCCCATGCTTGCTATGTTCTAAGCACTTTGCAAGGCCCTCTTGGTTATAACATAAATTTCAGATTGTATGCCTCTCAGTAACTTAAAATGTAGTTTATAAAGAGTAGGGATTTTTGTTTGTTTTTATCTCTTGGTGACATCTAATATATTTTAAATGCTAGATAAGCCCATAATTCTGGATGTTACTGACTTGAAACTGCTCTCTCTCCTGTAATTCTAGGTTTATCACTTCTGTTCTTACAAGGCCACTTTAAATCTAATAGGGAATTACTTTGAGTCAGAACTAAACACTCTGTGGACATGCCTACTTTACCCTAGACTTTATTTGGTCTCTGTTGAGGAGAGATCTGTCTGAATCCCCCTTTTTGACCCTAATTCTAACCCGATTCAGTTTGAGACCTTCGTTCTTCATAACAGGGTCTTGATCTGATGGCAAAAACTGGTAGGATTCATTTTCAGCAGGTATCTTTGTTCATGAGCTTTGCTTCTTTTACCTTAGTGACTGTTGGGCTTCTTCCCCATTCCTTGAACATCCATTTCAAGCAGATAATTAACTTCCTACTCTATTGCAAAAAATAGTGATGTGTGGTGTGGACTCTCCAAGCTTCCCTCCCACCATTACTAAACTTATCTACAATATCTTAAGCAACCATCTCATTCTCTTCCCTCCCCCAGTTTCAGAAGTATACCTATTCACCTTTCCAAGGAAGGGTTCACCTTTCTACAGCTCTTTCACTTTCACCATTTTGGAGACCTGCTCAACTCAGCTTAATTCTTCAGTCTTTCATCTTAGATCTTTCCCTCTCCATTGGCTCCTTCACTTTAGCTTGCACACATGCTCAAGTTTTACCCCATATTACAAACAAACAAGAAGAACCAAAAAACCTTGCCCTGGCCCCTGTCTTTACACTTTTCCTGTTGCCTTCTCTCTCTGCTTTCTTACACTGCAAAATTTATTGAAAGAGAATGCCTCTTCATTCTTCCCTCCCATTCCCTTCCCAAATGCAATCTAACTTTTGATCCCACTAGTCTGTTGACATTGCTGTAGATAAAAAAGCTAATGATGTAGTTTTCAATCTAGAGGCTGATTTTACTCATACTATTTAACATCAATTTTGTCCACATGAAGACCCTTTTTTGATGTCCTCAGTGGTATTTTTTGCTGCTCTCACTTCTTTTTCTCACTTCATTAGTTTATTCCTCTTTAATGATTTTTCCGTAAATATTGGCATTCCCCAACATTTTATTCTCTGGTTCCTGCTCTGTTTGCTTTGCAGGGACTTTCTGGGCAATCTTGTTTATGCTCACAGTTTCATTTACCAGCTGTGATCTTAGTGATTCCCAAGTCTTCATTGCTCTGACCTTTCTTCTTAAATCCAGATCCATATGTCCTGGGGTCTCCTGGACATCCTCGTTTCATTGTACCACAGGTACTTTAATACTCAGTCTATTAAATATTGAAAGAAGATTTCCCTGTAAATCTCCAAAATCTCTTTTCTCTATAAAATCCACAATATAGCTTGAAACGGGGAAGGGGGTGTTGTTAAAGTATATTAGGCAGTTACGCATGCTTTTAGTAAACAATTTTAATTCTTTCCTCCTCTTCTCCCTTATTTCCCACATCCAACTTATGTTGGTATTCTTTGTTTTTTACTGTAATGTTTTGGCCTTCTCTCCAGGTGTCAATTACCTGGACTATTGCAGTGATCTCTTGAGGTCTCTCTTTCCCATCTCCCTTCCTGCCCTCAGTTCACCCTTCATGCTGCTGTATTATTTTTTTAAATGCAAGTAAATCTGCATATTTTGCTGTTGCTTATATTATCAAGTCCCAGTTCCTCAGAATGACATTCGAAAGCCTTTACACTATTTCTTAACCATCCCTTTTTCCTAGAGTTCACTTGAAGAATCTTCTGCCTCCAATTATTCATTTTTCCTCATTCCTCTGCACATGTTATGTGCTCTGCCTAGAAAGCCTTTTCTTTTCTATATAATTCCTACTCATCCTTCAAGACCTAGTTTAAACATCATCCTTTAGGAAGATCATTCTTAAACACATTCATGTAATTTTTAAGAAACTCTTCCTTGCAATCTGCAACTGACTTGATCGAGATTTTCCATTAAAATATGTAGCTTCTCGATTCTATAATCAGGTCTATTAACGTGAAAAGCAGTGGAAGATTCTCTTGACAAATGGAAGAAGAGTGAATCCTCTCTGATACAGTTTTCCTTTCCTGGGATTCATACTTTAAATGCTTTACATTTATGAGGAATGTATTGGTTTGTACTTGCTGGACCCTGGATCCAAAGGATACCAAATGAAGACATTGTCCTTCTTTCTCTACCTTTTGAGCCTAATGGAGAGATGAGTTAAGTAAAACAGTAATTTCAAGATTCAGTAGTAAGTGCAGTGACAACACTTGAACAGGGGGCAATGGGAGCAATAAGGAGGGAATGGACACGATTGAGCAGTGGTAGGGAAGAGGAATAGGATTGAACATGTCCATGTGTTCTAGCAGGAAGAGCTAAAGTTAGCAAACTATAACTGCCATTTATTGAACATTTCCTATGTATGCGAAAGCACTGCAATGAGAACTTAATATTTATTTTCTCATTAAGTCTTAACAAAGTCTCTATGAGATATACACTTCCTTAATTCATATTTTGTAGATGAGGAAACTGAGCTACAGAGGTTAAATAACTTGCCAAAGGTTATACAACTAGAAAGTGCCAAGTCTTGAGCCAAGGTCTGACTCCACAGTGTGTGCTCTTACCTGGACACCAGATGAAGAAGTGTTTGCCAGCATGTCCAAAGGCATGGATGGGGATGAGAGGGCATTTGCATATTCATGGAATTGCAGGGGGTCATTATGATTGGAGCTTAGTTTGGAAATTGAGGGAGTACAGGAGGTGGGGCTGGACAGGATGAAGGACTAGTTTGTATTCCATGCTAATGCACTTAGAGTTTAGCTTGAAACAGGGCGGGGGGTGTTGTTAAAGTATATTAGGCAGAAGAGTGCACATTTGCATTTAGAACAGTTATTTTGAGAACTGTGGAAAATACATTGGGGCCGAGATGGGAAAACGTTGAGGCTGGAGGTAGGGAGCTAGTTAAAAGGTATGACAATATCTCAAAAGAGAGATTCATACAACAGACATTGGATTGAGGAACCATTAAAAAGGTTGAGCCTACTAAGAATTCTTCATAGCTAAGGAGAGGGAGGAATCTAGCATGATTTTTATTAAGTCCAGGTCTGGTTGACTGATTGATAACAGAAAATACTTTGGATGGTGAGGATTTGGGAGGAGGCTAGGAGAGGGTAAATAGGTTTTTGGACAGGTTGACTTTGAATTAACTGTAGTACATTCAAATGGAAGTACAGCAGACAGTTGACTTTCCAGGTCTGCAGTTAAGGAGAAAGTGGGGCCTGGCTAAACAGAAAGTGTGTAGGTAGTTATAACTGTGGAGTAAGAGAGAATGGTGGACCTCAGAGGGTTGGGAGGAGGGCAGTGCTGGATATGAAGTTTTGAGGAACACTAATATTTATTGTGAGTCAAGGAATAGATTTCAAGAAAGAAAGAAAGCTCTGATGGGGTGGACAAAGCAATAAGAGGAAATTCAAAATCAAGAGCTATCACAGATGCCAAGAGATAAGAGCAAAAAAGGAGCTGCCTACTGGCTCAGGAACTGTATAGAGTAGTCAAGATAGAGAGTAAAAACCGCGCACATTCCATTTTTCATAAGGGATTGTTGGGGGCTTTGGCACAAACTGTTGTAGTGAAGAAGAGGTAGAGGCCAGGTGGCAGAGATTTAAGAAGTGAATAGGAGGTAAAGAAATGCATTTAGACTATTATTTTAGGATGCTAGGGAAGAGAGAGACAAGTATGAGTGATTTTTAAAAAGTTGGTTAATATTTAAGCATTTCTTTTATGTTAAAAAACACCTATGAATGGCATGGCGGGTGTAGGAAGCTGATAATCAACTAGGGAAAGTCCTTGGGGTGACTAGTGGGTGTGGAGGCAGAAAAGAAAACTAATGGGTGAAGGGATACAATTGTGAAGAGGAGGAAGGTGAGGGGGGTGTGGACAGTTGGGGTTGCAGGTAACTTTGTAGGTGGGAAGTATTGGAAGCTTCTGGCTTCTCATCTAAAGGACTCAAATTAAATACAGCTTCTTTGGAGAGTATAGGATAAGCTTTTGCAAAAGGGGAGTGATAAAAGGGTTACAAAGGAGAGAGAGAGGTTTTTCATGGAACGTATAAAAAGATAAATGATTAAAGGCCCAGATGGGCGGGAGCTGTGACAATCTTCTGTTGTTCCCCTAGTAGCAATGCAAATTTTCTTAGAAATCTGTAAGACTGATTACTCTCCTGCCCATCTATAGCACTTTGTTCGTACCAAAGGATAGCACTTATGACCTCCTGTTATAAAAAGTATGTATCATTGTTCCAAATGAGAATTGGAAGCTTCCAAAAGATAATTTCCAGTTTTTTTCCTTCATTGTATCCCCTCATCCTATCACAATGTTTCAGATCAGGTAATTCTCAGTAAGTGTTTGTTGCATTTGTACATTTCAGAGCTAGACTTGTGTGCTGTGACTACCATGTATTGAGCCTTCTCTGCAACATGTAATAGCTGTTTTCAGGACTGTGGTCTGAGATGGTTTCAGTTGGTGGTCTGTATTTACAGAGGTTGGGAAGTCCAGTATTTTTGGCATTTTATATAAAATAATTTCCCCATTTTATTTGTTAATTTATCTGTAGCTCTTGCATCACTGATGGTTAGTTATATTTACTTATTCCTATCTGATTTAGACTGCTATAGGCATTTCTTGATTAATCAGTTTCCTTATGTTAATTATCTGTGTACTTTTATTTGCTCTCTATATTTTAAATCTTGCTTTTTCACTTTGATGTTTCATCAGAAAGCAGTAGGAAAAAGAAAGAAAACCCAAATCAGATAATTTTACTACTTAATAGTTTTGTTTTTTTAATAAATGTTTATAGAGGGTGAAGCTGTAGTTAACAGCTGGTGGAGTGACATTTTTGGACTACCCTTATTTATTAATTAACACAAGGGTTATTCAAGTTATGGCTTATCTAGGTCAATTTTACTTTGAATTTTATTGATAGCATTTATTCTACTTAAACTGCTTCAGCTATAAGATTGTTTTATTGCAACAAAAAATGCAGTACAGTTAGTGCTTTCTGTATTCTTTAGAAAATTCATTCTCTGAACATAAGATAGAAATTGTGGAGTTTTACCAACCACTTCTTACTTAGAGCCTTCTAAAAAAGTTTGCTAGGATAACTGAGCTCTTTACTTATATCTGTTTATTAAAGGGTAATTTTTAGAAATAATTTTTTAAATCTTGACTCAAACAAATACAAAATGACCACATATCAAAGATTTTATTTCACATGTTAATTAGCAAGTAAACCAGCAAGATGATAAAAACGTCTCAGTTTTAAAAGAAAATTTAGAGAACAGACACATTTATAGGCAATCAGGAATGGTGAAATGAATTTTCAAATAGATGCAATATTATCCTCAAGGCAATAAAACCTGTTTTTTTGAAATCTTCTCTTCTTCCACCAGGGAGAAGTGAATTGCAGAACAAAGTTTATTTGTATCTCTATGGACACAAATCATTTGCATTGCCATCAGTTTTACCAAATTGTAAAGTAGCTCAGACAGATAAACACAGTGAAAGGCATAGGCCCCTACAGAATGAAATATTCCCAAGGAATTTGTCACACAATTCCCAGCACTCCATTGAAAGGACACTCAGTAATCTTTGTGTCCATTTCAAAACCTTTCACTATATTTTCTGACACTTTCCTTTCTTTCTGATTCCAGCGTCCTACTTTTTTCTCTCCTTTTTTTAAGAAAGATTTATTCATGGGGTGCTTGGATGACTCAGTCGGTTAAGCGTCTGCTTTTGGCTCAGGTCATGATACCAGGATCCTGGGATGGAGCCCCGCATTGGGCTCCCCGCTCAGCACGGACTCTGCTTCTCCCTCTCCCTCTTCCTCTGCTACTGCTCATGTGCTCTCTCTCTCTCTCTTTCACTCACTTTCTCAAATAAAATCTTAAAAAAATCTATATATTCATTTATTTAAGAGAGAAATGGGGGGGGGCAGGCAGAGGGAGAGAGAAAATCTCAGACTCCCTGCTCAGTGCAGAGCCCGCTGTGGGGCTCAGTCCCACAACCCTGAGATCATGACCTGAGCCGAAACCAAGAGTCTGACACAACCAATTGAGCCACCCAGGCACCCCTACTTCTCTCCTTTTTGTACACTATAGTTCCTCCCCTCCCTACCCCCAGTTTTTCTTTCTCAGGGAAGACAGTTCCTAAGCCCAAGGCTTCGAAGAATGCAGCTGGAAGTCCAGGTTTTGCCTGAGGCTTCCTAATATTTGGATGGCAAGAAATGTAGAGAAGTGGGAAGAGGTGAGCTATGGATATCCCCAAGGCTAGTTCAAACTGCAAATTCCCAGAAATAAAACAGTTTAGACCTGCCAGTCAGAGAAGGTCCAGATCATTACAGTAAAATGCCATATCCCGTAACTTTTATAGTATTACCCCTCATGTTTATAGCACGGTATTGTTAGCACTTGCCCAGGTATTTTCTCCTTTGATGCTCACCACAATTCTGTGAAGTAGCCCTGTGTTCGTTTTTGATCCTCTTATTCACAGAGAGTAAGCCAAGGCATAGAAAAGTTAAATGAACTGCTTAATTTGTACTCAGGCTTTCTGAACATTGTCCACTTCATATTCCACTATGCATCCTAGCATTCAACTCTGGGCAGTTACTGAATAATAATTATGTTCCTAGGATAATAACATCCGATGCTCCTGATTTTTATTCCCATTTTATAAATGTAGAGAGAAGAAATCTTAAGGATGAACTATTGAAGTTGATGTTTTATTTGTATTTGTTAGTGCTTTGTTTTTTGAGGGAGGAGCCCGCTAACTACTTAGGTAAAAGAATTGATAAATGGCTGAACAGTATGGAAGACAGCTATAATTTCTCCATATTCTCATACATATTAGATGAAAGGTAAGTGAATTTCCTTTTCCAGCCCCTCTTTTGTAAGGCAGTGATAGTTTATTCTCTGGAAAAGAATTGATAGAATACAGTAGTCCACCTTACCTGTAGGGGATACGTTCCAAGACTGCCAGTGGATGCCCGAAGCCACAGATAGTACCAATCCTACATATACTATTTTTTTCTGTATGTATCTATGATTAAATTTAATTTATAAATTAGGCACAGTAAGAGATTAATAACAATAATTAATAATAAAATAGAACATTATAACAATGTGCTGTAATAAAGTTTATGTGAATGTGGTCTCTCTCAAATATCTTATTGTACTATACTTACCCTTCTTCTTATGATGACGTGAGATGATAAAATGCCTACATGGTGAGATGAAGGATGTAGGCAATGTGATGTGACCTAGAGTTAGGTTACTTATAGATTGTCTGATCATGTGTCAGAAGGAAGACAGTCTGCTTCCAGACTGTGGTTGACCACAGGTAACGGAAACCAAAGAAAGCATAGCCATGGATAAGAGAGGACTAGTATATATCCTATTTATTAGCAGTACCTGCTCTTGGTATTAACTTGTTTCTTAGCTTTTTTTTGAGCGGTTTATGGTTTCTAGGAGGAAGAATACCTGTAATACATATTTGGAAATTGTTCCATAGTTTCAGTGAAATATCGGGGTGGGAAAATGCCTTTCTATTGTATTTAATCCTTTCTAATACTTACATACAAAATGACTGTTGCTGGCTGTATTTTGCAATGGGAAAATAGCCATAGAGAATGTTTTTTCTCCTTAGCATTCTAAGACTTTCCATCCTTGTGGAGAGATGTGATGTGATTCATCTGGTTTACTTTTTTGTATTAAAGTAGACCCCGTCATCTTTTTTGGAAATGCAACATAAGGATAAACTTCCTATCAGTTTAGCAAGTTCTATTTAGAGGAAGTATATACTGAATATAATATTTGCTTTGATTTTCTGTTCAAAATTTTTCCATGGTTAGGTCACTATTTTTCTACATCAGTCAGTAGGCAGTAATGATTACTTCAAAGCTCCAAAGCCAGATACTACACCTTCATGTTCCAACGGGGTTGCTGAATTTATTCCCAAGATGTATGGTAATGTACACTTTGTATTACTGAGATTGAGTAAGTAAAAGTTACAATGTTGTCTACCAGCTGTGCACATTAATATTAAAATAATTTGGATTTTTTTCACCTTGCCTGTCTTCTCTGTAGTTGCACTATTTGCTTAAATGAACAAGTGAAACATTGCTCTTTATCTTAAGGATTTGTAACAACTTGAAGTATAGCATTCTATAATGACATGAAACAATTTTCTTTTTCTTTTTCAGGTTCAGCTCAGCTAATATTTAACATAACCAAATCTGTAGAATACACTGCTTGCAATGAAAGTGTTACCATCCCATGCTTTGTTAATAATGTGGAGGCAACAAACATTAATGAAATGTATGTAAAGTGGAAATTAAAAGGAAAAGACATTTTCACCTTTAATGGAGCTCTGCAAAAGGCCACTCATGACGATAAGTTTAAGAGTACAAAAATCATACCACAAAAATTACTAACTGGCATTGCCTCTTTGGAGATGGATAAGGAAGAAGCTGTTGTAGGAAACTACACTTGTGAAGTAACTGAATTAAGCAGAGAAGGCGAAACCGTCATAGAACTAAAATACCGAATTGGTAAGATTTCTATAAAAGCTTCCCATTTATTTGTCGTGTAGCATCCTGATCCTGTTAGAAATGGGGCAGAATGGGCCTAGGTACTCTTTGAATCAAAAGCAGGCTATTAATAATAAATGTTGATGTAATGTTAACAGCTTTAAGGTCATGAGTTTTATATTATTTGCTCTTCTACTTTTCAGAGTAAAACCCCTTTGTTGTTGGCTAATTTGTATATTGTGTGGTTCTCAAACTTTTGGTCCAAGGACTGTTCTGTTTGGGTGAGCAGTCCTGAGGTCATCTACTCTGTATTTCTGTTTGCTGCCATCAAAAGTACTTTCTTTCATGTAATTAATTTTCCAATCTCTTTCCAATTATTTGGCCTTTTTTTTTTTTTTTTTTAACCTTACACTTTGATCAAGGGTTGACAAGTCCTGGCCATGTCCCCTTTGCAGAGAATAGATTAGAAGGAGAATCAGGAGATTAAAAAATCAGGTTATCATGGATGTGTCCTTGAGGTTTCCTGTGCTTAGCTTTGCTTTGGTATTTTTTTCACTGGCCAAGATTTAGAAGAACTAGAGATCCAATTCAGTGTATCTGAATTCAGCCTTGATTATAGCACCATGATTCTGCTTTTTCTTCACAAACTTGGCTTGGTGAGTTGTATAAAGCAGTAGTTAGCTGAAGTAAACAGCCTGCTTTCTTTTCTATTCTTTCTCAGCCAGCTGATTTCTTCAACTACATGCATGTGCATTATGACTCTCTGTTTTGAAATATGTTTACAATCACTAGACATATTACTGATTTTAGGATTAGACCATACTTTGAGAACCTCTGCTTTAGATGGGACTAGAACAATTCAATTGTATCAGCTCTTTACCTTCTATTCTTCTAGTGTTCGTGGTTATAAAATGTCTGTTACCAGATTGAGAGTGGGCTGTTTAGTTTGATGGAATATTTTGACATGGTTTAGGATTAGGAATCAGGAGATTTGAATTCTATCCCCTATTCTGCTACTTAATTATTTGCCTATATGATCTTAAGAAGTTTCTTCTCTTGAGTCCAAGTAACCTTATCTCTGGGATGGGGGTGAGAATAGATGCCTGCTTTTGTGTGTCCTACAGTATAATGAGCATCAACTGAGATCTCTTGTGTGTAAGTTCTGTGTCAACCAGAGTGCTTTGCAAATGGTTGTGTTCCTGGGATGTTTATTTATGAAGTAAGATAAGTTGTTGAAGCTGGCCTGGGGTATTGTGAGAGGGATTTCTGTATAGTGAGGAATGGGCAGGAGGTAGCTTAGAGCAGGTTGGCAGAATTTGGAAGGTGTTTCTGCTAGAAAATCTCTTAACATTGTAACTTTTATAAATTGATATTTATTTGGACTAAGGAGCTTTTTAAAAAAAATGTATGCCTTTCAGCAGGGTCTAATCATTCAAACACAGCAACTGGAATTAGGTAATCTACTACCTAGCTGAAATTTTTCTGAAGGAATGTATACTTTTGTGGAATGGAAAAATAAGACGGGGAAGCAGTAATTTTGGAGTGTAGTGTCAGTCACTGAGAGGCAAACTGTTAAACTCTAGATATGAAATTTGAAAGGCTTGGCAGTGGAATGAAGATGGATGGGGAAGAAATACCAATATCTGAGATGAAGACAAAGTTTATAATTATATAAAAGTGTGATTATTTTATCTTTGTTTTCAAAGTACCCTGTTAAAAAATGAGTTGTACTTACCTTTCGGGCCATTAAAATGAGAAGGTATTGTTTTGTTGCAGAGAATGTAGAAAACTCTACCAGAGGTCTCAGACATTTGACTTTGCACCCAGTTTTATTTTTTGAAATAATTAAAGGTTCATAGGAAATTGCAAAGATAGAACAGAAAGGTGCTCTCTACTCTTTGCCCAGTTTCCCCCAGTGATTACTTCTTATGTCACTGTAGTAAAATATCAAAACCAGCAGGTTCACAATGGTACAATGTGTGTGTATTTCTTTGTCATTTTATCACATGTATATATTTAAATAACCACCACCACAATCAAGATACAGAACTACTACTCCATGGGCACAAAGATCTCCCTCATGCAGCCCTTTATAGTCACCTCCCCTCCACCAACTACCCCCAGCCTGGCAAACATTAATGTGGTCTCTGTGGCTGTGATTTTGTTATTTCAACAATGTTGTATAGGTGGAATCATACAGTATTTTGAGATTGGCTTTTTTCAGTCAGCACAGTGCCCTTGAGAACTATACAAGTTGTTACTTGTATCAGTGGTTCATTCTCTCTCTCCGTGTCTCTGTCTGTCTGTCTCTCTCTCTTGGCTAAGTAGTAGTATTCCATGGTATGGGTATATCACAGCTTGTTTAACCATTCACCTATTGTAGGACATTTTGGTTATTTCCAGCTTTTGGCTTTTACAAATGAAGCTGCTATGAACAGTTGTGTACAGGTTTCTCTGTGGACATAATCTTCTTCATTTCTCTGGATAAATGGCCAGAAGTATGATTACTGGGTCATACGTAAGTGTACACTTAGTTTTTAAAGAAACTGCCAAACTGTTTTCCAGAGTGATTTTTTCATTTTACATTCTTAACAGCAGCATATGAGCGATCTAGTTTCCCCACATCCTTGCCAGCATCTGGTGTTGTCTCTGTTTTATACCCATTTTTGATTGGAGAAAGAAAGAAACCTCCTCTGCTCAAAAATGTTAATTTGGGGCAGGACTCTTACTGTGGAATATAAAGTTACTGTAGTAGAGATATGTACCCATCATGTGGACTTTGGGGATTTAGGCGGTAGAAACCATTTTTACTATGTTGTGCTTTTTTGCAAATGTAGGCATAAGGGAGGAATAGAAATTACTTAATAGAGTATTCTACTTAGTGGAATGTGGAGTAATGGTGACCATTTGTGTTCTTTTTTTGAGCACTAAGACAGAATATGTGCAAGCACTATATATGAATTAGAGTTTTATATGCCTCTGGTGTCTGTGTATAGTATTGTACCATGCAAGGAGCACAAGACTTGAATTTAGAAAGCTTTTTCTATACTTTACCATTTTCTAGTTTAAGAAGACTTGTTTCAGAAACTCAGCCTATGTGGTCCTCAGTTTTGTCTGTAAAATGGGGATACCATCTCCATGACAGAATTGTTTGAGATGTATGTAAGTTAATATCTCTCCTTCTTAAAAGGATTTATTGAGTCCCTGCCATGTGCCAGGCACTGTGCTAGACACTATGGATTCAGCGATGACTAAGACATGATCCCTACTTTGAAGGAAATGATAGCAGTATAAATAAGAACAGTAAAATAATCTAACATTTATTTGAGCACATACAATATACTTCATGTATGTTGTATCCTGTGATCTTCTCAAGAACTCTAGAAGATAGACATGGGTCTTATCATTTAACAGATGAGGAAACAGGTTAGATTTAAACTACTTGTTCAAGATTTGAGTCACAGCCAGGATTTTAACCTAGATCTGTCTGTCTTCAAAACCCAAGATGTTTACCACCATGCTATATGGTTTCTTTGAGAACACCTTGTAAATAACTAAATCCTAAATGTAAATAATAGTTATAAAATTTGTCATTACTATCTGTATTGATATCATTAATAATACAAAAACGTGGAGGCTTAACATTTTACATTTCTCCAAGTAAGTTATTAAGGTTTTGTTTTAAAAAATAAGTTCAAATTCAGTAGAGTTGCCATTTCCATCATTGTCACCATGATATACATTATGCTCATGATGTTGGCATGAGGGCATTGCAAGATCCTTGCAGTAGTTCTCTAGTGCTGTGTAACAACAAATGTATTGGCTTAAAAACAGTACCCATTTATTAGCTCACAGTTCTGTAGGCCACAGTTCTGGTCGTGGTGTAACTAGGTTCTCCCCAAGAAGTCTTATGAGGCTAAAATCAAGGTGTCGGCCAGGCTGTGTTCTCATATGGAGTTCAGGGTCCTGTTCCAAGCTTACATGATTGTGGTAGAATTCAGTTCCTTGTGGTTATGGGATGGAGGTCCCCGTTTCTTTGCTGGATGTCCACTAGGGGCTTCTCTCAGCTCCTGGAGTTTGCCTCATTCCTTGCCACATGGCCTCTTCCATATGTAAACTCAGCCAAGAAGATCCTTCCTCTTGTAGAATCCCTCTCACATATTGAATTCTTTTCCAGGAAGACCACAGACCCTTATTTTAAGGGCTCATTTGATTAGACCAGACCCCTCTCTCCCATAGGCAGTTGCTCTTTTGTGAAGCCAACAGGTTGGGCACCTTAATCACATCATCAAAATCCCTTTTGACATATGACACAACATAATCATGGGAATGAAATCCATCATATTCACTCTCCCATCCCTTCTTCAAGGGGGAGGGAATTACAAAAGGCTGATTGCAGGGAGCAGGGATTTGGGGAGCCACCTTAGATTTCTGGATGATATAAGTAATCAGGGACTGTAGCCTCGCCAAGTCGACACCTCAAAAAAGTCATCACAATCCTGAAACATCAAGTAAAAATTTGGCTTGAATTTTAGTGTTGGGAATTTTATTGTGATCTTCTTTTGTGGAAACTGGTGTTTGTGAAGGTTTACCATGTATATATTTGAAGGAAAGGCACACTTACACTGATTAAAGTGATATTTTCACTTTTTCCAGTTATCCCATTTTGTACACAGTGATAAAGGAAAGAAGTACTGGGTTTTTATAACACTTAGGCTGGGAAGAAGAATTTAAACACTCATTCGTAGACCATACCTCTTAATATCGTTTCTTTGCTTTTCCACTAATAGTTCATCTTCCTGAGAGCCACACTACCTGAACAGGAATTGGGGAAGAGTAATGGGCAGAGTTGTCAGCCATAGCTTGAATGGAATAGCATTGCCTTTGGATTGTCTTTCTTATTCCTAAAGTGGAATAATATCTGATATTGTTCTTAGTCTATTTTAAGCTTATTTTCTTAGTGCCATAGACATTCAAAATTTGAGAAGGACCTTAGAGAAGTATCTTGTCTCTTTTCTCCCATTGAGGAACAAAAGTTAAAGTCATCTGAAATAGTACCAAAACAAATCAATAGCTTAATGGACATATAAGTAGTTTTATATAAAACATGGGCTTTTTTCCCCCCAGCATCTCATTTGGTTCTTGAATGTCCAATTTGGTGATCCTCAGACTCACCATCTTAACAAATTAGAGAGACGTAACACATTCATGTCAGTGAGAAGAGATAAATTATGGCCCAGGTGCGCAGCAGTGATTTTGAACTGAGAGAATGACGGAACACCCCCTCCATACATGTGTGCGTGCTCACACACACACGCATTTACTATGGAGAAAATACTAAAATCTTGGGGTGAGGCTGAGAGGGGAGTGTATGTGAAATTTGAATAAACCTGATAAGTTTCAATTAAGAATCACTTAGACAATGGTATTTTTTGTTTTACAGTCCCACCTTCTGTATGTCACTGAAATGTCCCTTACACTTCTTTTTTCCACAGAGAGTCTTGGAATCCTCCAGTAATCATTTAGTCTCTCACCGTCTAATTCATTAATTACTTCTATTACACCCCAGGAAGTTATCATTCAGCCTTCTTACCTGAACACTTGACATGAGGAAACTCTCTTACTTCCCAAAGGATCTTGGTCTATTAGTAGGCAGTTCTAACTTAAGTCAGGCTAGAATTTGCAGTTCTGTAATTTCTCACAAGGAGAGCTATGGTGTTTCCCTTCCAAGCTTATTCTTCTCTAAGATTGAAATCCCCAGTTCTTCCAGCCATTGCTAATAGTTTCAGGATCCCCCTTTTAGTCACCTTCCTTTGGAACAATTCCCTGTTAGGTCTTTAAATGTGATGAGTGGAAATGTACTCAAGACTGTGTTTGTGGGTCACAACTTGTCTTCCTGCCATTACCCAATTGCTGCAGCAACTTTCTGATCGATCCTGCTTCTGTAATCCATTCTCCACATGGCTGGCAAAGATTTTAAATGAATCATGGTCATTTTTCTCCCTTGTTTGAAGCTTTCCAATCACTTAGCATTGCTCTTACAATAAAATCCAAACTCTCATAACAAGCTATTAAGACCCGACATGATCTTTCTCCAGCAAGACTTCCCATCTCCTCTTGTATCACTAAATTCTAGCCACCATTTAGTTGCTTGAACTTGCTGTTCCTTTGGTGTCTCTTCTTCCCTGTCTTCATGTGGCTCAGATCCAGTTCCTCACCCCAGAGACTTCTCCTTACTCCCCACAAAAGTCTGATCTTCAATTTCTCCCCCTCCTCGAGCTCATGGCCCCACCTGCCACGTTCACTATTGGACGTTAAGTGTCTAGAATACCCTATCCATGGTGTGATTTCAATAAATATTGTGGTCAGACATACCTTGTATTAATAGGTTTCTATCAGTATATCCTGAGATTGTTTTGTTGCATAGGGAGGGGGGTCAGTGAAAGAACATTTCATTGTCAGCTCATCTTAAACACATACTGATTATGTTGATCTGATACTGGCTGTATTTTGAATGTAGAGCCCATGAGATTTGCTGTGGAACTGGGTGTGGAGTGTGAGAGAAACCAGGAGTCAAGGATGACTCTAAGGTTTTTGGTCTGAGTAATTGGAGAAGTCAGCACTACCAAAATGGGGAAACCTGAGAGGGGAGATTTGGTGAAGTAGGCGGAGGGGTATCAGAAGTCCATTTGGGACATGAAAACTTCAGATATTTAAGATCATTGGTTCATTATATATCTTGGATACCAGCCCTTTATCCCTAGGGAAGGGGGTAGAGGAATGGGGTAACCGGGTGATGGGTATTAAGGAGGGCACATGTGGTGATGAGCACTGGGTGTTACACGCAATTAATGAATCGTTGAACACTACATCAGAAACTAATGATGTACTATATGCTGGCTAATTGAACATAATAAAAGAAATAAAAATGAAAAAAGATCCTTGCACTGTGCCTCAGTTTCCTCAGTATTAAGGAGGGGTTGATAATTCCTCATATAATAATTGTGAGGGTTTGAGGAGTTAATATAGACAACTCAAAACAAAATAATAGAGAAAATAGATAGGGAAAATAAATTGATTAGGAATAGTCATTAGGTCATAGAGCTTTTATCAAATCCTTTGGGCATTAGATGTGAAAATCTAAGCATAATTTACAAAATTTTTTCCTGGTAGGATTTTAGGCCAAATTAAAATAGGTTTTCTTTGGTGTAAGAAGATACTCAGTAATACAGTTGGAAATTAAGGTACTGATTCAGAGTATCTGAAAAATCTGTCTCTTGGTAGAGATCTGCAAAAAATGAAACACAGTCTTCCATTCACTCACCGAGCTATTTCATGACTATTAGAACCTTCAACAGCAAACCTATGGAGTCTCTACTATGTATAGGGTGAAATGCTAGATTCTGTAAAGGTAATATTTCTAAGAATTTATAATGTTGTTATATTCTGTATATTGCAAACATTTACCAGGCTTTAACATAAGGTTAATACAAGAAATGTATCATTATGGTATGAAAGCCCACAAGGTTCTTCACATGCCAATACGGAATGGCAGAGCCTGGGAGAATTTCAATGAGTAGGGTTGATTTCAGAGGAACCACCAGTGCTTGCTTTGGGCAGTGTTTAGGAATGTTCTTCAAACAGCAAATCCCCCATGTACAGGCAAACTTTGAAATGTCTTTGGTGCTTTTATTTGGCTTTATTGTTAAAGAAGAAATTTCATAGATAAAATCAGTGTCTTAAGTGTTAAGATGAAATGAAACAATGTTCTAAAAGTTTTCAAATTATTTGAAGTCTTAACGTCACAGTTTCCTTCATGTAGATTGTGTGGCTCTGTTTTCACTGTCTAGGTAACATGTGACCCACTTAACAGAAACTTCCTTAATACCTAACGTTATAATCATTGTAGTGAAGGTTGACTATTTGGTACATAGCCAAGCTTTGTTTTAAGCCGTTTTCTTTTTTCTTTCTTTTTTTTTTTTTTAAGATTTTATTTATTTATTTGAGAGAGAGAGGAGGGGGAAAGCACAAATGGCGGAGGGGGGGGAGAGGGAGAAGCAGACTCCCCGCTGAGCAGGGAGGCTGATGCGGAACTCGATCCCAGGACCCTGAGATCACGACCTGAGCAGAAGGCAGACGCTTAACCGACTGAGCCACCCAGGCGCCCCCATTTTAAGCCCTTTTCAAGTAGTAGCTTTGTTAATAGTCGCAGTAGTCCTTCGAGGCATAGGTACTATGTTGCACTGGTTTGACAATTGAGATCACTAAAGAACAGAGAGGTGTTAAGACTTTGTCCAAACTCACAAAGCTTATAACGTAAAGTTAGGTTTCAAGCCAGGCTTCGTGGCTGCAGAGCCCTGTTCTCAGCTCCTGTGCCATATTGTCTCCTTCCATAAATCATGGGTTAGGGAAAATGTGGAAAAAAACACTTAAACTAGCTTCTTGTTTCATAAAATTTGCTGTATAAGTAAACTGTTTGTGTAATTTGTAATTATTTTAAGGCCACAGTTTTAATAAGTTATTTTTATTTTCCATCTTCACAATAAAAATATATTGTTGACTATTCATACCAGGACTTAACATGATTATAGTAAATATTAATTGTGATTTTTGTTTTCTTCCCAGTTTCATGGTTTTCTCCAAATGAAAATATCCTCATTGTTATTTTCCCAATTTTGGCTGTACTTCTGTCTTGGGGACAGTTTGGTATTGTGAGTAAGTATTTATTTCTATTTTTCATTTATGTTTTAATGATGAAAACGTTATTTCTGGGAGGTAATATTAGTGAAATATTTTGTCTGAGTTGTATTAAGAAGTGTGATAATGTGATAAATAATAATGTACAGTCTCAATATTCTTGAAGTGTATATTTTCCCCCACAGTTTGCTGCAGTTCACTTTTAATTCCTAAGGTTTTTTTAAAACTTCTTAAGAATGAATAGTGGGAATCCTAATAATAACAATACCTTAAACTCATATAGAGTATAGTGTTTTCAGAGCCTTTACACACATTATTTTGGCAAAGAGATAGTCACAGCCCTACATTAGTGTTAGGGTAGGATATTGTACTTTTGAGCATTAAGACTGCCCTGTCTTTATTTTCCTAGTTTGTACTTGTCTGTGTACATGTGTTCATCCTAGGAAAAGCCACATTTGAACCGTGTTTTGTCATCCTTACTATGATTCTACAGCCTCTAAGGAAGTAGCCACGGGTGAATTGTGGGTTTTGATCATGTTTTGCTGTAATAGTCATGTGACCAAACTTCTCAGGGTAAATCTTGATGCTATTTCAGATTTAGCATCAACAATGTGGAATTGTCACTGCTAGGTAAAAAGGTAATATGTATTCTGGTTGATACTTAACACTCAACCATGTTTCCCTACCAGTTTGGTAAAAGAAATTTACTAAATTGGTGAGGTTCTGAGGTGACAGTCTAAAACATTTAAACTTCTGACGTGTAAGATTTATTCCTCATCTCCCTATCATGCAATGAAATGGTCAGTCATTGAAGGCCAGTTAGCATTTATACAAGGCAAAGTGTGAATAATGCTGATCTCATTTATTTCATTCTGCAACCTTTAAAAAAGTGAAAGCTAGTAAAATGTAGTGGGTTGGCCTATTGTATATTTCATGAATTTTACTTTTACCCAGAAATCTGAAGTGATGAAAATGGAAGAGAGATGACTGATTATATATTCTGTGGGCTCTTCTAAATGTACAGCACTCTGGAAAGTGCTTTGTGATTTCAAAGCTGTTCTCAACTTTTGTCTAAAAGCAAAGGGAAGAAAGGGCTAACAGTGACAACTGTCAAGATATTTCACAACTTTTATTTTCAAAAAAGTGTCTAGACTTCTTGTGGAAATTTTCTTAGAATTTTGGTAAGCCTTTTATTCGTGAATTTTTCTATCACGAAAAAGACTGATAGAGCATCAAGACCTATTCAGTCTATCCTGATGTTAGGGAAAGCCTTTATCTTTATTGGCAGACCCAGGCCTTAAGCCCATGTCATATGATTGAGGTAGAGAATAGCCTTTTTTTTAAGATAATGAAATTATTTCACAGTAGTGTGATTTGTTGCCTTTGGATTGGTTGAAGTTTGTTGATCGTGGCATTATCGTTAGTGACATTATTTTTATTGACTGAACGAGGAGTCAGTCTGTTCTTTATCAGCCATATTTTCACAAAATAAGCTTTACAAGCTTTCTGACTTAAAAAATAGTAAATTATAGAGCAAAAACCAATCTGAAGCCCCCCAACAGAAATAAATTGTTGGTGTATTCTAGTGAGTTTCCTCCTTCCCTTTCAGTTTTTTTCTATGCATTTTTGTTACGTTTCTTAAAAAAAGAAAACCATAAATGGACTCATGTAACTTACATACTTACATCCTGATTTCCCCCTTTGTTTTCGATATCTTTTTATAGCTGTCTGTGCTCTACTTTTATGGATGTACTCTAATTTACTTAACTCTCATCTTGATGGATATTAAGGATGTTTCCAATTTTTTTTGATACTATGGAAATAATTGTGCTAAAGATACGTAAGACTGGAAATGGCAGAGCTATTTTAAGGCTCTTGATACATACTGCCAAAGTGTTTTCTTGAAACTTTGTATCAGTTACTGCAGATGAGAATATCTGTTTTTTTACCTCATAATCCTGACATAATTCTAAAATCTTTGCTAATAATTTGATGGGTGAAAAAAAATCTTGTTTTAATTTTCAGTTTGTGTTAGGTTGAATGCTCTTTTTTATATTTATTCCACTGATCATATTTTAAAGAACATGCTTATGAAACTAAAAAAATATTTTGGTGGCAGTTTTTTTATTTAGGCTCTCCTTAGAACAAGTAAATTGTTGGGGGGAATGTGGAGGAGGGCCTCTATGCTTGATTCACTCAGTCTGGACTGCAATTGAAAGGTGTTTATGATAAGAGTACCTACATATTTGTGGAACCCTTGCTCTGTATGATAGATGCTGGAAAGCACTGACCTGTGCAGTCACATTTCCAGCCCACAGGAACTCAGTGGGGGTAGGTGTCATCGTTCTCATTCCTATTTTGTAGATAAAAAGGTGAGGCTCAGGTGGGTTAGGCAGTTTGCCCACAGTCCCCCAGTTTTTCTCTGGCGGTACTGGGATTTGAACTCAACAGTGCTATTTACCACTACAGTGTACTACCTCCCTCTCCTGAACTTACTTTGAGAACTTTTTATTTCAGGGAGAGTTAACCTGTATCTGGGTACACATACTCAGTAGATGAAACTTACTGGCAGAGCAGACTGTAGACCTACTTTAATTTATTCAACAAGTATGTATTGACAGGGTGCCTACTGATTGTTAGGCATGGGCGTAGAGGCCTGAGATATGGAAATGAAATGCATATTGCTCCTGGCTTTGTAGCATGCACATTTCAGTTGAGGAAGCATGTAAGTATGCATGTTCTGTGCCTTCTGTCCCATTTTTGGGCTAGTCATGGATCTGAGTCTACCTTTTTTGGGGTACCCTTTCTAAGAGGCCTCCTGTTTATGGCCTGGGGAGTCGACCAAACAGGAGAGCCCCTCTGTTTTCCACTTGCCATTCAGCTATGTGTTTTTTAGAGTGTGGTTTCATATAGTCCCTGAGTTATTAATAGTAACTCAGACCCATGACTTTCACTTTCTGGATTTCTAGTTGTCCTTAACTGTTTCAGGTTACCGTTTATGGTCTGTATTTGATCACAGGAGGTTTTCCGCAGTGGCTTTTCTAGTTCTGTATGTCAGTCTTTTGGTGGTCCAAGATTCAACTTGGACTTTCCATAGGCTAAACATGTAGTAAAGAACAGGTTGTGCCTTCATTTTTAGGGGAAAGAGTTACTTTCTACCAGAAATGTATCTTGAACTGTATCTCAGGATGTCACTGATCCTACTGAGGAAGAAGCCTGAGAAGACTTTTAAACTCCTGAAGCCAAGCCAGGACTTGGTGAGCCCTAGACCATGTTTTGAAGACAAAGGTTTCTTACAGGGAAATGTTCCTAAACATCTTTGCCTTTATCTTTAACTTACAAACTTTTAAGCAGAATCTTAATGCTTAGCAGACAGCTCAGAGATAACTAGAATCAAACACTGAGTCTTAACCAAAGTCACAAATCTCTAGTAGTAGTACGTTTCGGGCACTTTCTTTTTGTTCTGAAAACTATACCAACTCACAGTTTCCCATGCCAATGACGCTTAAGTTACTGGCTGATTTTCAGGGTTCTTCCTTAGTCTTTGGTAGTATACCAGGTAATGTCTGTCATTAAGATGTTTGATAAATGATTTCAAGTGTTGCCCACCAAGATCTCTAGTTCCTATAGGGTTAAGGTTCAGTTGCATACCAACATTCTGAAATTCTTTGAGTCAGGCATATCTATTTTACTTTTTATTTTACTTTTCCTTCCTTTGAACTTGTCTTTACACAAAACTGTGAGATCATAAACATGACCAAGTAAGCTGAAACTCTGCAAAGCAATCTAAAATAAATGCAAAAAAATTACTGTTGCTCCATGACCTTTAAAATTTTTGTCAGAACATTAAAAACCCTCTTACTGTCAGTAATAACACTGTTAGGAAATGGGAAAAAAAAGTAAAACTATTTAGTACATGGTAAATTGAAACTTTAGAAACAGTGAGAATTAAAGTGTTCCATCAAGAGTAGTTTGAATGGTGCTTGCCTTCTTGTTACGTAACTTTGAATACAGAACAAGCATCTTTTTTTATGCCTCAGTGAATTGTCATACTCCTTTTAAGGTTTGGATCAGCTTCCAACATTTTATCCTTTGCATTTGTAGTGTTATACAATATCTCCAAGAATTTCTTTTATGTGAAGTTTTTTGCCAGAGTCACCACTTCTGGGACATCTGCATTCCTTTTGTCACAACCTACTCACTGTTCTGATTTATGCCAATAAGTTCACTTTTACTGAGTTTCTCTGACTTATGTATCTAGAGCCTCTTGAATGGCAGTAGTGTTGACATTCCCACAGTTATTTTGTGATGTCATTTACATTTTATTTGATATCACTTCCAACATTATTACTTTATATTTCTTTATTCTTTCATTTTTGCTGCCCTGTTTCCTCCTTTGATAATCCATCGTAAAATATCATATTGATTTATTACTGGGAGACAAGGAAGTTCTGCTGTCTGTGCATGAACTGAGTAACAGATGTTCAGTGAGTAGTCACCAACGGTCTTTGAAAGAAGTGACATGATTGGTCACTGATCATGATACATGCCTGGATGTTAACAGGGTGATTTGTGGACTGAAGAGATAGCAGTGAAGTTTGCACTTCATGCAAGTACTTAGTTAATATATTGTGGTATTGTGGTAGCTGAAATTTGTACTGCAATTTGGGGGCATTTGTGTTATTTAACTAAACCATGGTAACTGAAATTCATGAATATTGGAAGTGGACCAAGCAAGGACTGCTGTCATTTATTTCAAATTCATGCATTCTAGGCATCCTTCATGTCCTTTTCTAACTTTTCTAATCCTTGCTCAAGGTTATTCCACAAAGATTTTGGTTATTGCTCAGAGGCATTTGGTTTTATGTTCATGTGGAAATCATTGTTAGGAAATTCAAGGAAAAAAGTCCTCACAACAGCTTTGAAATCCTACTAAGTCCTTGAATCCAATTTTTAGGACTAGCTTATAAATACTGAAAGTAATTAGACCATGAACACACATAAAAAGAAAGAATATAATGGGACAGGGAATTTCTTTGTAGATTAGAAAAATCATTCTGAAGAAGTGAGGACATATACTAACTTGCACTAGGAAAGTTCTACCTAGGAAGGTAAAATACCATCACAATAAATAATATTACAAAGAATCATTCTGTGACCTGGTTGGTGGATTCTATTAATAGGACTTTGTTATTAAGTTTACTCTGAATTCTGTTCAGTAATCTTGAACTTCCAGTGCTTTCCCTTGGTCCTTGCCGCATAATTATCACAGTTCTGTTATTAAATGTTTTTATGCCCTGGTGTTACTGTAGGAGGAACTGAACAAAACTAGAGCTCGGCGGTGTACTCTTGTAGAAATGCAGTTGTTATTCCTTCGACCCTTTCCAAATGCAAACGTCCCAACTTCCTGCATACATTCTGAAGTTACAGCACCATCCACAAGACCAGGGAACATTTGGAACCAAGAAAAGGAAGTTAGCATGTTGGACATCATCATCTTTAATCTTCTGCATTCAAAGTACTTACTGCACAGTGTCTGGGCTTTTTTATTTCTGGGTCCTATAGACCAGGCATGTGTCCGTATTCATGTTTACAAAATTGTTTCATCAAAGCCAGTTGGATAGTGTATGGAGTTTATTATAAGATTCTTTTACTTGCCTCTTGGCAAGTAATCAGTTTATGATTGGCATTAATGTTCCTTTTTCTCCAGCACCAGATTTGCAAAGCCTTCAGTGTTTTTTTTTTTAGTGAGTATGTTAAATATTCGTAAAATAGTAATTTAAATTTAATTTAAAATTTAATTTAAATTAAAAATTTTGAAATTGTAATTTCACTTTAAAAGTGATCAGATGTGCTTTATCCTGATTCAAAGACACTATTGATTTGCAACTCAACAGATACCAAAGAGATCCTACAATTACTCTCCTACAGTTGTCAGAAAATCACACTATAATAATGAAATCAAACACATTTCCCTTTATGATTTATTCTTAATCTAGTATGCATTACCCTTCACTGGTTAGCCTTCTTATCTGACCACCAACTCACTAATCAGTCAGTCAGGGACCATCTAAATGTCATGTCTTTAAGCAGATATTGAATTATAGATTTTTGGGTTTTGTTGGTTGGATAGACCGAGGTCTGTGGACCTATATGGGCATATTGAATCCCATCTTTGGAGTATCATGAAAACTAAGGTGGTAGATTTTTTTTTTTTTTAAGATTTTATTTATTTATTTGAGAGAGAGAATGAGAGAGAGAGTGAGCATGAGAGGGGAGGGTCAGAGGGAGAAGCAGACTCCCCACCGAGCAGGGAGCCCGATGCGGGACTCGATCCAGGGACTCCAGGATCACGACCTGAGCCGAAGGCAGACGCTTAACGACTGAGCCACCCAGGTGCCCTAAGGTGGTAGATTTTATTTGATCTCAGGTTGATCTGGTAATTTCACTAGAAATTTATCAGCTACAACCTGCATTTTGTCTTGTATGTCCTTTATATCAGTTACAAGGAGACAAGAAAACTTAAATGGAGTATCTGTTTATAACATTAGCTGTTTCTTCAGGTGGCTAGAGGGACATGTCATGTTTTATTCACATGAATTTGAAGATTAAATACATGAAGGTGCTCTTTTAGGCTAAATTAGACTCATACCTTTTATTTATTGAATTGGGAAAGAAGGTCAGGGAGTAACATTCCATCCTCACTCCTGCTCCTTCCCAACACACACACACACACACACACACACACACACACACACATATGAATATAAGGGCCTTAAGGCAGGAGTATTTGGATTTGGCTATTTTGTTCAATGCCAGCATTTAGAGTAGTGATTATCACATAGTAGGTGCATAATCAATTATTGTTGCATAAACTTCTACCTGTACCTTGATTTGTATGATTTGGGCTAATAAAAGGGCCTGCTACATTGTAGGTACATAGTGAACATTTCTAAAATAAATGAATTAATCAACCTAGCTCATTTCTGAGAAGTAACTTGCTATATTTAATTATTTTATAGAAGGTGTAAAAGGGGAAAATTTTAGAATTCCTAATTTATTGTCAAAAATGTGATAGTTTCCCCATATATATGGTATTCCTTTGTGGCAGCATTAGGGTTATAGGTTTGTGTTAAAAATATGCCCACTGACAACAACAAATGCTGATGAGGTGGTAGAGCCGCAGGAACTCTCATTCACTGCTGGTGGGAATGCAAATGGTACAGCCACTTCGGAAGACAGTTTGGCAGTTTATTACAAAACTAAATATATTCTTTCCATATGCCCTGGCATTGTGCTCCTTGGTATTTATCCAAATGGAGTTGAAAACTTACGTCCATATAGAAACCTGCACACAGGTATTTATAGCAGCTTTACTGTTCTACAGTAGGTGAATGGATAAATTGTCGTACATCCATGCAATGGACAATTATTCAGCAATTAAAAGAAATGAACTGTCAAGCCATGAAAAGGCATGGAGGAGACTTAAATACATATTAAACAAAGTCAATCTGAGAAGGCTACATACTGTATGATTCCAACTCTGTGACATTCTGGAAAAGGCAAACCTGTGGGGACAATAAAAATATCAGTGATTGGGCGCCTGGGTGGCTCAGTTGGTTAAGCGACTGCCTTCAGCTCAGGTCATGATCCTGGAGTCCCAGGATCGAGTCCCGCATCGGGCTCCCTGCTCGGCAGGGAGTCTGCTTCTCCCTCTGACCCTCCCCCCTCTCATGCTCTCTCTCTCTCAAATAAATAAATAAAATCTTAAAAAAAAAAAAAATCAGTGATTGTCAGGGGTAGGCGTGGAGGAGAGATGAACAGGCAGAGCACAGAGGATTTTTAGGGCAATGAAAATACTCCGTATGGTATCATAATGATGGATGGGCGTCATACATTTATCCAAACCCAAGAGCATACAACACGAAGGGTGAGCCCTAAGGTAAACTAGGGATTTTGGATGATTATGATGTGTCAGTGTAGGCTCATCCTTGGTAGAAAATGTACTGTTCTGGTGAGTGATGGTAATAATGGGGAAAGTTATGTATGTGTGAGGATAGGGGATATAACGGAATTCTCTGTACCTCTCTCTCAGTTTTGTCATAAAACTAAAACTACACTAAAAAAATAAAGTCTTAAAAAAGTATAAATAGTGTTATTGCTCATATTTTATTTGTGTATTGATTTCAGTACTTTTGGCTGAGGATTTTTTTTTTTAATTGCTGAGGAGAATCCTTTAAAGCATGCTGATTTTTATTTATTTATTTTTATTATTTATTTATTTAAAAATTCTTTTTAGAGTGAGTGCGCACAAGCAGGGAGTGGGGCCAGAAGGAGAGGGAGAGAATCTTAAGCAGACTTCACACTGAGCATGGAGCCCAATGCAAGGCTTGATCTCACGCCGCTGAGATCATGACCTGAGCCGAAATCAAGAGTTGATGCTTAACCAACTGAGGCATCCAGGCACCCCAAAGCATACTGATTTTTAAAATTACGTAGATTGTCTTGCCAAACAGCAAGGGAGTTTGATAAGAGCCTGCAGTTAAGGTGTTATATTATCTTTATCTTAATGCTAAGTGTTTAGGAAATCACTTGAATTTATTTTCTGTTACATTTAAAGTTTTGATAGGTTTGATAAATAAGGGTAAGTCTACTTAATAAAGGACTAGAAAAAAATCACCAATAACAGATCCTTGAGATTATTGAGTTATCTGGCATCTATATCAGATTCCTGACCCTTTAGCTATACTGAAAAAATTGGCAGCTGAGTTAGCAACAAGATATTTTCTCCACACTTAGTGTGGGACCTACATCATAAGCAAGAAAATGAGTCAGAAGAAACTCTTTTTAAAGGTTCACTAAAGAAAACGTGGAGATACTCTTTCGTTGCCTATGGTTGCATAAGTTAGACCCCACTAATATATTTGGTAGAAATGGCTGCTTAATTTAAGGAAGAGGAAGGTAGCCCTGAGAAGAAGTAGTAGTTGAACCAATTAACAAGAACAACAGTTACCTCCAACATCCTTACATGCCAAGGTTTGAAAAGGCCATTCTGTGGTAAAACACTCTCAATAGTAGCATTTGCTGATGGTTTATTTTTGTGACTGTTGTTGGCATTATTTTTCTCCTAGAGCTCTTCTAAGTCTGAAAAGGTGGAATTTTGTATGAAGTTCACACTCTGATTTTTTGTTAAGAATGATATGTCTGCCTTTTTGCATGAACTTCTACTGTACTTTAAGGTGAATTCTTGCCGCTTGATCTTAGTAGCTCTTCTGTGTGTTGAATTAAACCTGGAAGAATCTCATAAATGTTTGACTGATTGTGAAGTACACTTGAAACACAGTTTCTATTTCATAACCCCTTTGCAGAACTTTCAAATTCTATTCAGATAACAGGTATGCATAGGTCTAAATGGAAAACCTGACGTATGTCTAGACAAAGTTATTTTGTTTTTTTTTTAACCGTATTTGTGCCCTTTGTGACTTATACTTGGAATTTCATCCTAGACAGTGTTTGAGCTTAGAGAATAGGAAAGATGTGAAAATCTGTGCCTTATAATAAGTCAGGAACATGACTGAGTCATAGTCATATAAGTTTCAAGGCTGGATGGATCAAATGAAAGCTTGGGGAACTTGCCAGATTGATTCTCACTCTTTTCTGATGAATGTGGATTCGGTTATTCAGCTTCAGGACGGATTATTGCTTAGCCCTCCGTCTCCCCCTAAAGAGATAAAGTTGAGGTTACAATCTAAAGGATGATAGCAACCTAAAATAGGTAGAGTTGTAAAAAAATCTTCAGGTGCCTGCATCGTACCTTAAGATCTTAACTAAGGTTATAATGGGACCCTAGGTTTTAATACCTTATATGTAGATTTTGTTATGGTCATTTAGGGGTTTATTTATTCTTTTTAGTATATTTGACCTGTTTGTCATTTTAATGGAAGCAAGTTAAATGCTAAATACGTTTAAAAATCTTCCCGTCAGGACACTCATTGATTAATGGTGTGGAAAATATCATGATATGAAACAGCAGAATTTCAGTCAGTATCAGTCTGCTTTTAGGTTACTTTTATCAACTTTCTTGGTGAAAAATTAATTTTAATATTAACCAAAACAAAACCCAAAAGGTGAATATATAGGAAAAGAAATACAGTTAACCCTTGAACAATATGGGTTTGAACTCTGTGGGTCTGCTTATATGTGAATTTTTTTATGGTTCAATACTATAAATATATTTTCCCTTCTTTATGAGTTTCTTAATAACATTTTCCTCTCTCTAGCTTATTTTATTATAAGAATACAGTATATAGTACATAAAACATACAAAATATGTGTTACTTGACTATGTTATTGGTAAGGCTTATGGTCAGTAGTGGCTATTAATAGTGAAGTTTTGGGGGAGTGAAGTTACACTCAGATTTTTGGCTGAACAGGGTGGGGGAGGTCAGTGCTTCTAACCCCTGTGTTGTTTAAGGGGCAACTATAATATTTTTAAGTTTATCTATTATATTCTTTCAGGGAAGGTGTCAGATACTTGACAGTAGAGCTAGCATCAAAAATAACAACATGTATGATGAGTACTACTGAGTATTTATGGTTTATTTTCAAGAAGTTATTTTAATTGAACAATTTAAGCATTTTTTACCCTCAGGATATCAAGAGGGTGTGATTTGTCCAGTGTTTATTCTGCTTTTTCAAAACAAAATTATCTCGAATTTCATATGCTTTACTAATTTTTTATAAGATGGAATAAAGTTCTCTTTTTCTCAATATTACTGTAATAGCCAGTTATTTCTCATCAGTGTTATGTATATCAGTTGTAAACCTCAGGCGGTTTTCCTCCTCAGGGAACATTTAACAGTGTCTGGAGACATTTTTGGGTGGCACCACTGGGGGGCTGTTAACAGCATATAGTGAGCAGAAGCCAGGGATACTACTAAACATCGTATAGTGCACGGAACAGCCCCCCGCCCCCCCGCGCCCAAGGAGTTATCTGGTCCAAAATGTTAATAATGCCTTAATTGAGAAAGCCTGATATATATAACTTCATTCCTTAAAGGGACTTCATTCCTTAAAGGAGAATAAAGTGTCACCTTCAAATTAAGTATCCATATGTATACTACCATGACAATATTTAGACATTGACTTAATATGAAAAAGATCTGAGGTGGCTTGACATGATATGAAGGAGTTGTTCCAAGATGATTCGATTAGTTATCAGTTTGTCCTTGCACTTTATAAGTTACAGAAGTGGCTTTACTTTTTGTGATTGGGTTCATGTAATTCTTTGTTTTCTTTTTAAGCAATTAAATATAAAGCCAGTCTTGTGAAGGAGAAAACCATTTTATTTGTTGGTGGACTAGTGCTCACTATAGTTGTCATTGTTGGAGCCATTCTTTTTGTCCCAGGTAAGAAACACTGTTATATGAGGGAGAGAGGATTGATGGAGATGAGGGGCTGGTGAGGTGGGGAGGGAGGTGTTAGTTTCCTAGGGCTGCTGTAACACATAACCGCAAAGTGCGTGTCCTAAAACAGTAGAAATTTTCTCACAGTTCTGGAGTACATAAATCTGAGATAAAGATGTCATCAGGGCCGTAATCCCTCCTGAGGTTCTAGGGGAGAATCCATTCTTTGTCTCTTCTAGCTTCTGGTGTTTGCTGGCAGTCTGCAACTCCTTGGTTTGTGGCACCATAATTCCAGTTTCTGCCTCCATGGTGTCTTTTGAATCTCCCTCTGCCTCTGTCTTACAGAGACACTTGTCATTGCATTTAGGGCCCACCTGGATAATCCGGGATAAACTCCTCCTTTCAGGATCCTTAACTTAATCATCATTTGCTATATAACAATACTCTTGCCACAGAAGTTAATATTCACGGATTCCAAGGATTTGGAGGTGGGCATATCTTTAGGGCCATCATTCAACCCACTGTAGAGGCAAACTTCATTTGCCAAGACATGGAAGTGGGAATGAATGTGGGAAGTCTGTCTGAAACCTCTTGTGTTCGGAGGATGGGAATGGGGGTGGAAAGAAAGGGTATATGGCCCATGGAAAGACAGCAAAGGTAGCCTGGGACCCACAGTGTGGACTGGAGAGAGCCATTGTTGTTTTTGAGCTGAATACAGTATAGATATAATGTTTAGGAACATATATATGGCAGCTCTGTTTGCCTCTGGAGTTAGAACACGGGGTGGAAGGAGATGAATTCAGAAGATTACTTGCGAGAACAACTGTTTTAACTTTGGGACGGATTGAACATAGCCAGTGAAGGGAATGGCAAGAGGTGACTCGAGAGTTTCTCCCTGGAATTCTGTAAGGTAGTTGAAGAGGCAAAGCCAGTTTAAGGTTTTGACATGTTGAGACTTAGGTGGTGGCGTTTACATGTCATAAGTTTGGTCTTAATCTGAAAATAGTCATTTTGTGTGAAGTTTTGGGAGAAATATATTTTTAAGCCTTTTTAAGTTTGTAAGAGGAGTATTGAGACTGATACATTTAGTAAGTTCAAGTACTTTAACTTCCTATAGAGTAGGAAGTATGTAGGATAATATTTTAAATATTATTTTTATTAACAGGTGAATATTCAACAAAGAATTCTTGTGGACTTGGTTTAATTGTAATTCCTACAGTGATATTAATATTACTTCAGTACTGTGTGCTTATAATAGGTGAGTATTTGTTATAACATGATTTTGTCTGCCTTTTTCATTTTAAAAACAACATCTTTGGTTAAAATATTTCTTGTATTTTTTTTTTTACAACTCAGTAAAAGTTGGCTTATTAAAAGATTTTCGAAGCTATTTGTGACATTTTCCCTGTATGGATTAAATTTAAGGTTAGCTTAGGTTTTCAAGGCATTCTGTTATTTTGTAAAAAGTAATTTTCATATATCTTTGATGCTAGGCAGTGGGTTTTTCAAATTATGTTATATAATTTCTTAATGATTATCTTCACGTTTTTATTACAGTTTTTTCAAGTTATAAGTAGATATTAAACATATTTTTTCTTTTTTGCTAAGCCTCTTAAAAAAACAGGTTCTACAAAATAGGGATATCAATTAAAAATAGTGGAAATATATATCTTTTTTAGTTATTGGCAAATCTTAACATTGTAGTTTTAAAAGATGATACAGATATCCAACCTATAGTTGATATAATCTTCACTGCTTTTTTGGAGTCAGTCACTAACATATTTTTGTCATTATTATCATTATTATAGTCTGTTTTTTTTCTATTTGTACATTTAACTTTTGGTCTTAGAGCTTATCCCTGGCTTGATTAAAAGTTATTAATTTGTTATAAAATCACAGATCTAGACACACAAGACAGAGGTTGTGATGTTTACAAGGGCGTGTTTGCATAATGGTTCTCTCCACCAGAGCAATTTTATGTGCATGTGGCAAAGTCATGCATAATAGCCATTCATACTGTAAAATGCGCAAGTGTGGTAAAAGCAGCACTGTTCTAAGATTTTGGGTAAAAAGCACCAGTCCAGCTGAGCTCACTGTGAAGAAAAAAAAAAAAAAAGACTGCTGAATGTATGAATCTGGAACTAACTACTTGTGTGACAAAGCGAGGTTAAGGTCATTGGGGAAGAAGCTACCATCTGACAAGGAAATCCGGAGTCAGTCTTTGGTCACTGGATGTTATTTTTGGTTGCACGGAAAACAAGGAGGTGTGATTGCTTCTTAAGTGCTCTCAACCCAGTCTTTCTTCCTCTAGGTGTTCGGATTTCTCCCTTCACCATTGCCATATTAATCCTTCAGGTACTGGGCTATGTGCTTTCTGTGGTTGGACTAAGCCTTTGTGTCTCAGGTAAGGGCCATGTTCTTCTCTAGTCCCAGTTTGTCTTACTAGGAATTTCTTGTGGACAGAGCTCTTCTTCCTCCTCTTTATCCATTCACCTACTGAAGGACATCCTGGCCACTTTCAGTTTTTGATGAATAAGAATAAAGCTACTATAAACATCATGTGCATGTTTTTGTGTGGACCTAAGTTTTCAGCTTCATTTAAGTAAATACCAAGGAGTGTGATTGCTATGGATTGTTAAGAATATATTTAGTTTTGTAACAAATTGCCAAACCGTCTTCCAAAGTGACTGTGCCATTTTGCATTCCCACCATCAGTGAATGAGAGTTCCTGTTGCTCCACATCTTTGCCAGCATTTGGTGTTGTGAGCTTTGTGAGCTTTTCTTTTTTTAACTCTCATTTTTTTTCCCCACTGAGAATAGTGTTTCCGTATTACCATGAGAATATTGGCTGTATATGGCCTGTGGGCTGATTATCCTAGCAGCCAAACTGCTACGCCTACATTTACAGGAGCATTTTTTTAAATAACCAGGCTCCAGTTGGTTGGAACTTTAGGCTTTATGCACTGTTTTACATTAATCTTGATGCGATAGGTACATGTTATGCAAACATTTTCTTTTAATAATTTGGAGTCCTTTCACTGGCTAAGTGAATAATGTTGAATATATATAAAGATAATTTTTGTTTCTTAGTAATTAGAAAAAGAATTATTCTCCTTAAAACTTGGTATATTACTGTTATTGTTGGGTCTTTTAAAAAGTTCACTTATTTCATGTAGATTTCTAACATAAAATTTCACTTGTTTTTACAGAGTGCACCCCAGTGCATGGCCCTCTTCTGATTTCAGGTTTGGGTATTATAGCTCTAGCAGAATTACTTGGATTAGTTTATATGAAACTTGTTGGTAAGTCAGTCTTATTTTTGTTAGCCTATGCCAAGAACTTCAAATATATAATTTGGAAAATTCTTTTGCTTGGCTCTTACAATTTATGACTAAAGAAATTTATCAGTGTTTCCAAAAATGAGAAAATACCGTGAATGCAGCTATATTTTTTAAATAATAAAATACTAAAATTGGAATGATTTGGGGGTGATGAAAGAGGGTAGAAGTAATATGAATTTATGAAAAGTTTAGATTATAGACTAGCTTAAAAGAAAATGGCTTTGTTTTAAAATGTATAGACTTTTTTATACCACCTAAAAGGAGAGAATGTTGAGGATTCATTTTAATAGGAAGGGATTTTTAATTGGCCCATTGGTTCGATGAGAGCTCTTTCACAGAGACCCTATTTGTTACTTGCTGTTCTTGCAGACTGTTTGCAGACCTTGACACCCCGAAGTAGACATGTTGAAATTCAAAATCTGTCACTTTTGTTAAAGAACAGTGTCCTCTGACTTTACTTGACTTTAAAATATTTTTAGTTAAAACTAATATAAAAACATGGAGTTTTAAAATTTAAGGCCTTACTACCTTTTTAAAAATTTGTTTTTAAAATCCAGTATAATTAACATACAGTGTTATGTTAGTTTCAGGTGTACAATACAGTGATTCAGCAGTTCTATACATTACTCAGTGCTCATCAAGATGAGTGTACTCTTTAACTTTCATCCCCATCACCTGTTTTACACATCCCCCCCCCCACCTCCCCTCTGGCAACCACCAGTTTGTTCTCTATATTTAAGAATCTTATTTTTTGTTTGTCTCTTTTTTCCTTTGTTTGTTTCTTAAATTCTGCATATGAGTAAAATCATATGGTATTTGTCTTTCTCAGACTGACTTCACTTAGCATTATACCCCCTAGATCCATCCATGTTGTTTTTACTACCTTTAAAATCAATTGTTAGCAAGTGGGGAGTTGGCTAATTATTTCTGAACTTCATATTTAATCTGCCAATTTTCAAATAACAGATTTCTATATAAATTCTTATTTTTTATATATAGAGGCAGGTGCTTTTAGCTAGTATATTGTCTCATTTAAGCTAAAAATGTTCCCTGTAACTGGTTTACATTAGTATCCCTTTAAAAAAATTTGTTTTTTATTTAAGAAGTAAAGCAAAGCAAACTCTTAAGCATTTGTCAAAATAATCAAAAGTTGCCAAATAATGGAGTAAAAAAATCAGTGTTTCTGCTTTAGGTGAACTTTACTGTGTTTACAAAAATTAATATAAACCTTGAATTGTTATAGTCAAATAATTTTCCATATGACTTACATAATACTTTCAAAGAAATTTTACCTTTGTTTCTGAACTTCAGTTTTTGCTGACTGATGAATGAGTTCGATTTTGTTATATATTCTTTGTCCCTATTTGGTTAATGCTTATTAGATAAACAATTAAAATACTTAACTAAAATCTCCCTATCTTTGGTTCATGTGTTCTTAAGTCAGAGTCGTTTCCTCAATGAAATTTTCTTAGTTTGTGACTCATAAGTCCATAAAACACAATGAAGATTTCTCAGCAGAATGGTGTTCATTTAGTAGCTGTCAGAAGCATCACATTATGAATGTTGATACATATTCTATTTTTGTTGAGTATTCTAATCACCATTTGTGTGGTTCTTGAATAAGACACTGCTGGTTATGTTGCTTCTTATGAATGCTTGAGAACAGTATGTGACCTGCAACATGATGTAGTATTATGTGTCTTTGACTGATAGTCAGCTCTCTGTTCTTTTTATTCCTCATTATCTAGATTGTACTCCCTTTTATTCCCATGCTCCCCCAAGCCTTCCATGTCTAAAGGATCATGCTCAGTAGAGTTGCCAACAGGTCTGGAATGCTGACTCAGGTGGAAATAGGCATCAGCTAACTGCCACCTCCTGGGCCCTGCTCTCTCCCTTCTCCATCGTTTACATCCAAAGAAGCTTGTGAAACCACTGTAATTACACACATACTGTTTTCACCTTAAAAATCAAACTGAAAGTGAAATCTTGAAAAGGTCCCCAAATTATTTTTTCTTTATCATAGTTTAGCATATATAAATACATCACATGTAAGTTAAGAATTTAGTCCAATTTTATTGACATTTTGAGAATATTCTAAATTAACTTTCCAAATCAACTTGTCTGATGCCAGAATTCAGAGGCACGCCTTCGGTCAATTGAAGGGCAAGAAGAGAAAAGGTACAGGAAAGTTGCTCTTTAGATAATGTGGTAAAATAGGAAAATTGATGTGTTTTTCTTAAAATAATCTGAATGTGTAAGTGTGAGTATACGTAACATTAAGGTTGCAAATTTTAACATTTTTATCAGGAGGTAAAAATTGTAAATGTTTCCAAAATAAATTTTACTCATTGCTGATGCTCTGTTTTGGAAAAGCTTAATGAATGTGTCTTGACTTCAAGGCAATAAAATCCTCAGTTTGTTGTTGTTTTTGTCGTTAAAATCCAAGCTGACTCTTTAAGAGTAAGTTGATGGCCCTATGAGAATTTTAAATTTTGTTGTTTTTATTATTTCCAAGCTTAAATTTGTAGCCTTAATTGTTACTCTAGAAGTAAGATTTTTAAATTTCATTTCCTATGGTCTTTTTAAACCGTGTTGGATTTCATTTTTTTACTGGAAGCATTTAAGTTTTGCAAAATGAAATTGGGGCTAGAAATAATAACAGTGTGAGATCATACAGAAAATTAAATAGAACTAACTAAACTCACTAGAGTTAGGCTTGTTGTTTGTATGCATCATTAATATCCATTATTTATAAGAGTCGGTACTTGTTCATTTTTTGTTAAAGTCATTACCACTTAGTTCAGTATAAGTGCACATAAACGTGTTTTGTTACAAATCAACCTACTAGTACATAAAAACCATATTTATCACAACGTCCTAGTTGTTTTAGAATGACATGGAATATATATATATAATTCAGTGATATTTTATAGCCCATTGTTAAGGAGAGGTGAGTCTGATATCAGTAGGAAAATTATTCCTGAAAATTTAAAACCTAGAAATACATTTATACTGTGTGGTCAGATGTTTCAGGGAGAGAAGAATAAATCAAGAAGAAACCTTGCAAGGGAGCTTATATGGAATCCTTAAGGCTTGTGGTTTAAAAAATAAATAAAACAAATATATTTTATGTATAATAGTTTTGTATATAAGTATGTTTGTATTTAATAATATATTAATATATATTATATAAAGTGTGTTATATATTTATAAATATATATAAACTATATAGTTAACATATATATTTGTGTATATGTATGTTTAACTACATACATATGTGTAGCTGTCAGTGCCTTAGGTCCATTATAGTAGCAGATAAACCATAGTAATTTTGTCACGATAATCATATGCCTATGGAAGAAGGTTGGCTCAAGTGAAATTAACTTCTGCACTTTTGGGTTTTATACTGGTAGTGGGAGCACAGCTGACTTTTATCCCTCTGAATCATTGTTCTTTATAGAGCTCTTTTTCAGAATGGTCTAGCCAAAATGTGATGTTCCTTGGTCCTGAGAATTGGAACTCAGAAACTATTCTTTATACATTATTCAAACAGAAAAGGAGTTACTTGGAAGTTCTTAATAATAATCCTAATAAATAAATTTATGATCTCAAAAATGTAGGTCTAAAATCTTAACCTCTGACCCTTCACACCACCAGTCAGAAATTTTCACAGCTGTTTTCTTTTCCTTGATAGAACATAGAGGGCATGGTTTAGTTGAAGTAAGTTGTATATACATGTAACTACCATGATGATCCCTAATGAAGTTCTGTAATTCTGCTTGGCTTCTTTGGGAGGCTGCTAAGTGTGACTCACCCATATTCCCAACCCATTTCACTCCATACTACTATTTCTTTTTTTAAGATTTTATTTATTTTTTAAGTAATCTCTACACCCATCATGGGGCTCGAACACACAACACTGAGATCAAGAGTCACACTCTCTGCTGACTGAGCCAGCAAGGCATCCCACTCCATACTACTTTAAAAAGTGGTTTCCTTCTTTGGCTGCCAGGACCATATCACTCCCCAAGTTCCTCTAGCAAGGGAGTTTTACTTTAAAGCCACACATGATACTAACAGAGAAGGGAATCTCCTGAGAGCTGGGACACAACCAGGCCTCATAGGGACTGGAACAGTAAGCAGTTTAGGAATTGGAAGTATCCGATGCATTTCTAAGAACTGAGCCACCATGTTGCCCTCTAAGTAATAGGAGTTTGTCAATGCCCATCTGCCAGTTATACTATTGAGTTCTTCTCTGGTTCTTTCCCTACAAGCTTATCCTCCTCTTTATGGCCTTATCTTGTATTTTATTTTTGTCTTCTCACTGATAGTTTCTCTTACCTTTGTCTTTAAGCCTTGAGCTTCTCTCCTGGCTTGCTGTCTCTATGTCACCTTCCTTTCCATCACCAACTTTCTGGTCTTCTTTCTGTTTCTCCTCTTCATGCTCCAGTGGGAGAGAGAAACTTTTCAGGCTAGTCAGTCGCTGTGGTCTCTGTTTGAGAGAGCCTGTCAGCTTCTGGCTAGTATGTACATTGGCTGCCCTTGGGTAGCGTCTCACTCCCATTGCCCATCGGCTTCGGAAGCTTTGTAGGGGTGGGCATGGAGGAGGAGTGGCAGGAAGTAGAGCGCACAGAACCCTAGCGCAATCCCTGGGGCTTGCCTGAGTCTGCTCACAGTCAAATCCAGGCTTCCATCCAACCCCCGGGACAGTGTAATTGACTGTCCTGTAACATCACTCTCCTACCAACTGGCTCACAGGATGTTGCTGGTTGATGCTTTTATATATGTAGGACTCATTCTGTATTTAGGACTGGCTTGAGCTGCTCTGGGACCTTCTCACTTGGCTTTGTAAGGAAGTTCTCTATTTTTCCCTGTGCAGCTAGAGTAATATTTTTTCCCTTTGTTACTTTCTTCATGCCCTGTATTCCTTCATCTCCATTAACCAGTCTGTTCAGAAGCAGTGGCAAGAGTGACTTGGAAAGCTGAGAAGGAATACATAGAGAAGAAGTTAATTGTGGCTAAAACTAGCTGCTTAGAATAATTCATTGAACTCAGAAGGATCTGAATATTTTCTTTAGTTTGTTAGCTGTTCGGAGCTTTGAAAACGGGAAAGATGGAAGCAGAAGAAAAGACTGGGCCACAAGGATCAAGAACAGTGAGCTAAGGACAGGCAATGGAGTAGGGCATGGAGATTGGTCATTGCTACATTCTGTCCACTTTCTGGCTGGGCTGAGTAGGGGAGGGGTATAGAGTTCACAGTGGGGGTGAACAGATGATAGCATCTTTCAACAAGAAGTGTAACAAATGACTGATTTGGGGGAAATAATAGCATGTACAAATGAGAGAATGTAGATGTTTTATTTGATGTAGATGGATCATTTGATCATTTTATTCTATCAATGTATATAATCATTTGCAATTAATCATTATATAGTCATTGAAATGAAACATTATATTGCCTTTATTTGTTTCACTTATTCAGTTCATTTTCTCAATTTTTAATTATATCAGCTTCCAGTCAGAAGACTATACAACCTCCTAGGGTAAGTTAAACTTTCTTAAATGAATTGGAAATGACCACTTGATGGTTTTGACTGAGGAATGGTAATTGAGATACTGAGCCTTTTGCTCTCTGTTTAGTGGTATGACATCAGATTAAGAGAATATGGAAGTCATTTCATGACTTTGCATGAATAGATCCAACTTTCTTTTAAAACCTGTTTGGTCATTTTAGTTGCAATAGAATAAAATCAGTGATTCATTAAGATTGTGCTGACTTCTCAAGTGACTTCTTACTTTCTCAGAACTGGAAAGGTCATGTGTAAGAATAATGGTTATTATCTCTGCTGAAGGAAGCTGCCTCACCTGTTGGCTCCATTTGATGTGCACATACAAAGTGATATTTCAGAAGGCTTTAAAATGAGGGAGAGGGATTCATGTGAAATTGATTTCATTAAAAATCTATAAAATAAATGTAGATATTGCTGGAACATATTTGTTCTGAATTAGAATCTATTTCCCTTCTTCCCCCATTTTATAAGTATTTTTCTTCCTCCATACTGTACTGTAGTTTTCACTGTGTCTTGGATACCTTAATAAGCTATCTAAGAAAATTCCGAGAAAAGGAGCAAATTTAAGAGATAAACTGAAACGGATAAATGAGCACGTGAAAAAAAAAAAAAAACCCATGTAGTGATTGGTCATGGGACAGGCCCAAGAACTATTTTGTTGAAAGAAGGTCTGGAGAGGTCACCTTCCTAGAAAGGAATAATGGTAGCTCTATCTGGAAGGCCAAAATCGAGACTCCTGTCTGTGGCAGGAAGTGGGAGGTTACATATATTCCTTAGGCCTGAAGAGCCTCAGAAGACATGCCTGAGAGGCAAGGGGGCCTAGGGGTGAATCTTACCACAAGTGTTTATGCTAAAAAGATGGGTGCTGTAGTCATTGGTCACCAACAGCCAGCAGTGTTTAAAGTGCCTCTGTTGGAGATAATCCAACCATTGGACCCTTACATCTTAACACATTTTCTTTCCTTGTTACTGAATTCAGTTTGCATGATTTGAAATGATTCTGCTTTGGTCTCATCTCTTGTTTAACTCTTTTATTTATTACTGTATTACTATTTATGTTTGCACTTTTTGAGAAGTTAGAATTTCTTGAACTAAAAGAGGCAGAGTGGGTGGGAAATTCTGCATAGAAAAAATATTAAGATTAATACAGTTATTATTAAACTGTTAGGTAAGCTTGGCAAGCTTTGTTTTTCCTTATTGCCTTATTTTGTTTTTAGACTTTAAGATTCACTCTTAACTATATAGTTTAAATATTAGCGTATATAAATTTTAGTATAAAAGGACATGAAATAAATTCCATTTTTACGTAAATATATTTTAAATATTTTCCAGAAAGCTGTAGAGGAGCCCCTTAATGGTATGTGGTTATTACCAACTTGTATATTCTTCTTGATCCATTACCTGATCATAATTTGAATAGCCTCCCAAAGCAGTTAGAATGCTCTTTTTGCCTTGGGAAAAATCTAGTTTGTTGTTTGTTTTTTTGTTTTTTGTTTTTCCTTGACCCCTCTTTTCTTGATTATTCAGAGTATTGCTATTTTAATGTTCTTACCTCTGAGAAAAATGCCCTGTTCGGTATCTCTCCAGTAGTTGCTTGCTCTGGCCCAACGATATTTGGGTGAGGGGACCTTTGCCTTATATTAGGCAAGATGAAGTGTAACACCCCCAATAGAGAAGAATCTCAATTAATTTCAGTTTCTGATTTATAAATTTCAGATTCAGGCTGTCACCATGGAGTGAGACCCAAGCATCTCACTTTCTTTCTCCCTAAGTCTAGATCTGTGTTCTCAACTGACCTTATTTCCTTTGTGGGGTCTGTGGGTATGATCCACAGAAAGGCTTTTGTAATAAAGGAATAGAGTTAAAACTAATTTGACTTTATAGCTGTGGAATAGTTAGCATGATATTACTGGGTATTTATTTATTTAGAAATGATTTCTAATTGTGGAATCTTACTAACTGCCTGCTTGGCTTGTTACTAATTCTTAGCATTTAAAGAATCAAAAGGAATGATGAATGATGGTAAGTATAAAGTGCACCTACAATTATAGTTGGTTAAAATATGAACAATGAAAAGAAGTAAAATGGCTTCTTGAAAGTGTGCTCTTTTTTTTTATGTAAAAGGGACACTGTCAAATCATAAAGGCCTGCATTTCTTGATTTATAAAACTTAAATCTCCTTAAAGTTACAAAACAAGTGCTAGAAAAGCTGTAGGGTGTCACTAATCAGACCCTCCGATCATATTGCTCATAGCAAAGAGAAATTACTGCTTTTTAAAAAACAATTTTCAGCTGCAGTATCTGGTGACTAACTTTTAAATGCTTTTTATAAGACACATAGATAATCTGGCACAAATCTTTATCATCTTGACAGAGTTTCTTTTGTGCTTATGTTGGCGATTTGTTGCATTTAATTCATGGGGACTTAATATCTCTGCTTTTCTAAGCAGGACTCAGTTCTGTCCTTTCGGGAGAGGATTTAAGAGAGAAATGTTTAGTCAGTCGAGCTTTTGCTTCTTGTTTTGAAACTCTGGGCTAATAACTTCTAATTTTTATTGAATATTTCAAGGACATACTTGTTTTTAAAAATAAGTCGGAGATACTGAGTACTATAAGTATTCATTTTGATTTTACCTTAAGATGCTTTGATACTTCAGTTCTGTTAACGTGTGATAACTTTGTTTTTATCTTATCAAAAATTTCTTCATACCTTTGATATTTGCAGTCATTCCTTGATCATGTAAATAGTTTGCTATTTTAATGCTTTAACATTCGTGACCTACCTCCTCACCTCTGTGGCAAAGTGCAGCCTTTAACACAAGAGGCTGTGTTCCCCCGAGTGCAATTAGTTTTTGCATGAGATTAAAAACACGCTGATAATGTGTTGGTGGACAGAGTTTAACACAAGGCTTAGGCCATGTTTGACAAGGAATCACAGAGCAATTCCACTTTTGTAAGTTTGTGTCACAGCTACAGCCTTTATTACAAAGACGTGTGTTTTGTTTGCCAACCACCACCCTCCTAAAAAATAAAAAATTTTAAAAAAGAACCAGTCCCTGGAATTGTGGCATGGTTTGTCCATGTTTACATTCTCGTGGTTTATTTTTTAATTTCTTTGCTTTTTTCCTGCTGTGGTGTCAGTCTTCTGAAGCTGTATGAGGAAATGAAGCTCCTTTTGTTTTCAGAAAACTAGTACAAGAGCCTCGAGTGCCTCTTCCTTTTTTTAGAACCACTGTATCAGTAGATAGAGTAGTTTTTGTGTGTTCATAGCACACAAAATCTATGATGACCTTTGAAACTCCCTTAATTTTGCTAATATTTATCTGTTTAGAATTTGTTGGCTTTTAAAATAAAAAACAAAAACAAAAACCCTGTGTTTCTGGTGGGCTTGATGCTCACAGTGTGTCTGCCTGGTCAGTAAGTGAGTTTCAGACTAACCTTCTAGTGACCACAGTACCATTTTCTCTTCCTCTTGCTCCAAATCAACATTTTATTTCACTTACATCAAATGAATGGTAGAGGTCTGAAATGAATGGGGTGTAATATTATTCTGTGATCAATATCTTCTGCTTCGAAAAATCAACATCTCTTGGCTTAAGAGCTAACCTAGCAAACTGAGATTACCAGACTTTGCTGATTTTTATTTTCATTTGGCATTGGCCTTTTACTTACTACAACTAAAAAGGCTGGTGATTTGCCGGGTTTGTGACCTTTGCAAATCTAAGATTAAATACTTTTTTTTTATTTTTAGATATCGTATATATGACAATTCCAGTTTTTTAAAATACATCAACTTGTTAGTGCATAGAAAATAGACATGAATAGTGATTATATGTTCATTTTTCAATTTTCCAGAGTAACTGAAGTGAAGTGACGGACTCTGATTTGGAAAGTAGTAAGACGTGAAAGGAGTACAATTGTGTTTGAGCACCATGGCCTTGGTTCACTGTTCAGGAGAAGAGAACAAGAAAGATAACTGGTTCTCATATGTGGAAAAAAGTAAATCATTGACCCTTAAATGATTATTGTTACAGTTTTTATTCAAAGCATTTGTAATGTAGTTAATAAAAGAATTGTCATCTGTGTTGTGTGCCCAATTGAGATCCAGTTTTTTGTTGTTATTTTTACTCAATTAGGGGCAAGAGTAGAGTGGCCAACTTCCAAGAATGATGCCTTTCAGATCCCAGGGTCTCTTGACTTTAGGTCACCAGTTTAAATTGGTTCAAGGTGAGAATTACCTGGCACTACCCTCGTGGTTTCCCACAGAGCTCTATGAAGAACAGTGGCTTCTGTAGAACCTTAGCAAACTTGGGTTCACGGCCACGTTGGCAGTTATGGCTGGTGTTAGCCGAATACGGTCTGTACCACTTCTGGGTCAAGGGAATAGCAAATTTAAGAACAGACAGTAGTTTGCTTGGGAATATCTTGAGTGCTGCCTGCGTGTGATGTGATCTGGCAGGAGATTGTGGTCTTCATTCTTGGGGGTTGCCATTCACACATTTCTTCCTTCGACATACAGTGTAATGAATCCTTTCCAGATTTAGAGTAATTTTATTGATGGATGTGTTTTTCTTTTATTCACACAACCCTTTAAATCCTGTCTTGTCCACCTGTTATTTGCTTCTGCTGTACAAGATGTAGCACCTTTTCTCCTCTTTGAACATGGTCCAGTGACACGGTAGCATCATTGTAGAAAGGAGCCAGACTTATTCTCAGAGAACTATGTTCACACTTCTCAGCAAAAATAGCGATGGTTGTAACATATGTATTTCCTTCCTCGGATTTGAAGGCACAATCTACAGTGTCTCTTCACTTTTCTGATCTGGGGCATGAAAAACCAAGATTGAGATTTGAACTATGAGTCTCCTGCATGGCAACATAATGTGTGTCACCGTCAGGCCGACAGGCCCCCCCACGACAGGGTGGTTTTGTTACCATTGTATCTGTGTTGCATGATAAGCACTCATCTTCCTTGTGTAGTCCTGCCTCTGTAAGCCCCTCACTCTAAGATCGGAAAGTAAAACAAAACCCCCCACATCTCCTACCCCCGTTAGAAGAAAATTAACGTTTCTGACAGTCGTGATCGCCTGGAGTACTTTTAGATTCTTAGCACTCGTTTTCTTCCTTCGCGGGTGTGTGTGTGTGTGTGCGGGCGCGCGCACAGTGTAAGATAGGCACGTGCATCTTCTGTACGGACAACAGCAGGATACCTACAGGAGAGCAGATGTTAATTTCATGCTTTTAGTAACAACATTAAAAAAGATCTTTATTGGGTGGAATTATATTTGATGCGAATATTTGATCACTTAAAACTTCAAAAACTTCTAGGTAATTTGCCAAGCTTTTTGACTGCTCACAATACCCTCTAAAAATACTAGTAATTCTTCCTGTCTGTGTAATAGTAAGACATTCATATCTGTAGTTACATTACTAATAGTTATTTCTTAGTCCACTGAATGTTCCCATGTGCCTCTTTTATGCCAAATTAATTGTCATATTTCATGTTGGGACCAAGTGGTTTGCCTCTGGCAAACCTTATGACCTGCTGATGCTTCTCAGAAAACTGAGCAGACTACGAAGACAGCTCTTGGAAAAAAAAAAAAAAAATTTTCTTCCTAATTGTGTTGCTGTCCAAAATATTATCATATGTAGAGGGAGCTGTATTCCTTTATATAAATCTGATGGCTCTTGCTGTTTTTTCCTCTGAAAATATATTTTACTAATATTGTTTGTTACTTTGGAAATCAATTTTGATGAAAGGAGGAGAAAAACAGATGAAAAAGATCCAGATACCTATTCTCTATTAAGAAAAAGTAAGGCATGAAAATCTTTATAGCAAACTTTTTTATAAACTCAAGTTGTACCTTTTAATATGCAATAAGCTCTCATTTATTTGGGGTTCAGTCTTGGGACCTATCCGTCACCCTTTGTGTTCTCTTTAACACTGTCTTCTGAGGCACTCACTGCCCTAGACAACACACAGAGGAAGCAGGAGAGATGCCAGGTGACATCAACTCTTGTTCTTACTAGCTGTCAGCTTCTCTGGAAAAGGGACCACATCAGCAGGAGCCCTCTTGCTTGGGCCTCATTGGGCCAGTTCATCCACTTTAAATCAGACTTGCAGTGGCTCGCAATTTTTGTCACACCAAATTAGAATTGTTAACAACGTTTTGACCATCCTGTATCTGTCCCCGACCCCCCTGACAACCTGCTTTTTACTCAATGATCCCAATTTTTGCCATTGACTAACACTCGATTTTATTTAGTGCACATCCTCTGGTACCACTTGTCATTTTTGCAACAAGTTCTCCAGTGTTTTTGGCCAAATCCAGTTTTCCGTCTCCTTCAAAACATTGTCTTCCAGCCCTCCCTCCCCTCCTGGCTCTCATCTGAAGCTCACCCCCATCTCTGTCGCTGCCTCTTTCATCTCTTCTATACCTTTCTTAGTACTTTATGTGTGTCTGCTGAGTTCTGTCAGGTTTTTTGTCTTGCTTCTCTCAATTTTGAAATTCTGTTATGGCAAGAGCTTTTTTATTTGCCCCTTTCTCTTCCTGCAGTGTTTTGCATTCATTAGGTGTTCAGTGCGTAAGTTGGATGATTGAAAGTTGGCTGTATGCAGATTCCCCACTATTTTCAGTAGGGTGATTTAGATCGTTTCCTTTTTTTGACAAATTTCACATGCCCTGAAAACCTTAAAAGGTGATGACTTTTCACCTGGAAACTCCAGGTCCGTTTTGTTTAAATTTCTGAGAATGTCAAAATGAAAAAATGGGGCTATCCCAAAATTTGAGAGTATTGCTCATGCCAGGATGCTATAGTCAATTTAGTAAATGACCAACCAAATTGTGATTTGAGTTAATAAAGCTCAAAAAGTGATACGTTTACTCCTCCATCTCATTAAGAATCAAGCCCAGTATCACCTAGATATTTTTTGTCCTAAAAGGGGTATTCAAAAACAGATCTGTGGGATGTGTATGAAAATACATACTCCAATGGCATTTACATGCCATTGGAAACCGGAGAAAGGATTGTTGGGCAACACTTTCTCTTTTTATTATGTTTTATTTAATGGAGAGTTTGTTTAGAAACCTTAGTTTCACATGTGTCCTATTTTCAAAATCACTAACTGCCATCACCCACTGGGGTCCTTTTTTAAGTCATTTTCTGTGGATAATAGGGATAATCCAGGTAACTTTTAAGAGCTAAGCAGTGAACAGAAAGTTTTCCTGCCTTTGGCTTTTGACAGCTCTTACTTATCATTTAAGACCAGCTTTCCCATAAATTTAGCCTTTTGAAAAAAAGAGCATTTGTAATAAGTTTCTCTGTAAGGCGACATCAGTGGAATCTTAAAAGTGTTGTTATCAGGGTTGGTGAGAGAAGGAAACATTTCTGTTTTTATTAAATGGAGCATTATTTACAAAAAGCCATTGTTGAGATTTAGATCCTACATCATATAAATATCCATTAACCATTCTAAATAAAGAAAACTCCAGTGTTGCTATGTGCGAGATCCTCTCTTGGGGCTTTTTTCCATAGCAATTAAAGGTGTGCTATTTGTCAGTAGCCATTTTTTGCAGTGATTTAAAGACCAAAGTTGTTTTACAGCTGTGTTACCGTTAAAGGTTTTTTTTATATGTATTAAATCAATTTATCACTGTTTGAAGCTTTGAATATCTGCAATCTTTGCCAAGATACTTTTTTTATTTAAAAACATAACTTTGTAAATATTACCCTGTAATATTATATATACTTAATAAAACATTTTAAGCTATTTTGTTGGGCTATTTCTGTTGCTGTTAAAGCAGACCACAAACACATTTCTAAGAAATTTAGTTCATTGTATCTTCAAGTTGTCCAATGATATTCTAAGTAACAATGCAAAGGATCACTTAAAAAATTAATTTATAAATTCTTTTTTAAGGTATATTAACCAATGAGCAAACTTTTAATTGGAACAAAATTTAACTAAAAGTTTTATTAAACAAGTCTGTCATGTTGAATTTTCCCACGGTCTGGTGTGAACGTCACCTGAGAAAGCAAGAGCCCTGGCTTCTGGTCCTGGCTGTACTGCTGACTAGCAGAGCACCTTGGCAAGCCGCCTCCCCGCATCTCTGTGCCCCTCCTTACCTGTGGAGAGAGTACTCTGCCAAGACTGAGATGCAAATTAAAATAGTTCTTCCTTTTAACTGGTGGTCACTTAGGACTATTTTGATTACCAGTGAAAGAAAACCTGTATCTAAGAAAAATGGGATATATTGGCTGATGTAACTAAAAATTCAGGGGCAAAACTGGATACTGGGCCTCAAAACGGTGTCCTAAGGATCCACTGTCTCCCCAGCTCTCAAGCTAGCTCTTGCCTGCCTTCAGAGGTTGCATGTGATGGCAAAATGTCCAGACAATTGCTGTTCCAGACCCACCTGATGCCAAGGTCAGGGAACATGGGAGGAAAAAAAAGTGCATCTCTCGCTCGGTAGTCCTATCCACCCCATGTTGCACCTCCGTGCTGTGACTGGTCCTGGGCCTCCTGATCTCACTGACTGACGCCAGGCATCTCTGACGTCCCCCCGGGCTGGCCTGACCCTCAGCTAGCCTGGAATGGAGATTGTGAGTGCCATCTGGGGTGGGGGTGGGGATTGAGGGGAAGTAAACTTGAAGCCCAAGTCAGGGGATTATTACCAGATGATAAGATGTCATTAGACTTCTGAGCACAGCATTCCCAGTCGGCACTGCATGCCTTGCAGGTATGTACTCTATGATTCTGCGTTGTATGTGTGACTGTCGACTGTTTGAATGGAAAATAATACTTGGTAGCAAGGTACCATCTCATTTCTTACCTCATAGGCAATTTAATTTTTTATGCATTTAGGAGGACTTTTTCACTCTCAGCAGGAGTAACTAATGGAGTTCAGAAAGCATTCAAATGGCCTACCTCCTGCACTGCAGCCTGCTCTGTGTAGCACGGAACTGTACTCAACCTGATTAGGACTCCCACGGAGCTGGAGGCTTGCAGATGCAACTGGATTTCACTTCTGTGCGGCGCCTTTCCAGCTCAAGGCTTCAGTTTGACAGCTTTAGAAAATGCCGGATTATGGTAACAGCATCTATGTAGGACATGATATCACCAGTAGCTCAGAGGTTTGAGCACAGTTGACGGTGGT
>NW_023270268.1:101840712-101854814 GCF_011800145.1 Mirounga leonina
CACTGAGCACCCATTCCTATAGTCAGTCATTTGCCTAGAACGTGGCAGCATTTCAGCTCTGATAATAGCCAGTCGTGGAGGACCGAGTAGCTTTTCCCAGCGTGGACGATGAGAAATGCTTGCTGAGGAGTCCAGTTTGGAGAGAAATGATGTAGAAGTCTGAAAACTGCAGTCTGATCCAATCTTGATGCCAGGGTGCTTGCTAGATTTGCAGATCTTCAAAACGGCTGCTATTCTCTTCCAGATGTTGCAATACACATGGCACTGCGTGAGGCTCTGGGATCCTCCTCCTACCGTAATCTTATTAGATCAAAGACCTGCCTCCCAGAAAAGACAACTATTGTTTTACTTCCTGATTTTCTTTGAATTGCCTGCAAAATTCCTCAAGATTAGACCGACAATATACATAAGCTGCTCGACATCCTAAACAAATGAATTGTTGGCAAAATTTAAGTGTAATTTGCTTAAAATACGGAGTATGTCTTCCATGGAAGCTCTCTACTTATTTACTTTTTAAATGTATAGTAATTTAGCAATTTCAGCCTATGTACCAGATTGTGTGGGGAGGTATCTCTCATGCTGAGGACAACTGGAAAGTACTAGAATCTTTGCCCTTCCACTGCTACGCCTCATTCCCTACTGGTTGTAGGACGAGTTTCACCACCGCCTTGGGTGAGAGTCCTGTGGTGGCAGGTCTACTACTCCACCCCCCCCCCAGGAATGCTTCTCACTCTCCAGGGAATTTCCACCCCCAGTTCAACCAGACATTTTAGAATGTAATGTTCTTAAGCCCCATTTTCGCAAGCCAGAGGATGCATATATTTGGTTACCTGAGAAAACCTTTTTTAACTACAATGTTATCGAGTGTTTAATTCTTGCGGTTGAATTGGTATGTATCTTGATTTTTAAGAATTTGGTTATCCTGGATTCAATAGAGCCCACTTCTCCTCATATCTTTAGCTGTATGCCTGGCTTTCAATAGGGATTATTTTGGTAACGACTGTTACTAAATGGAATAGAAAATGCCACTCTTCATCCTCTGCTGGGAAATATATGAAAGCATCAACATGTATCAATTGTTCTCACTTTCACTCAGAGAAAGTTGTCAGAAAAATCATGGAATTTTTCGTTACGCTTTAAGCTGATTGTGGGACATTTATTAATTGCCTAAAAGAATTGTGAATGAGATTACCAAAAAAATTTATTTTTTCAAAAGCATCACACTTAGTAAAATTAAATGCTCTTGTATTACTTTTATGTTTCCGGCAAAGTACTAAATACAGTCTCCTGGAAGACATTTGGCTGAAAGGTTTGACTGGAAGAATTACCAAACCTCATCCTTGGGCCTTTTGGTGAGAGTCATTTTTCCTTGCTGAATGAATGGACTAGACTTAGGAAAGAGACCCAACAAGTTCCTCCTCAAAAGTAACTGGGAGCCTCCAAAGGAGCCATAAAGTAGTGATAGGAAGGTCTCAGAACAGATTTTTCCTGAGTGACCGGATCCCCCGGGAGGCTACTCAGTTGCTTTAATGCATGTTAATGAGGCTGGCGATCCCCACCTGAACCAGTTCCTTCTTTATATGACTCTGTCCTGTTCCTCGAAGGACTCCCAAGTGCCCGTTTGGGTCAGGTACCCCTGTACAGAGAAAAGCTGCGTTCGTGATCACAAGCACTTCGGTGCTGACACAAATTGCCGTGGGTGTCAGGTGGGGGGTAAACGGCTCTAAGGAAAACCATGCCTCTAAATGCCTTGCTCAGAGCAACTGGCACAGAGGCTGAGAGATTCACTCGTTCATATAAAGCACAATGCTTTAGTTTTCCCCTGAGAAGCAAAGCCACCACGATAATTTGTACAATACGTAGAAAACGAGTTTATAAACACACACACACACACACACACACACCAGAAAAAAACCCAAATTCCCGAGTCAATGGATCCCAAGGGCCTGGATGCCGTCCAGACGAGCCTAGCAGTGACACAGGTGTGGATGAAAGCTGCATTTTAGGAGCCAGCCCTCTCTGGTCCTCCCGGGTATTTTTATTCTTCAAATTGGAGATAAAAATAAGGGTTGACATCTCAAGTTTAGGAGAGAGAGAGCAGCATGTGTTCTTCAAAAGACCCAACAAGATAATAGATTTAAAAGAAAAAAAAAAAAAAAAAAGCTGTTTGCTGAGTGTAACTTACCGTTTCAAAGGGTTTTTTTAAAAATGAAATCTTGGGCGCCTGGGTGGCTCAGTTGGTTAAGCGACCGCCTTCGGCTCAGGTCATGATCCTGGAGTCCCGAGATCGAGTCCCGCATCGGGCTCCCTGCTCGGCAGGGAGTCTGCTTCTCCCTCTGACCCTCCTCCCTCTCATGCTCTCTGTCTCTCATTCTCTCTGTCTCAAATAAATAAATAAAATCTTTAAAAAAATAAAAAAATAAAAAAAATAAAAATAAAAATAAAAATGAAATCTTCACAAGCAATAGTAAAGAAATCTAGAACCCCCCAGGGTGATTAGAGTTAGAGTCCTGTCAGGGATTTAAATCTAATTGTTAGCCTGAGAGTAAAGAGAGAGAGCCGGCCAGATGTCAGCCTGGAAAACAGTACTAGCCATGGTATCGTTCAGGAGCCCAGTCATAGTGCCTTAAAGTGCAGTTCACATTTATTCTGACTCTGGAAAGAAGGCCACAGAGGTTTCAGTTTTCCTGATTCTTTTTCTCTGGAGGAGGGATGCTCCCTCTGCTTCTATATACCATCTTGTCGGAGGCCCCCGGTAGAACCTGGAGCGGCTCTCGGGGTGGATACTTAGAGGAGAGGCAACAATGCAGAGTCAGAGCCCCCCCACGCCCTGCACACCCCCAGCTGTGTGACCCTGGACTAATGAACTGACTTCTCTGTGCCTCTGTGTCTTCATTCTTCAATGTAAAGACTGAAAGGGATCAGGCACATGAAGTGCTCAGCACCGTGCCTGACCCAACGTAAGCACTCAGGAACTGTAAGCTATTTCTCTTTTTCCTCTTCTTATTAAACATGGGCAAAGGAGGGGGAGAAATCTGGCATGACAATCTAGAGATGAGCATAACATAGAGTGGAACATGTATTTTCCTGCGCAGGGTTATTGCCAAAGAAGTAAATAGAACATGACTGGGAGTCTAAAATGATATGACAAGTGCAGCTGAACTGCAGACATGTGCACTCCAAGCAAAATTTGTCAGGACACCCTCTGGTTCCAAGGTTCTCGAAAGCAGAGTACAGGAGGGGACGTTCGAGAAAGGCAGCTGGTAATCCTATTTACCCTCTCCTAGAATGCAAAGAAGATGGAAGAGAAGGGGCTTGTCCTTGCCGCACAAGGAGGGTCGTTGGAGCCCCACTTCTGCCAGTTTTCCTCGGCTCATCCATTTATGCATTCCTGTCAGTGGCTGATTCTCAAGACTTCCCAAAATGTGTTAAGAGCAGGCCCTCCAATCACGCTAGATAGACTACTCAGATGAATTTAGAGCTGCCTTCAGGCTAATAACCAGTAGAAACTACATCCAAGTATATAGGAGTGAAGATGGATGTTGAAAATATTGAGCCCTGGTAAATGATATTTCACAAATGGAATAGTATTTCACAAGACTTCACAATTTGCATTCGGGGATTTTGATAAGGCTTAGGTTCTACTGTAAGCAGCCCATTCTCTAAAATGATTAGGGTCGGCTCCATCCTGGGTGGTTGTAGAAAACAAAAAAGGCAGCTGGAGACACGCCGTGAATTGGAAGTAGCTTCTATTTCCTCCTTCTCCGCCTACTCATATGGCCACAGACGATGCCCAGTTCGGGCGCACGGTGCAGCGGGGGGGGGGGGCTGGTCATCAAACGCCAAGTGAGGCCTGTCCTGTGCGCAGAGTGCAGAAACCTGCTTTCAAGAGCGCTTGATTGAAGGCCCCCAACACATTGGAAGGTCTGGTTTTCTATTAAGCCTTTAATGCTTACAATATTATACACTCTCCACAGAGAGGGAATCTATGTCGATGTTTTAGCTCCTGACTCCTAACTTGGCAAGAGATGTGTGGCGAATCAATATGTCACAGTCTGTTAAAAGATGCTTCGCTGTTTATGTTTGTTGGGTGTTTAGAAACGCAATAACTATACTGGAGTCTTTTCTTAGTCTGTCATCTGTTTCTGAGGGAACAGAAAGTGATGCAGAGAGCCAATCACAGCACCATACTCGTACCCAAGAGTGGGTGCCGGTGCCCTCCGTTAGGGACAGCACCATTCCATGCTACCAGATGAAGAGCATTTTGTAGACACCTCCCCCCATTTCTTCCTCCAAACCAATCCCTCCCTTCCTTCCATCCCAAATAAAAGTACAACGTGGATCATGGCACGGACAATGAATTTTCAGTGGGAAGGATGTTCTGAGCAGTGAAAAATATAAATAAATTGGTTCTACGCTGAAATTAACTGTGGAACCAAGAAGATAAACACAGCACAACTAATTGCATCCAAGCAAGATTAACAAGAATGCTGTTCTATGGAAAGAAAAAAAAAAAATCCACAGCATTAACAGAAATTAAGCAATATCTCAGTGAAACTAGTGAATAAGTATATATTGGTATGTTTAATTAAAAGCAAGACTCTCTTATGTCTTGTTTCTTACTGAGCTGCTTAAATTAAGAAAGTGTAATGTTAAATGAGAAAAATCAACTCAAGACACCTTGTCACCTGCATTTAATCAAGACTTCTATGTCTCACCCAAACTCGTAAGACAGGTCATGGCAAGGGTAAATGTAGGAATCTCGTGCTTACTTCCCACAGCTTGCCCTTTACAGGTCTCTAGGTCTCCATCTCGGAGATAGAAATCTCCTGGGAGTCTTGTGACTGGAAAGTCACTTCCCCCATTTTCACCCTGTGATTTTGATGAAAATATACCATATCGGGCTAATATAAGCAAAGCTTCTATCTATAGCGACAGCTAAAATTATTCGTTTGTTGTTTTTCTGATAATAAAATTTTACAGAAATGTTGAGCAAAGCATTTACTTGAGGTTTTGCTTCTTTTCAGCTCAATTTCCTGCAATGTTCTAGGAATCCCAGTACCCATTAAAGGTCAGATTTCAAGTAGAAGACAGATCTGGGGATGTGTTCCCTCGTGCTTTGTCTAAATACCTTACCACGGTCAATTCTAAGTTGTTTTCTCTCCACCTACTAAGCGCCCAAGGTGACATTTGAGTTCACCCTCTTTGCCGAGTTCAGTCATGGCCGCTCCTAGGGGGCGGGGATGGGGAAGGGGGGGCCCTCTCCCTCAAGGCACCTGAAGACTCAGGGGGGCACAGAAGCAAAAGGGGGGCAGGAGACCACTGCGTCTGGTCCTTGAATTGTGCATTGGGCTTGTGTATCCCCACTTGCCAGGAATGTTGCCAGGATCGGTGGACGGATAAACCAGGTAACTGTCAGATACCTCAAAGTCTTTGGAAAAAAAGAAGCTGTGACATATAAATCAAAGTCCTTTCTGATTTCATGATTAATTATGCAAACCCCTTTCTTTCCTTCTTTGTCCCGTGAGGTCTGTGTTCATCTTTCATAAAGGTCTCGTTACCCACTCGCTCTGCCACCCTGGGGAATAACATATTAGCAACTATTTATTGAGCACCTGCTTATGAGCACCATGCGAGGACCTGAGGATGCAGCCAGAATCAGACAGACAGACCCTCTGAGCTGGGGTGGATAATTTAGTAAGTTTCTGACAGTTTCCAAGCCTTGATTCTCCCAATGGTTACATAGGAAAAGAATAAAAACAAAAAATAAGAATCCCTCCTTCCAGACTCCATGAAATAAGGTATACAAAGGTGTTTAGTGGAATATAACTAGGGTTTAATTAATGTTACTCAGTCATAAGCAGTGAAAGAAAAAAATCTAAATCCATACAACTCCCCATTTCTTAAATACTTAAAAATACTTTAAAAAAAATATTGTTGGATAGAGTTGAAGCTCTTGAGTTCCCCCCCTTTTTATTTTTTTTTATTTTTTTAATTTTTTTAAAAAATTTTATTTATTTATTTGAGAGAGAGAGAATGAGAGACAGAGAGCATGAGAGGGAAGAGGGCAGAGGGAGAAGCAGACCCCCTGCCAAGCAGGAAGCCCGATGCGGGACTCGATCCCGGGACTCCAGGATCATGACCTGAGCCGAAGGCAGTCGCTTAACCAACTGAGCCACCCAGGCGCCCCGGGTTCCCCCCCCTTTTAAAGATTTATTTATTTATTTGAGGGGGGTGAGGAGGGGAAGAGGGGGAGAGCCCCTGACCTGGGACTCAATCTCATGACCCGGAGATCAGGACTTGAGCCGAAACCAAGAGTCAGACCCTTAACCGACTATGCCACCCAGGCGCCCCTATGCTCTTGATTCTTAAAAGTGAGTGATTTAGGGATCGCCTGGGTGGTCAGTCAGTTAGGTGTCTGCCTTCGGGTCAGATCATGATCCCAGGGTCCTGGGATCAAGTCCCTCATCAGGCTCCCTGCTCAGCGGGGAACCTGCTTCTCCCTCTTCCTGCAGTTCCTCCTGCTTGTGCTCTCTCTCTCTCTCTGACAAATAAAATGTTTTAAAAAAATAAAAAATAAATAAAAGTGAGTGATTTAGGGTCAAATAGCAGATCACAGGTTAGGAGTCCCAGGATGAGCCGTTCTTTAGGCCATGCACCCCCTCCAGGAAACCTTCCATCGGAGGAAGCAAACCCTCGGCCAGAGTGAGAAGTGTGCAGGCTTGAAGCCCTCTGAGGGAGGCTGGAGGGAGAGCCGAAGACTCTGCGGAGCCTGAGCTTGCCTCTCCACCCCACCTGCAGGAACGGCTCTGTACAAACCTGTGCTGACCCGGGAAATGCTTTGGCCAGGCCAGTCCTCAGGCCAGATTTGCTTGGCACGGTCATAGGCTCTGGGGGCATGGGTGACTCCAGACCCTGGTGACAAAATAAGCAACATACCTTTTTTCTGGATGGATCTTGCGCGAATTCTGCTCACATGCAGAGAGCAACAAGAGAATGTTCCCAAAGCCCCTACCTGTTTTCCTTCTGGCCGTCCCCAGTTTTCCCAGGCTCAGCTCTGAGGTTTGGGCATGTAGTCTGTTCCAAGGCCCACTTGGCCTCTAGAGAAGGCCTGGAGGGGCTAAGTGTGCCCGGTGGGGGCAGAGGTGGCAGGCTTGAGGAGACAGAGTTGGACGGTGAGGCAGGAAGCCTAGGATCTCGCCCCTTAGCTGTCACGGAGGAGCTGGGGGCTCCAGCAAGGTGGCTGGGCTTTCTGCATCTCAGCTTCTACATGTGTAAGATGAGGGGCCTGGCCTGGAGGCCGCGAGGGCTCACCCTAGCACTGCTGGCCTGTCATCTCTGCCATGAGGCTGGTCAGGACAACAGGAAAGTATCTCTTCTTTAATCTCCACCCAAGGAAAGGTCAGGAGATGGCTTACAGAAGGAGCCGGTGCCCCAGCGACTACCTCAGGGCGACATAAAGACCCCAGGAAAGAAATGTTGCTGACGCAAGGAGATCCCTCCTCTGTCCGGCCTACACTAGCCCCCTGGAATCCCCTGAGGACACAAGGCCCAGTCAAGGTCAAAGACATGGCCCTCCCGGTTACTGAGATTCCCAAGGCTCCCAGCTGCATTAGGAGGGCTACCTGGAATAATTTGTCAAGAACTCTTCAACATTCAGGATACTCTGTGGAAGGTGGGATGCCAATGGACCACGGGCAGATGGGTTTTATTTGGTGTAGACAGAGTTTTAAACAACATTTGCACCATTCAAAGAAGGAAAAAAAAAATAAAAAACAGGAGGTTCTACATTTTAAAAAATCTGGATTTCCAGCTGCTGTTAAAGGGGAAGCTGTGGCCACGCTGAGTGCACATGTTCATGCCCCACAGATCCGCCGGGGTTGCCCAGCTTCTGCCCCTCTGGGTGGGGTGCGCACTCCCCAAGTCTCCGCAGTTCCTTCCACAGCTGCTACTGTATTTTAGTATTTTACTTGTACTAGGGAAATAATTTCTCTGTGCTTATGAATCCACGAGAAGTGAGAAAATAAAACGTACCCAGAGTACCATGTGCTTTATCAGCAAGTAGAGAACGCGTCTCTGTCGAAGGACAGGGTGCAGCCAGTGTTTCCCACGCAAATCCCCAGCACGCTCCACTCACTGGCATTACTGGGCCTGGCTCTTAAAAGCATTTTCTTCTCATCCTCTGCCTGGAAAACTGGGAGGATGGAAATCTGCAGACAGCCTGCAACTTCTCTCCAGCCCTCCCCCTTCCAGAGTTATCCAAGGGCAGGGCAGGATTGCCTTGGCACCTAATCTTGACAGGAGTTCCGTTGTCCTTAGCCCTTGCTTGCTTCACCACCTGCAGCCAACTTCAGTCTCATCAAGCAGTCTTAAGCAGGTGGGAATTTGGTAAACGAATTGAGAGTGTTTGCTGGAAGTACTGACAACGTGAATTTCTATTTTGATCTTCTCTTTCATACAGATGAGGAGACTCAGGCTCAGACAGGTAGTGAGCTTGCTGACAGGGTGGAAGGCTAGCACCTGCTGGGCTAGAGGGGGTGTTGAGAAGGGCACGTTTCCTTGCTCCTTTCCCCAGGGAGAACAAGGTGCCCTTCCCCTGGCAAGGAGGCGCAAGGCCACAAGTCCCCCCGTTTTCTCTGTAGGGCTGCCCAGTGCTACCTGGTTCCCAGCAGAGAGAGCCTGAGGAAAGGGGAAAATACTCATCCGCATGGGCATTGATGGGGCAAACATCCTGCCCTGGATGTGGGTTCTGGGGGCCCATTCTCCAGTTACACTCAAGCTCCATCACTATTTGATAAGCACCAACTACATGCTAGGTACCTAGACAGGCACACAGTCTCCCCAACATCCCTGGCCGAGGCCACACGATCCACAGAGGAGCAGATCTGCTGAGCGTGAGTCAGACGTGCAGAAAATCCTGAGAAAGTTCTGAGGCTTCTGTGTCTGAAGTTCCAAGTCAGTGTGGAAGCAGCCAATTCAGCTGCTGCAGACAGACTGTGAACCCGCTCTGATGGGATCTGGCGGCAGGGCCTTTGGGAGGTGACTGGGGTTCGATTAGGTAACGAGGGTGGGGCCCTCATGATGGACATAATGCCCTTATAAAAAGAGAAGAGCAAATTCACAAAGAGGGCCTTCACCAGATACCTAGTCTGCCGGAACGTTGATCTAGGACTTCCCAGCTTCCAGAAGTGTGAGATATCAGTGTTTGTTGTGTAAGCCATCCAGTCTGTGGTATTTTGTTAGAGCGGGCTGAGCTGAGTTATCACCCAAACTCAGTTCTTTGGCAACAGATCCACCAGATGATAGCTTTGCAGAATGACCAGTTAACTTCAGGTACCCGTCAAAAGATGGTAAAAACTTTCACCTGTCGTGTGTGCCAAGGGAGCCTGAACTGGTTTCTAGAAAAATGATAAAAACTTAAGTTTCTACTGTGTCCTAACACTGCATTTGGTGCTTTTATATATGTTGTTCTTTCACTTAAAACTTAAAACCCCCCAACAGTGGGTTTCTCCTGCTTATTTTATTCATGAGGAGCATGAGGCTCAGAGAGGGTAAGAAACACATCCAAGGTCACCCAGCTGGTAACTGATAGAGCCAGGTTTCAACCCAGTTCTTCCTGGCTCCAAGCCCACGCTCTGTTCTCCACAGCTGTGCCTGGGAAGGTCGTGCTTTTTTTGGTCTCAGACTGTTGAATTCACCTTGAATCACTGGGAGCTTTTTAAACCAGCTGCATAGTTTCTAAAAAGTGTAACCATAGTTTACTTCTTCCGTCAGTATCTCCTTCCAGATGACTGAGACACGCTTGCTGGTAATAAGACCAGATTAACCTATTTTCAACTTGATGGCTGGATTCTGACACACTTAAAAAAAAAGAAAAAAAGATCCATCAAAGACAAAAACCACAGTTACACGGAACACAATAATATCCTCTCTTAGGAAAGCTTCAGGTTTTACAACCAAATATTTACTCTAGATCCGAAAGAAAATAAGAATCACCATTCTTCCTTTATTCTAAAATACAGAGTTTGGGTACTCTGAAATCACTTGATCTTAGCCAAAAGGCCGAGAAGCGATGGATACTCTGAAATCAAGGTGTGTCTTAAAATCAATGTAAGATTTTAACATAGCAATCTTTTCTCTTCTTCTCCCACACCCCACGTGAGCTCAGGAGAATTCAAAAGCTGCAATTCAAACAACTGTGTGTCTTAAAATCAACGGCATCTTGGAAAAGAGGAAATATGAAGTAATGATAAGAAGTCTGGCCAGACGAGCACTAATTTGTTCTTACATCCCCAATATTCTGCGTGTGCAACATGATTTCAATACATGTTGTTAGAAGAACAAATACCTCAATAAAAGAGGCACTGAATTTTTGTCATAGGGAAAATTTCAAACATATACCAAAGCATAGCGTATTATAATGAACTTCCATCACCCAGCTGCAGTATTTTCAACTTCTGGTCTATCTTGTTTTCTGTTCTACTTCCTCCCTGCCCCAGATCATTTTGAAGCAAATCTCAAATGCCAGGGCATTTCATTGCTAAATGTTCCCACATATGCCTATAAAAGACAAAGACCACGCTTCCTAAAAACAGTGAAGACAGCATTATCACACCTCTCTAAAAATCATCAGACCCCCTTAAAATCAATACTAATATGTCTCTAATATGATCAAATATCCATTGAGTATTTACATATCCCTGATTATCCTATAAGTAGGCTCTTTTGTACTCACTCTCCCTCTCTCTTTTTTATTTCTTCCTATTTCCTTTGCTGAGGATCCAAATCAAGTGCATACTCTTCCCTATTTGCCGTGGTCCTGTTGTTGAAGGGACCAGGTCTCTTTGTCTGGGTGTTTCCCACGGTTTGGATTCTGCTGATGACACCCTCATGACATTGCTTAATTTGTTTCTTTTATATTTCTTTTATATTTCCTGTAAAGAAGTACAAAGAGCTGGAAGTTTGTGCAAACTTAGTTTGGGGCTTTTTTTTTTTTTTTTTGTACTTGCATTAGGAGGTACATAATGCCTGGTTGTCTCCATCTTTGGATATTATTAACTATTGATGATTGCTTAGGTCAAAGCCAGCACTTCTGAAATGACTGCCCCATTTACTGAAACTACCTCAAAAATATTACATAACAAATAATGAATCTGAGATGTTGGATATGCTGCTGTTCAGTTTTAGATCCTTCTGATGACATGGAAGAACAGTTCCCTTGGGTTGGCCCAAATAACAGCAGCAGAGTCGTCTGGGGTCATGTGAGAGTCGTGTGCCCAGGCAAATTTCCCTTAATAAAATAGCATTATGGAAACTTGTGTTTCAGTTTAAAAAAAAAAAAAAAGGGAAGGGGGAATGGGGCTCCAAGAATCACTGTAACAAAAATCATTATTTACATTGTTAAGTGTAGAGCTGGAATCCTTAAATGGATACATACAAATGCAGCATGGGATTCCATCGAGCTCTTGGTCGACAATCATGCCATAAGCCATCACCAGTGTGGCGCTTGCACATCTCCATCGCCTGAGACCAACAGGTCCTTCCCTGTGCCCACACGATCTACTTCTGTATTGGTCATGAGAGTCTGTACATGTCCCCTAGTTAATCAAATCATGCTATGTTCCATATATTGTAGGAAACTCATCTGTGCACACACATAGCAATAAGAAATATAGGGATATTCCCGCATTTAGGGAAAGAGCCAAATGTATGAGCAGACCTCCCAGGGGCATCACCTGGGTTTGAGGCAGCTGCTGGGACCAGAGTGGCCCCTCTTAGTGCACCTCTGTGTGTTCAGTTCTTTTTGGCTCTGGGCGCTTCTCTTCCCAGTATAGACTAGCTTCGTTATGCTTTTTCTGCATATCTCTGTGGGCGAGACTGGCATCAGAATGGCCAATACATACAGCAGACACTTTCAAACTTTTTTGATCCACCGTTTAATAACTTTTCATCATAACCAGTACACACACACACGCAGTTTGTGTAGGTGAGTGTGTATGTTGTGAATATACAGGGATGCACGCATGTCCACACATGTATCATCATTCAGACTCAAGTTTCACACACTATCACCCTTGCTTTGTGTGAGATATTCCAGTTTTTAAAATTCTATCCTTTTGTTTAAAAACTGTTGAGTGTGGCCCACTAATTTCAAAACCCACTGATGGGTTATAACTTTCATCTTGAAAAGCTATACCTTACAGTGAGGGTAGAAATCAAAGGGTGTCACGAATAAAGTTCTTGGGAACTAGGCTGATTCCAAAAGTAAGAATTAAGACTCTTAGGGGACTGGCATATCATTACACTGTGAATTCAATCAGAAGCCAGAGCATATTTATGTCTGTCACGTAACAGGATGCTACTATTTCAAGCTGAGGTGATCAGACAGCTCTTTTGTTGTCATTTGTGATCAGGTTGATCCAGGGAGTGAGTCTATCAAGGACAGCAACCCACCACCCCCGCAAGCATCTGGAGCTCAGCCTCTCCTATCGCTTCTGTGACAGATCTGCACTTCTCAACAATAACCATCCATCACATGATCCCAATTCTACTGTTCTAGCTCGACGGGGCACACTGTGCCCTCTGAAGCCACAAACAGGAGAAAATATTCCCTCCAATATTCCTGCATAATAAATTCTTCCACCTCTACATAAAACCCTGCTTATAGAGCTTGTCTTTTTAGCTTTTTTAATGTCCCAACGATGATAGGAGAATTGACTCAAAGAGCAATAACACTGCTGTGTGGCCAACTCACATTGCCTTACATTTTTGACCTCTTTTCTCATAAAGAACTCCCAGCCAGGGGTGGGGGGAGAGGATAAGAGGAAAGGAAAACCTCCATGGTATCAATACGTTTACCCTTGAGACTTAGTCACTTTCTTATGGTGATTATCTTAGATGGTGTTTTCACAACATAATTTTTTTAGGCATTTTGCTTAGATTTTAAGATGTTTGGGCAAAAATCAAACTTCCCTCTGGCTTTTATTCAGCACCACCTTCCAACACACACATACACACAAATGCAGGAAGTGATTTCTATGATGGGGTTAATTTCCCATTTACTAGGAGCAGGGAGCTCTTTCTCCAGACTATGATCAACTTAGAGGTGTTAGTGTATGAGTTTAATAATATTTTTGGTAACTAGAAAGGAGGAAATAACCCATGAGTCATGAAAAACCTGAAAAGATTATTCTGGTGTTTGTTTATCTTGAACTAAATTTGCAGGGAAATAAAATCACTCTGGCAGCTAAAACTGCAAACTCACATTCTTTTATATGAATTAATTATACTTAACTGCTCTGTAATCTCCTGATTAATTATTTCCTGTTCCAGTCAGTTGATTGTGCATTTTTGATACAAAACCTGCATCATGATGAGAATCTTGGACCTATTTCTCATGTTGCTTGAGGCCCCCCGTAGAGCTGATTTGAAAAAGGAGCTGCAAAGGAAGCCAATGTCCTCATCGGCACCCGAGGAGGGCTTAGTCGGCACAGGCAGGGACAGCACAGCTGTATTTTGGGCCCAGGGTACAGGACCCCCACTTACACACAGGCAGCAAGGAGATGGAGGATTTAATGTTGCACTATTTGTGAGAAGCATAACTGTCACCCAGCACAAACACTGGGTACCTACTTGTTTGTGTTCATTCTCTGATGTGTCCGGAGTGATGAAGACATAGGGAAAGAAAACTTTTCCCTTCTTCCCTTCTAGGTTCTTTGGCTGGTCTAATAATTAAATTGACAAATTAACAGGAGAAAAAAAAAAGTTAATTTCATATGTATGGGAACCCCAAAGATATGAGGCTCTCAGACAGTCAGGCAATTGAGGCTCATAGGCAATCTGAGCTAAGGAGAAGGGGTTAAGGTTTTGGGACTTCGAAGGGGAGAAAGACAATTCACAGAAAGCCGGGAAGAGCAAATGCTTGGTACACACATGTTTGCATGCCATGCAGGTGAGTCTTTCTGATATAAAAAGTTATCTCTGGGAATCGGGAATAGCTCTCTTCCTGGTACAGGCCCTCTATCTAAATTATTTTAAGCAGTCAAGGGACAGGGAAAGGAAGGAAGGAAGGAAGGAAGGAAGGAAGGAAGGAAGGAAGGAAG
>NW_023270268.1:101854824-101865848 GCF_011800145.1 Mirounga leonina
AAGGAAGGAAGGAAGGAAGGAAGGAAGGAAGGAAGGAAGGAAGGAAGGAAGGAAGAGGAGGGAGGGAAGGAGAAAGAGAGAAAAAAAACAACTCTTTCAGAGTCTATAAGGACTTGATTGCCTTCAGCTCAAAATCGTCTACGTGCCAAAATGGTGTATTTTGGCGTCCCATATTCTGCTCCATCTCAGAACTCTAGAAAGCAGGGTGGATTGCCAGGTAGGTCCCGGAGACAGAAAAAGCGGACTATATCAGTTTCTTACTGCTGCTTCGACAAATGACCCCAACCTTAGTGGTGTCACACAACACAAGTGGATTATCTTATAGTTCTGTGCGTCAGAAATCCTACTATCAAGATGTCAGCAGGGCTGTGTTTCTTTTAAAGGCCCCCCAGGGCCGTCTGTTTCCTTGCCTTTTCCAGCCTCTAGAAGCTGCCACCCACCTTGGCTGGCGTCTCCTCCCTCCATCTTCAAAGGCAGCAAAGCACCATCTTCCACCTCTCTTTCTGACTTCTTGCTTCTGTCCATGCATCTCTCTCTCACCTCCCTGGCCTCCCATCTTCCCCCATAAGGACCCTTGTGATTACACTGGGTTCCGACAACCCACAGCAACCCCACCCCACCCCCTGTCCCGAAATCATCAGTCAGGTCAGTCCCTTGGCTGTGTAAGGTACATGGCCGCATAGACATCGTTGGGGGGGCTATTATTCTGCCTTCCGCACTGAATATCTAGACTCGGAAGGAGCCCGGGTAGGTCAGAACCGAGCTTGTCGTGGCAGATAACACAGGCACCAACCAGCAAAAGGGTGGAGCAGAAGTCAGCAGGTATGAGTTCTTATCTTGGAGGCGTGACTTAGACTATACGCCCAAGGCACCCTGCTTTTTACTTGATAAAAGGTTGCTTTGCATTCAGCTTGCCCTAAAACCATCCAACTGTTACTACAACAATCCAAGATACTAAATTAGCTTGTAAATGTGAACAGAGGTCAGCAGAAAGGTGACACCAAGAACCCAAACAATGGGAACGCTATAGAGGTACTTTACTGAAATCAGCCAAAAAGGTTGATTTTTTTTGAAGCTATGCAGTAAATGGGTTAACCCCAAGCTACAGTTAGCATTCACACATTTGAAGGAAGAGTATGAGGGTCAGGAAGGTTAATAAGCTTTGGAGCCGAAAGACACAGAGAGGTCAGGGTAGGCTGAGCCCCCACCTTGACCCTCTACCCTGACAAACCCACTGAGCCTGTCCCCAACAAGAGATGGCCACTTCAGACACAGGGCCCAAGGCCCCTTAAGTCCTCAAGTTGTGTAACTCACTGTTCTTTCCTCTGATCCCAAGTTCTCCATGAAATCCTGGGATAATTGGGCTTCCCAGGGAGCCCCCCACGCAGGGAGAGGATGAGCTGTCAATCTCTGGTCTGCTTGCCAAATCAACTCTGTTTCTCATGGAAAATTAAGAAACTGGCATGGGAGTTTTAATGCCTTGGGAGTTTTGCTAGCATGAATCAGCACCTCAAAGCTGTCAATCTCCAGTCTGCGTGACAGATAGACACTCTAATTTCTCATGGAAATGAGCAAACAGCTCTGCCGGTTTATATTTATTAATGCCTTGTGAATTTAGTTAGCATGAGTTAGTATCTAAACTCTGATCAGCTCAGGGGTCCCTGCAAGAGTTAAGCTGCAGTAAATTCCCCAAGATTTTCCTCTAACCTAAAAAGTTCCACCCTACCACCTGCTCCCCACCCTCATCCCACTTCCCACCCCTCATCCTGGGCCATTTCCTTACCCAACTCCAAGGGGTCCACTTACACAGAGGACGATGTGAAAGGCAGCCCCTGGAGTTGTGCAGCCCTGCGCTGAATAATTCCCAAGGACCTTTTGAGGTTTCGCTTCAATGCTGCTCCATTCAAGCCTCTCAGAACCCCTCAGCGCTCTCCAGGCCTTCCTGGTTTACTTCAGAGAATCCTACAGTTCCCTTCTTGTACTCGTCATGCACATTTACCATCTGTCTTCCCCACCAGGAAGGGCACCGGGTTCCCTTTCCTCCCCTAGACGCCCAGGGCCCAGCACAGCGCCTGGCACAGAGGAGGGGCTCAATAAGTAACTGTGGGCCAAATAAATAGATGCTGCCCCGACCTCCCTTCTTCTGCCTCCTTTCTGCCACCGCAGAGTGGAAAATGGATGCTCGCACACCAGAAGATTCAGGAAGAGATACTATAAATTAAGGGAAAGGTCACTTTCAAGATAAGACAGAGAATGCCTTTGTGGAGTTAACAGGAGGCTGTCTTCCCGGGAGCCATGGAGAGACAGCCGCTGAGGACAGACTGTGACAGGACAAGGCCGCCACGGTGACAGGGCCGCAATGAGGCTTCGCTAACAAACAGCCGGACATTTCTAGTTGAATGTCCTGACATTACCACAACTCAGCATGTCCCAAAGCAAGCTCCGAGTCTTTCCAATCTGGACTCCCCAGTGTTCCTGTTTCTGGGTGTTTCCCAGGATCATCACTATGGAATTGTTTAAGATTCCTGTCTCTTTAAAGTTCGTACCAGTTACTAAACCCAAAACTCATTTGGGTTTCTAATAGTACTGCGGCCTTAATTCCGAATCCACTGTGTCGCATACCTGGGCAACTGCAACAGTGTCTTGAGTTGGCTTCCGGTGTCTGGTCTCTCACCATTTTCTCCCACTGTCCTGTGTCTTGAATTCATAAAAGGAAAAAAAAAAAAAAACCAAAACACTTTTCTAACCTAACTCCTCTCTTTTCTGAAGCCCCCAGTGGCTCTCGGACGCCACACTGGGAGCAGACTGGCCTCAGAGACCCTGTCCGGGTGCCCCGTCCTCCCATCCTCGTGGCCCTGCCGTCTCACATCCGAAGCCCCCCTCTGTCATTCTCAGGCCACATCTGCTCCTCCTCTAGGGCAGGCACAGCCCACCCCTCTCCCTGTAGATGTCCATGCTTCTCCTGCCCCCACGCTTCCCTTCAGCCTGGGCTGTCCTCCCTTCGCTGCCCCCTGCTCTAAACCCCACCTATCGCTGACAGCCCAGCTGAAGTCCCAAGGCCCTTATGGAAGTCTCCTCGATTATTTCAACCCACACGCAGAGACTCACAGAGCCGAAGTGCGTGTCGAGAGGACTTAGACCTCAGCTCGGGAAGTTGAGGCTGGCGGAGCCCAACCTCGCTCCCTCTCTGAAGCCGCCGCTTCTCTTTCCCACTCCTCATGGCACCTACTCATCAGCTGCCTGTGTTCTTACTGCTTCCCATCTCCCTTACGGGGAGGTTGGCTTCAGGAGGGCAAAGGAATCTATTAGGCTTTTTCTGTAGCAACCTCAGCATCTCATTCTGTGGTGGGTTTAGAAGGCACTCAACAAATACTTGCATGGGAAGAAATTCAGAGAAAGTGGGTTGTGGTGGGTACGAGTGCAGCAGTCCCTGGTATCTGCTGGCGACATGTTCCAAGATCCGCAGTAGAAGCCTGAAACCACAGGTAGTGCAAATCCCATGTACACTGTTTTCTCTTGTACATACCACCTATGATCTTATAGATTAGTCACAGCAAGAGATTAACAGCAATAACTAATAAAATAGAACAGTTAAAACAATAAAGTGTAATCAAAGTTATGTGAACATGTGGCCTCTCTCTCTCAAAATACCTTATTGTATTATACTCATCGTTCTCAAGATGACGTGAGATGACAAGGTACCTACGTGATGAGATGAAGTAAGGTGAATGACACAGGCATTGTGATGTGATGTTAGGCTATTAGTGACCTCCTGATGATACGTCAGAAGGAGATCATCTGTCTCGGGACCATGGTACCAGGGTAACTGAAACCAAAAAGAGTGAAACTGTGGGAGGGTGGGGTGTGGGGGGACTACTCTATAAGGAAATTAAAGAAGAAAGAATACCATCATGGGTATTTCCAATCAGTGCCAGGTGACAAGGTGGCCTAATTCTCAGTGACCCAGCCCACTTTTGAATGATTAGGTAGCCTGGTCTGACATACCTCTCCTATGGAGCTGATCCCTCAGTCCCTGAAAAAGCTGACAACTGGAGGCTATTTGCTGAACAGACTTCTCACAAGCTGGACAGTGTAGTAGGTTAAATAAGGGCTCCCCCAAAAGGTATGTCCACCTCCTAAATCCCATGATCTGTGGTTATGGCCTTTAGAAAAAGAATCTTTGCATATGAAATTAAGTTAAAGACCTTGAGATGAGATCATCCTGGATTACCCAGGTAGGCCCTACATCCAATGACAAGTGTCCACTTAAGGGACAAAAGAGCAGAAGAGACAGAGAAGAGAAGGCCATGTGAAGACAGAAGCAGAGACTGGAGTGATGCAGTCACTGCTTCCAAAGCTGGAAGAGGCAAGGAAGGATTTTTCCCTAGAGCCTTTAGAAGGAGTCTGGCCCTGCTGCCATCTTGATTTCTGACTTCTGTCTTCCAGTAGCCTGAGAGAATCAATAAATGTCTCTTGCTTTAAGCTAACTGGTCCTTGGGAATTTGTTTCAGCGGCCTTAGGACACAAATATAAGGGAACCTGGAAAGTGCATCCATCTTTCCACTCTGTCCACAAAAACATTAGTGGAGCAGTCAAGCATAAAAAGGTCATTGTAACTTGAAATGATGAGTGTTGGGATAGTTTTCCCAGAGTGTGCAGTGCACTCAAAGGAGAAGGACTTGTCCAATCAGTACTGGAATAGGGGTGGGGCAAAAGGAAGGGGCAAAGGGAGACAAGGCAAAGGAAGATGTTCACAGAAGGCTTCTGGAAGGAGGAGACCATTAACCGAGCCTTGACGAATGCAGAGTTAGCTGGGTGAGGAAGCTGGAGGAGATGTCCCCCGGGTGATACAGTACAGCAATCACTGTCAGAGATCACTGTCAGATCACTGTACAGTAGAAGTGCAGAGGCCAGACATCTAGATCTTTGAGGGGTCAGGTCTCCAAGGGCTTTCTAGACCACATGAAGAAGGACAGACTTTTCTCTTACAGGTGATTGTGAACTGGGGCAGTACTAGGGCTTGTCTGAGTAGGCGTGTACATTTCTTTGTTGTCACAATGACTAGGGGGCTTCTCCTGGCACTTAGTAGCCTGCATCCAGGGACATTTAACATCCTACAGTGTCAGTGGACTATCCAGCACTATGAAGAATTTCTTGTCCCTCCCAAACTTTCAAAAGAGTCACATCATCTTGAGAAAAACTGCTGGTAATAATACAAAACCAATGAAAGGGTTTGAACAGGGAAGTGACCTGACAGGGAAATGCAGACAGATGGTGTGGTGCAATGGGAGGGTCAGATTCAGAACGATGGGAGTGATGGCCTGAGAAAAATTAAGAGGCCACAATCCGAGGACAGTGAAGGCATGATGAAGAGATGAAGACCTAAGCCAGCAGCAGCAGGAGGGATGGCAGGAGGGGAAGGAAGGAGGGCACTGGGAGGCAAATTCAAGAGACATTTAGGTAAAAAATGCAGAATTTGTATTTGAATATGAGACTGAATCTCAGATTTCTAGTTCAGAGGTGTCATTAACAGATATTCAGAATAAAAAGAGAGTTACTGGATCACCATTCAATTTGGGACTCCTTGATATTGAGTTGCCTATGAGATAGTGAAGCAGAAATGCCCATTAGGCAATTGAAACTTAACATTCCAAGGATGGTGTGAGCGTTGTAATCTCTAAGTAGAGTATTTTCAAACAGACTAACAGAAGGTGGTTTTCAGAAGTGGACAATTTGAAGCCTGGAAAATTACTAGTCTAACCCTAAATGGATTGGGTGCTTACAGTTCCGTGCCATTTTGCAAGAATTTGATTCCCTTTTTATTTAAAGACAAAAGAAACTTTTGACCTTCGAATGCAGGGCTTTGTTTGGGCTCAGATGGTTTACAAAGGAAGATAACTGCTCAGGTGCTCAGGGTTCATGCCTCATGTGTAACAAGGAACTAGGTTGGTTTTATGAAAAAAACAGTTGGAGGAAACAAAGCATTAGAGTGGTTTAGACAACTAAGACTGGAGTAAATGTTGACTCGTGGCCTTTGAAAGAGGATTCTAGACTAAAGAAGGTGGTATTTCATTTTCAAAACATTGTTCTTTGTTGTGCTACTTGGAGCACTTGAGATATTTCTATTAGCTTATGTTTGATTGTAAAAATAATTTCACTATTTTGCTTCAGTTAGTGGGGGTAAAATTTCCAGTACTGTTCATTTTCTTTAGCTACTTGTAGTCTATGAAAGCAATCCAAAGTTCTAGGAGCTCCTTTCGCCTCTCAGTCTGGTAGCTTTATATAAAATCCATGAAGGCAGGGACCAAATCTGTCTGGTTGACCATTGAATCTCCAACAGCCAGCATACTACCATGCACATAGTAGGCACCCAGCAAATACCTGATTAAACAAACAAACACAAAAGCTTTCATTCCAGGGAGTGAGGGAGATGGGCCTTAAACCACTAACTACTGCAGTAATTCCTGAATTGTTTGTTTTTTGTTTTTGTTTTGTTTTGTTTTGTTTTAGGATTTTACATATTTATTTATTTGAGAGAGAGCCGGGAAGGAGCAGAGGGAGAGGGACAAGCAGACTCCTCACTGAGCTCAGAGTCCTATGCAGGGCTTGATCTCATGACCTTGAGATCATGACCAAGCTGAAATCCAGAGTCCGATGCTTAACCAACTGAGCCACCCAGGTGCCCCCTGAATTGCTTTCTGATGAAGACCTCCAAGGGAAAAAACAGGCAGCTCTGCAAAAGGACAATCAGTGGGATTGATCTTTTCTGAGGAGAAGAAGGTTGAAGAAGAGTCATTCGAACTGTACTCTAAAGGCTAAGCCAGGAAGCCAGAGGAGCAGAGGAAGTGGACTTTGAAGTCCTATGACTATGGATGACAGAGCTGAGTGATGTCAATAGGAAATTAGGAAAGAGAGAGGTTGGGCCCTGCCAGCCTCAATTTCCTGAGCTATAATGAAAGGCTGCACTCTGAGGTCTAAGTCCTTTCAACACTCAGTTCTGCTATGTGAGTCTCCGTATGTGAGTTGAAATAATCAAGAAAAGCTGCATAAAGGCCTTGGGACTTCAGTTGGTCTGTGAAGATAGATCTCTTGGTAGAAATACTCTAAGCAGAATTACAGAATCAGAAAAGAGCATGGGCCTTCTAGACAGAGAACGATATGATTTGCATGCCTAAGAAGGAGAGGAGAAACTTAAAAGAAGAGAAAGATTTATGGTAGAAAATATTAGGCCAAATTATTTACCAGGAGTAGATGACCTCATATAACCTCACAGAACTCTCTGAGATTGGGACTGTACTCTTATTGTCCTAATTTTTCCATTGAGAACACTGAGGCACAGAGAAGCAGAAGAACATGCCCAAAGACACATGACAATCAAGTGGTGGGGCCAGGAATGTGATATGGGCAATCTGACTCCCCACCAGGAGGGCAGGGGCATAGCGTCACAAGTAACCAATGAGGTGCATTTCTTATCACAGTTCTGTAAGGTGCCTCACAGCATGATCTAGGTATTTTGTTTTTTTAAGTTTCATTTATTTATTTGAGAGAGAGAGAGAGAGAACGTGAATGGGGGAGGGGCAGAGGGAGAGGGAGAGAATCCGAAGCAGACTCCCCACTGAGTGTGAAACCTGACGCAGGGCTTGATCCCATGACCTGGAAATCATGACCTGAGCTGAAATCAAGAGTTAGACGCTTAGCCAACTGAGCCACCCAGGTGCCCTGATCTAGGTTTTTACTTTCTTTCCCTCCAATAATTTTATAAGCCCTGTGAGTGCAGGAAGACTCTATCATGGTTCCTATAATTCTTTATAGTTCTAGATCCTGGACAAGGACTAAACCCTACATTTTGATTGGAGAGGAATCTATTATATACTTGTGCCTGCCCTATGCAGGACTCGACTCCCTTCTGTCCATGTGTCACTGCCAGCCTTGACCTGAATCAAGGTCAGCCTATGAGCTTAAGATTAATTAGTGATGGACCTAGATAGTATCTAGTAGATATTCAGAGAAAGTCATCAGTCAATAGCAGGACAGAGGCCAAGTGAAATACTGACATACTGAAAGAACACAGCAAGCAGGAACTATAAAGCAGAAAAAAACAGAGTAAAGTCAATAAAGAGTTAAAGACATTGAAACAGGAAGTAGTTGAATTCCCATCATAGAAAATACTAGGGTAGAGAAGGTGTGACTCCTAGCATGGCCAGTGTCACAGATGTGTGACCTGCACAGTTTCATAGCCCTGGGCTCAGGAAAGCCCCCAACTTGCTATTTTTGTCTTAAAATTCTTAATAACTTTTAAACAAGGGACTCTGAATTCTTATTTTGTACTGGACCATGCAAGTTATGATAAGGAAGGTGATCGCAATGACAACAATACCTACTATTAAGAAAAGGAAAAGTAACAGAGTGGGGGACTTGGGCAGACTTGAGATCTAGAGGTACAAATCTTGTCCCCTCCAGGCATCTCCATCCTCAATTCTCCAGGCCTACCAAGAACGGCCTGTGCAGGATTCTGTCCACTGCCTCCAGGGTAGTCTGCTTAGAACACAAGCCACTTCATTCTATTTAAAACCCTCCAATACTCCCAATGCCCTAAGGACAATGCCCCATGGGATCATGAACTTGACACTCCAATCCATCTATCCTCATCTCAGACACAAGTGCAGTTCCTTTGGAGCACTCTCTATAAGAGAGAACAAAATATAACCAGGCACCAAATTGTTACCGGAGAAATATCTCCCCTCAGAGATTACTGCATGTGTTTGAAAAGCTTAGGATACTTGGACAGGAGCTGATCAGGGGGATTGTGACCCTCTGGGCTGGTGGGAAGAGGATGAGACCCCTGAGGGGTACACTGGAGGAATAACAGATGATGGCTAGAATGAGATCTGAGGTTGGTTGAGAGGGACAGTATGAAGTAGGAAGAGCCTAGTTACCATAAAACATGTTTAGCTGAGTTGGATGTGATGTTTGGGGTCAGAGCTAAATTGTGACAGGGGAGCAATTGAGCACAGCCTCCTCTTCTGCCCTTTTCCCAGGCAGAGCTCAGCTTCTCATATAAACAAATGTTGAGTAAATATATAAAGAATGAAGTTTTAAAGGGTGCCAAGTATTAGACTGCAGGCCTAGACAACACGTTTCAGTCCAGCCTTGCTCATCTCTTGCTCTTCCTTCTCTGTCTGTCTGCCTGCCTCTCTCTGTCTTTCTCTATTTCCCACCCTTTTCTCAGCTCCTGGAAAATACTATATCAGGGATTTCACAGATTTTCTCTGCCTAAAAAGTGGTTTCCTTCCTTTGCATTTGTGCTCTGAGCAGCCATGGGCACAGTGGCAGGATCAGGTAGACAGAGGCAGTTGTATGGATGACAGGTACAATGCAAAAGAGACTTCTCTCTAACTCCAAAAGGAAGACTATAGGACTACAAAGAAGTATTTAAAAAAAAAAAAAGATGGAATCTGGGTTTTTGTTATGAGGCATCTTGATGGACTGCAAGCCTCTCAATGATTAAGATTGTGTCTCCTCATAATATCTCTACCCTCTGGAGAGTAGCAAAATTTGCCATCCCAAAATATGTCTCCTTGGCATGCAGATTATTTTTAAGAAACAGAAAGCTCAGGAAGAATCTCTGACATTCCCCCTAACTGCCTAAAAGAATTTAGATAGAAGAGCTGCTCTAGGAAGGGAGCTATTGCCATAGATACTGACATTATGGTATGAGTGGTAGATGGGGAGGAACCTGGCAAGTCCTCTCTGTATTTCACTGGTTCTGAGTGGCCCAGCAAGCATTTGTTTCCTAAACATTTACTCTTTTTCATCTTCTTGTGAATGGTCTTCCTTCTCTTTGAAGTTCTAGACCCCTCCCCCCTTATCCTTAGCTCTGGATGGCATATAAGCCTCAGTTGCCTGACTGCCTGTGGGCTTCATAGTCTTATGGACCCTGCACATATGTGAATAAATTTGATTTTCTCCTGTTAATTTGCCTCATGACAACTTAATTCTTAGACCACTCAAAAGAACCTTGCAGGGTAGAGTGAAATCTTTCCTCCCCAACAGTTCTCATTCACACTCACCCTGCCCCTTCACGTAGTGCTGAGGAACACACACTGAAGAATTAACTGTCCCTGTTGGATTCCTGGCCTCACCAGTGAGTGTTTATGTGTCCCTGGACATGTATATGTATACACACAAACACACACACACATTCATCTGTAAAGTTGGGATAACAGTAGTACAGTACCAACTATAGAGCCAATAGGATTAAATGAGATAATTCATTACCTGACACCATAACTGCATAAAACATTTTAATTATTAGTGCAGTGGCTGACACTTGGTATTATTTTGAACACTCAACCCAATAAGTACTTAATAGATGTTCCCTGCATTGAATCAAATGCTAAATCCCCTGCTAAGCTCTTATCACTGCACCTGTACCTCTCTTTAACATAACTCTTGTTGTCAGAATCCTATCTGAAGTCAAGATAAGAATGAAAGGAATAATCCAAATTTTCCATTCCTACACCCCATAAAATATTTTGAATTGCAAACAGAAACAGAATGTTTTCTGTTGAAATACTCTTATATTTTCTTGAAAGACTCTTTTAAAATATTCATCTACTATACTTAAAAAGAGGTCCAGTTTGCAAAGCAAGTGAAAGATATCATGAAGTTCTCTGCTGAGCAGTAGAGGAGTGTCAGTTCATGGGAATTTATCATGTGCAGTTCATGAGGCCCCAGGGTCATGATGTTGGCATTTAAACATTAGCAAGAATAGCACTGAAAGCAAAGCTGACATATGTAAGAATGAGTGGACCCCAGTGCTGCCTTTTGTTCTCTCAGAAAAATCATAGCATATTAATTGGAGCTACTCCTAATTCTTCCTCAGTGGCTGCCATATCAGTCTGAACACATTCTCCTTTAGTCCTCTAGATGGCTTATTTGATTATAATGGAATGAATTTTAACAGAGCCCTTCCTTCCTTCCTTCCTTCCTTCCTTCCTTCCTTCCTTCCTTCCTTCCTTCCT
>NW_023270268.1:101865858-101929551 GCF_011800145.1 Mirounga leonina
CCTTCCTTCCTTCCTTCCTTCCTTCCTTCCTTCCTTCCTTCCTTCCTACATTCCTTCCTTCCTCCCTTCCCTCCTTCCTTCCTTCCTTCCTTCCTTTTCCCTTTCCTTTATTAATTAACTCAAGAATATTTAAGGCCATCTACCATAGGCCAGGCAATAAATCATACTGATCTGATACTTAGCCTCAGGAATCTGCCTGTCAAACATGGAAAGTAGACATTAAATGTTAGTAAATTAGAAGTTGCCATGAGAGTGAGAAGACACTGAGTCTGGAAGATGAGAGAAAGCCTCCTGAAGAAATAACTTTCCTCTGAGACTGAAAGATGACTAGACCAGCTAGGCGACACTGGGTAGGAAAAGAAAGGTATGGGAGTCATCAAGGCAGTGGGAGAGGGCTATGGGAGCTCTTCAGAGGTCCCTGTGGCCTATACCCACAGCTCTTCTAGGGACTCCCTCCGCCCTTCACTTCTACTGCCCCTGTACTAAGGATGACTTTGCTCTCGTGATTTGTGGGCATGTTGTGACCCACTCTGGATTTGATAATGGCCAGAGACCACTCCCAATTTGCACATGCAGTAGTCCAGTCTCCGAAGACCAGAGCAGTCTGCCCCAGACTCAAAGTTCCAAGAGGCACAGCTGGAATTGAAACACAGGGCTTTCTGTCTCTAAACCATGAGCTCATAGCACAATACTAAGGTAATCCCCAGCGGGGCCGTCTTAGGTAAATCTTCCCACCTGAAAATACCATCTTCATACCAATGCCTGAAATTCCTCCACCAGAGGAAAGATAATACCTTAGAACAGAATGTGATTCTTTCCCCATGCTCCTCTTTTAAAAACAAACACTGAGCAAACTTTGGAATATTGAAAATGCCCATGATAAAGAAAAGGGGACCAGAATCTTCTTAAAGTTGTTCTTACTGTTTAAATCATGAATAACTTCCCTATCTTGAGTTCTTCTATACCTTCAACAAATACATCATAAAAAATTAAAATTATTTTAAAGAGCAAATACTCCTTGGGAGGGGTAACCTATTAAGTCAGTAACATTTAAGAATGTATATGTTAATTGGGAAATTTTCATCATAACAAGAGAAATGAGAGTATACAATTTATGGCTGCCCACCAAAGTTTGAAATGGAGAGGGAGAGAATAAAGTGCTAAATATAAATATCATATTCTTTAGAACTTTACCTTGTACCACCTCTTCTAAGTTATTAGAAAACATTCCGTGTTCCTCAAGCCTAGCTCACATTTCCACCAGATATTCGTTCAAAATGTTCTGTGTGAAGTATCTTCTTAATTCTTATTTCACCTCCTCTAAGAAACGTTTGTAGATCTCCTTTGTCAGAAACAATTTGTGCCCCTCTTTCTGACCATACTGTCTGGGGATCTTTCTATTATTAAGCCCTTATTGCATTAATATCTGTCCTAAAGTTAATTAGGCATTCATCTGTTTCCCCTTTGAAATTGTAAATTCTCAGGAATCCTAGCTCATCAGTTTATGTATCTCCCACAGGGCCCAACTTACTGCTGTGTACATAGTAGGGGCTTAATAAATGTTTAAAGACTTGAAATGAAAATATATTTTTCCTAGCTCAAGTAAATCCTTGGTAGGAATTTCTCCGTAAACAGCCCTGTTGAAGAGTTTTTCAGCTTGAGCCATTTGCAGTATTGCTTTGGCCTTCATGAATTTTCTTTAATAGAAAAAAAAAAAGTAACCCAAATGCTCTTTCCTGTGGTAAGAGTCGTAATTTCAAGAGACAGAGCTGTTCATAGGCAAACATTTTGAATTCTGTACTATGTTCAGAGCCAATTAGAAGCAATTGGATTTATGAATTTTTTATTTTCCTGATTGATTTTCTATTTAGTTTCTCCTGAATAACTACTTAAAAATCCTTCCATAACATTCACCCTTCTCGTTGATTTCTAGCCCTAGAGAACCAACCTTTCAGCAATTATACAAACCCTTTACACAATTTTTTTTTTTTTTGGCTTCCACTTCTTTTAGTTTATTGAAATCCTCTCCAGATAAAAACCTTGAAATAATTAAGCCGATCACTGTTCTGAACCACGTTAATTCTTCTATTTTTCTCCTTAAAGGAGATGACTAGTGGACAGCTTGGAATAGCAATGAGGTATGGTATTTATAATACCTCTTCCATGATGAATAACTAACTTATCCAAAATCCTATTACTCCAACATTTCAATTATGGTTAGAATAAGGTCTCTGATTTGGATTCTCGTTCATTTAGAAATGGCCTCCTTCCCTGGGGACCTTCAGAGCTTCTGAGGCCAGCTGGTGATGAGGCCTGAATTTGAACACTGCAAAGTTAGGAATGTGAGCAAGAGCTCTTTAAAGCTCTTTCCTGGTTTAAAATGACCTGTGAGGTCTGGGGCTTTGCCCACATTCATTTTCTCCAGGGATTTCAGCACTTGTCCTAAGTATCTTCCCCCAGCCCTAAACACTGCCACAACTGCCCTGGATGGCTTCAGTATCTACAGAGAATTGGACTTTGTCAACACTTAGAGCCATTCAACTACGAAGGGCTCATACTCTGGGAATCCCTTCTGACCACAGCCTCCCCTGGCCTGGCCTTGGCTCCCAGGAGTCTTCATTGCAGCATCCACTATTACTTTCTCACTCATAGAGGAAGAGCTGTAGGGTCTTTATGCTGGCCGGGCCCTTTGGGAGCATCCTGTTCAGTGATTGAGCTTAGGAACTCTTTTCTCAAATGAAATCATATATGAATGCCCCATAAAAAAGAACAGAGCTGCTCTGACCAAAGCATGCGTATAGACCCCAACCACTCATTATGTCTTAGGTTGTGGTTTTATAGATCACACAGTGGAGGCTTAAACTTGCGGGATTTTAAATAAATTTGGTCAGCGGTCTTGGACTTCTATTCCTATTGGTAAGGCAGAGCCTTGGCCCCCAGCCAAATCCCTGGTCACCAGCATCTCTTCCTAATATTCTTCGGAGGCTTCAGAGAGTTTTTTGCTCATATGATCAAGACTGAAATTGTTCATCTCCCCAGTGGGTCCATTGTGCTGTCTCCACTTTGTTCCCCTCTCCTCCTGTCCTTGTTGACCACCTGGGCTCCAGGCACTGTGCTCCCAACTCCCACAGGCATTGCTGCTGTCTATGCAGGCACTGCTCAGCTTCGGGGAGTACCGCTGCTGGGGCCGTGGAGATGGGGACACCTTGAGGTTGACTTCCTCCTTTATGCACTCCATTCTGTGAAAAGAGTACCTACGCAAGTTCATCTCTTAGAGAATAATTCATGAAAACAGCTTTTTGTATTTACTCACAGCCCTCTCTGTCCAATGACCTGAATACTGAGTCAGTAGAAGGCTGGAATGAGGACACATCTGTATTACTGAGAACTAAGGCTTTGGTTCTGGGTCTGGCTTATCGACTGGGTTCTGCCCTCTAAGATGAGTTACCGTCTTCAGGCTCTTCAGTTTCTCAGGCAAATCATTTCTCCCAGCAGTTCGCTTGCAGCGGTGGGTAAGGCGTAGACATAGCTGGGCCATCTTTTCTGGCCCCATCTCAGGACTCTTCCCTATTCACTCTTGCCCCTAAAACACACACGAGAAACAAAATTTGTAAGGAACTTAATTTAAATTTGATTGATTTTCACCAAAATGAGAGATCAGGTATTTTGAGAGAAATTTCTAAAAGTGAAAATTTTTCATGGGTATGAATCCATGAGAACTGACCTGAACAATTAATTTTAAAATTTTGATCAAGAAAACCAATCATTGTGCAGGATCTAAAGAGAGCACAAAGATTTACCTAATGACCAGGAAGTATGAGAGCTGAACACACACACACACACACACACACACATGTTTCCCTAAACCAGAAAGGAAAAGGAGAGACCTTTTCCATTTCCATTCTCTCCCCATAGGTTGGCTTAAGACTTTGCTCCTTGTGAAATAATAAGAGAGATATATATACACACACATACTGGTCTCTACCCCCAGTTCCTGACAAGGGCTCCTGAAACCTTTATAAATCCCTAAGTAATACGAGCATGAGGAGCATCTCTTGTTCTAGTAAGGTGACTCTGGGTGGGCTCCTAGATGGGAGTTGGTCACCAGAAAGATCAAGGTGTGATCAGAGGCTTGGAATTTTTAGTCCTATACCCCATTCTTCAGAAGGGGGAGAGGGCTGGAAATGGAGTTAATAACTGATCATGTCTATGTAATGAAGCCTCCATAAAATCCCAATAGTGTGAGGTTCAGAAAGCTTCCAAGTGGGTGAACACATCTATGTACCAGAAGGGTGATACACCCCAACTCCCTAGGGACAGAAGCTCTTGCACTCCAGAAACTCCCAGACCTCACCCTATGTATCTCTTCGTCTGGCTGTTCATCCATATCCTTTAGCATATCATTTAATAAACTGGTATACATAAGTAAGTGTTTCCTTGAGTTCTGTGAGCTGTTCTAGCAAAATGTTGAATCCAAAGGGGAGGAGGTCATGGGAATCTCTAGTTTGTAGCCAAGTTGGACAGAAGCTGTGGCTAACCTAGGAACCCACTACTTGTGATTGGCACATCAAGTGGGGAGAGAGGACAGTCTTGCGGGACTGAGCTCTGAACCTGGGCGATCTGACACTATCTTCAGGTAGACAGTGTCAGAATTGAGTTGAACTGTAGGACACCCAGCTGGGGTCACAGAATCACGGGGGTGGTGTGGGGGAAACCCACACAGCTGGTGTCAGAAGCGTTGTCGGTGTGGAAGTCATGTCAGAGCAAGGAAGAAACACAGGAGGAGGATGAGAGGTTTTTTCCTACACGTTACTCATGGTGTGGTCCACAGACCAGCCACATCGGCATCATCAGGAGCTGGTCAGAATGCAGAATCTCAGAGCCCACTCCCGAACTGCTGAGCCCGAACCCGCACGTTAACGATGAGGGAGATCTGTACACAATTTAAAGTTGTGAAGCACTTCTCTGGACAATATCATCCACTTGCACATATAGAAACTGTGTCTCAGATCCCTTCAGGGTCCACATGTGGAGGAGGTGCAAGAGGAACAAAGTCCTGGGAACTTGGAAAGGAACAGAAGAAAAGGGCAAGAAGAGGGAGGCTGGGAGTGTTTGAGGGAGAAACAAACTTTGTACTTCTCTCTTTTGCCAAAGATTGGCTCTGGGCACCAGCCTTTAGAGTTGCAGCCAAGAAAAACATCATCCAACTACCCAATTTCAAATAGGAACTGCGGGTTTTCTCCAACTCCAGAGTGAGGCTGAGATCAGGGACCCTGGCCCAGCTGACCGGGACTCCAGCTTCCTGATTCCTGGCAGATCACAGCCCCGGAAGTACCGTTAAGAGACCAACAACAGGCTTGTGAAAGAAGAAGACATATTCACTGTTGTTTTCCCTTGAATGGAATCAGTGAATGCTCTGCCTCAAGATTTATTTCCAGCCTGACAACATTCAAGACATGTAGGTGGGGGAAGAAAAGCCTAACTTTAGTAGGTAACGATGACATAGCCCAAGATTTTTTCTGTTTAAACCTCCTTATGCTAAGGCAGTTAGAGATCTGCAGAAGAGAAGCAGGTAAGTACCTGGTTTTGCAAAATAATGCTAGCTCATTTGCAGAAGATGGGTAAAGATCAGTCCTAGAACGTTTGAAAACGAGTCATATCTCTGGGCTCTTCCATTCCTAGGCATGCTGTCCTCATGATGAATTTCTCACTGGGAAAGCATAAGATAATGAATGACATTGCAGGAATGGGAGCGAAGCCTGGACAGGCGTGGCTCTGCTGTGCCTTCTCTGGCTCACACTGTCCGGCAAGGAGACCAGTCAGGGATGAAAGTCCGGCTGCACACACACCCTGCGTTCACACCCTTCTCTGGAGAAATACCACTTCCTTGGTGACCCAGGAAATCCAGAGCTTGCAGACAGATGCTATGCTGCAGACACAGGGCCTCCACTTGGCCAAACAGATGCCCGTGACAATACAGAATTAGAAGTGGATTCAGAGCAATGTGTCTCAGTTGTCACTCTCAGAGCTCTGGAGACAGGCTGTTATTAATCACTCCAGCCACATCTATCAGGCGGTTCTCATTTGGCCACGGCTCATAGTCACAGATGCACAGCCAGGGTCTCCTGTTAAATCAAATCCAACAGCTCTATGATAAGGATGACACAGGTGAATGGGGGACAAAAGTGTACAGTCTTAGCCATGTGTTCACACGATTGAAAATGTGGAGAAAGGAAATGTCTGCTGACTACCAACCAGGTGCCAGATTATTCATTTCTCTCTCTCTCTCTCTCTCTCTATATATATATATATATATATATATATATATGTATCACACAGTAGTAGAGTAGTATAGAAACTCAGGTCTAGGAGAATGGCAGAAATAATCAGAATAGAGAGGAAGATGAATAGTAGGGAACTGAGTCAGAGGGCATAGAGAAGATGAAAAGAGAAAGAAGGAAAAAGAGAGGGAGAAAAAGAATAAGAGGGAAAGGCCAGGAGCAGAAAGCAAACTGCCTTTTCCTAACCAGAGTTCCTAGTCTGGGCTCCCACTTACAGGCCACTTTGTCATTTATAGGTTGGTGAGCTGGTACGAGTCACGTAACCACACTCTCTTAATCTGTAAAGTGAGGGCAGCAATGTCCAGCTAACTGCTTCACTGGCTTGCTGTCAGGATCAAATAAGGATCTCTGTGCAAAGTCCTACAAAATTAGAGGCACTATACGAACGAACAGAAGTTCTTCCAATGGTGTTCAAAGGCTGGATGAGAATCAGAAGACCAGGTCCCCAGTATAAAGTGAAGGACAACGTCTACCAAATGGTGAACAGAGGAAGGAACCCCTGCTTCAGCTTGGGAGCCAACCCGTGAGAACCTGCAAGTCTTGAGTCAGTTGGCTTACCTCTCCCTCTGTGGGGTTGATTGTGGAGGGAGGGAGAGGTAAGCCAACTGACTCCTGTCCTTTGCTCCATCCAGGTGGTGAGAGCAGAGAGCCAAGCTTGCCAGCTGTCTTTCCACTGAGATTTCAAAGAGTGCAGACCTTCCCCCCTCCCAAATCCTGTGTGGGAATTAGGAGGAATCACCTCCTTTCTTCCTGGGCTAGGAGCATATCACCGAGTTGTCTGATGTTTGTGTTTTATGCTTTTATTAATGACAGCCTGGGAAACCAGCACCAAGTGAAAAATGTAGTGAAAGTTGGGGGGCAGGGCAAGGCGTGGAGATCTGGGAGGAAGGAAATAGAAAGTTTGGATGTTAATCCCATGCAAGGGATTTATGTGACACAATTCAGAAATCGAGGCGTACTGAAGAAATTTTTAGTGAAATAAAGTCCAGGAAAAAGAAACCAGAGAGGAATAAATTAGTTGGAAAAGACTCTCTTGTGTTTTTTTGCAGGGCAGAGTACCAGAAAGGGGGAAGCCTAATTTAAGTAGTTTCTTTGAAGTCAGAACCATGGAGGAATTTTTGACAATGAAGTTGATGGGAGTGTTGTTTGGCCTGAACTAGAAATAAGGCCTGACTGAGTCTATTACCTGCCCAACCAAAGAAGAACACAGAGCTGCAATTGCGAATATCCATCTATTTAGTGTGTGCGCCAAGATTTCAGACTTTTTGGTGGTGCGGGCTGAAAGGTACTGGGAAAGATGCTCTGGAATGAAGGACAAAAGCCCAGGTCAAAAGTGTGCTCCTGAGAGGAGGAAGCAGAAAACATCTCTTTGCTTTTCCTTCCTCCCTTGGGAGGTTATAGGGGGCTGAATGGTATCCTCAAACATGTGGTCACATCCCAATTCCTGGAACATGAGCATAGTACCTCATTTGGGGAAAGGGTCTTTGTGGACATGACTAAGTCGAGGATCTTGAGATGAGGAGATCATCATCCTGGATTGTCTGGGGGCGGGGAGTGGGGGTTAAATGCAATCACGAGAGGGAGGCCAAGAGAGATTAAAGAGACATGCAGAAGAGAAGTCGATGAGAAGGTGGTGGTAGAGATTGGAGTCACACAGCTTTCAGCAGAGGGAGGCCTGAAGCTACCAAACCTGGAAGAGGCCAGGAACAATTCTCCTCTAGAGCTTCTGGAGGGAGCTTGACCCTGCCGCCACCTTGACTTCAGACTCCAGGCCTCCAGAACTGTGGGAGAATCCATTTGTATTGTTCTAAGTCACCAAGTTTGTGGTAATCTATGACATAGCCATTGGAAACGAGTACAGGCGGAATAGGAAAAAGTTACCCAGCAGCAGAAACAACTTTAAGTCTTTTGACATCCCTCTTTGGTCCAAGACAAGGTCCATTTGCCAGAATCAGGAGGCCGCAGTATCGACCAGCACGCACTCTGTGCAGATCCTGGTGGGGAGTTTCAGCGCCGAGGAGACCACACTGTGCTTGCTCTCCATGGAAGTGCTCGCTGACATAGCACCAATGGAGAGACGTGAAGGCCACATGCCCACGTACAAGGAATGGACACATAAAACAGGAGATGTACATCCAGCATCTCATCAAATCCCCAGCAAGCCTGGGAGATGGAAATGGCAGTTCCAAGAGTTCACCATGAGAGGAGTCGCTCCCACCTGCGTTTGAGTCCAGCTCCCCCATTCCTTGGCTGTGTGATCGGCACCGGCCCCCACCCCCGGCCCCCACTCCAGTTCCTTCACCTGTAGAATGGAAGTGAGGAAAGCTACCTCACAGGCTTGTTGATGAGAGGCTTAAGGCAGTTCACAAAGCCCTTGGCTTCCTGAAGGGGCTTGGCAAAATGGCTGTTGCTATCACCACCCAAGATCTAAGGGCAGTAAGACCGGTCTGTCTGACCTGGGGAGACTTGATCCTTCTGGAGCCTGAGGCTACCTCATCATGCAGGGCTCAGCCTGTTCAAGTGAAGGTGCTCAGTTCACACAGTCCCACATCTGTGCCGGGTCTTGCCTGCTGTGCTCGGCACCTACCTTTCTATGCTCCCCAAACCACAAGCGCTAGAAACCTGCGAACTATTTCTCAGACTTCCCTGTTAGCATGGTTCCAGTTTAGAAGCCACCCGTGGGAGACACGGGCATGAGAGCAGGGGTTCTTTTTTTGGCTCCAGCTTTCGTGGCAGCAGTCTAATAGCAGTAGTAGAGGCGGCCAGGACAGAGGGATCCCGCAGGGGCAGCGGTGGTTGTAGGCAGTAGGGGTGCGAGGCCCGGGGGCCTGGGCGCTGTGGGGCTGGCGGGCTGACTGCAGGGCTGGGCCTCTGGGGAACGGGACTCCTCCCATCCTCACTTTGGCTCCTTCCCTTCCAACAACTTGGCAACTTCACTCCCTGTATGAAATCCCTCTGCTCGAAATACCTACAATGACTTCCATTTCCTTGACCGAATCTGTCACCAGAACATCAGTCCTCTGCAGGGACACAGGTGCCAAAGAATGGAGATGTTAGGGCCCCCAGAAGGCTTTCTCTATGGAAAATACCGCCTAACGTGGTCGTTTAGAGATAAGCCTTAAAATTAAAATATGCCGGCGAAAGCTACCCTTTTGGCTCAAATACGTTCAGGGGATCATTGATTGTATTAGAATCTGTCAGTAGAGAAAGTCTTGTAACTGAGGATGACGGAAAAGAGTGCAAACAGCACAAAGGCAGAGAGAGGAAGCTGGGTGAAAGACAGGGAAAAGAGAGAAAATCCCTCAGAATGAGGATAAAGTACCACTGGGGAAAAGTATATGTTTGCCCAGATAGTCCTGACTACCACTTGGTCTTTTTTTTTCATTTTTTAAATTGTGGTAAAATATACATAACACACAATGTCCCATTTCAGCCATTTTCAAGTGCATACTTCAGTGGCATTAAATACATTCACATGGTTGTGACAAGCTTCACTGCCATCCATCTCCAGAACTTGTACATCTTACCAAACTGAAACTCCATCCTATATCATACAATGACTCTCCATTTCCCCCTCTCCCAGGCCCTGGCTGTCACTATTCTACTTTCTGTCTGTATGAATTTTACTACCCCAGGAACCACATACAAGTTGAATCATAATATTTGCTGTTTTGTGTCTGGCTTTTGTCACTTAACACAGTGTCTTCCTTGTTAAGGCTGAATAATATTCCATTATATGTGTGAACCACATTCTGTTTATCTACACATTTGTCAATGGACACTTGGTTACTTCCATCTTTGGCTATTTCAAATAATGCTGCTGTGAACATTGATGTACAAATGTCTCTTCAATCTGCTTCCAATTCTTTTGGGTAGAAAAATTCTACCTAAAAGTAGACTTGTTGGGTCGCGTGGTTATTCTAGACTTAAATTTTTTTTTGAAGAACTGCCACACTGTTTTCCATAGCACCTGCAACATTTTACATTCCCACCAGCAATGCACAAAGTTTCCAACTTCTCTACATCCTTGCTAACATGTTATTTTCTATATTTTTAAAAAAATAATAGCTATCCTATTGGATGTGAAGTGGTATCTCATTGTGCTTTTGATTTGCATTTCCCTAATGATTAGTGATGTTGAACATCTGTTCATGTGCTTATTAGCCATTTGTATATTTTCCTTGAAGAATGTAACTCGGCTTTTTACAGGAATTTTAAAGGAGAATAAAGAGACTTATGTCTGCAGAAAGAAAAGAAAGTGGACCCCTCTCCCCACATGAGCTTCAGAGACTATGAAAAACAATTTTTTAAAGAATGTGTGAGATCACATTCCTTACATATATATATATATACTGAGTGCAAATGAATGCAGATGGGACTTTTCTGACTAGTCAAATAAACTTAATCAGAAAGCAGATTCCAATATAAATTCAAACAAGTTGTGAAACAAAATGCATAAGAGCACGTCAAGTTCTATTGAAGGAAGCATAAAACCCTATAAAAATAAAATTCCCCTTGTCATTCAAATTTCAATTTATATGTGTCTGGTCTTCAGACAATAGGAAGTTGCATTTTAGTCTCATGGACTAGGGAGGAGGGGCAAATATGAAGGGAACAGCAAATCAGTGAAAAGAATAAAAAGAACTGCTTACTGGTCTCTCTCTTTCACATCACACTTGATGCCCACACAAGTGATACTCAGAACTGTGCAGGATAGAATGTACCCTGGGCGCAGTGAGGAGGTGGATCACATGCTCCTGTTTGCTAAGGACATTTGTCTGAATTAGGCGTGTGGGAGAGCGTCTGTCTACAAACCTAGACACAAAAGGGATCTTATTTGCTTTCATAATTCCTTTTCCCCTCCCTCTTCATATTTTTACGCTAAAGCATGTGCAATGTATTCAAGCATCTGGGTCGTGATTCACCATTACTCTCTAGAGCTTTTGTTAAGCTTTGTGCCATCCACAAAAGAATAGCAATGAAGTTAATTAATGGCCAAATTTATTGGAATCTATATTGATTGCATCAAGGTTTCTATCTCAATGTTTTTGACCAAAAAAAAAAAAAAATGCACTGATGCTAACAGCTAATGGAGTGGCTGATACTTAGCAGATGTTTGATATGTACAAATGAATGAACACTTGGAAATCTGAGCCCCCATCATTTCTTCCCTGAATTATTATAGTTGCTTTCTAATTGCTCTCCTTGCATACCACCTAGTAGCTGTCCACCAGATCATATAACTGGAAGTCATCTTTCCCACTCCTAGCTCAAGCCTCACTAGCCATCCACAGTCAGGGGCTGTTGTATTGCCTTTGAACTAAAAGTACAACATCTCTGTCCTCTCCAAACTCCCTGCCACAGTTGAGCAATTGAGTTCCAGCTCTGATTAACTGTACCTGGATTTTTTAATAGCCCTCTTTCCAACAAACTCTCTTCATTTTAATACATCCACTAACATTCCAACACAGTGATCTTCCTTTGACATCAGGAATAACATTTCTAGAAACATAGGTAACAGCAATTAGAAGTCCATGTAACAGAAACAATAGGCATGAATATATGAAAAATATATGAACAATGATGTTGCATCATAATTTGTAATATTAAGAATTGCAAACAGGGGCGCCCAGGTGGCTCAGTCAGTTGAACACCCGACTCTTGATTTCAGGTCATGATCTCAGGGTCATGAGATTGAGCCCCTCATCAGGCTCTGTGCTGGGTGTGGAGCCTGCTTGGGATTCTCTCTCTCTAGCTCTCTCTCTGTCCCTCTCTCACTCAAGCTCTCTCTCTCCCCCCCTCCAAAAAAAAGAATTGCAAACAAACCAAATATCAACCTATGTAAGAATTAAAGAAATTGTCTCTAAAATGGAATACTATGACAAAAAAGTAGGTAGGCCTACATGAACTAGTATAGGAAGGTGTCCACAACAGTATTATCTTCAAAAGAAAAGCTGCAGATGAAAGACAGTAGAATATAGAGAGATTGAGCATTTTGTACAAAGTGTAAATACAAATTGTGGAGGAAAGAGTTAACAAAACAGGCCTGACTATAATCCTCTGAAAGTTCTGCTTATCAGGTTGGGCCTTGGCTGGCATCTGGAAACTTGGAATTCAGGAGGGTTCCTGCTATTCCCAACTCATAAAAGCAGCTTCCTATGCCTAAACTGCTTATACAACCAACGTGGTTTATACTGAACTCTTGCTTTCCTTCTGGGAGTCAGAAATTGTGTTATGTATCAGTTAGAGGCTACCCGTGTGACCAGGCCCATAAAAACCCCGGACACTGAGTCTCTAAAGAGCTTCCCCCGCAGACAACATTTCACATGTGCCATCATAACTCTTCGCTGGTGGAATTAAGCATGTCCTATGTGAGCACACTGGGAGAGACCCCGGGAAGCTTGTGCCTGGCTTCTCTCAGAGTTTGCCCTGTGTGCCTTCTCCCTGTGTTGATCTTGCTCTAAATCTTTTCACTGTAAATAAATCTTGTGAATATGATTTTATGCTAAGTCCTGTGAGTCCTCCTGGTAAATCATAGAACTTGGAGGTGCTCTTGGGGGCCCCCTTACACAAATACATAGCTTTATTTATATATGTGTAGGAAAAAGTCTGGAATCACTGAGGATTCTTTATTTTTAGTAGGAGGTTGAAATTGTCATTTTACCTCTTACTATATATTTAATGTTATGGGAATACAAGTGAGTTTTAATCATGTGTATGTGTGTCTTCAGTGATTGGCCATGTTGTAATGATCGCTTACATGTATGTCCCCACATCATGATGAGTCCTTTTGGGGCTGGGGTCCAGTCTGTGTTTTTGGAACGTCTCCCACGACTAGCAGTGGGCAAACCACACAGTAGGCGACAAAAATGAGATGATGCTAACTACATTTGAAAGAAAAGCAAACAGAAGTACATAGAGATGATTTAGAAATAAACTAAAAGGAGTATTTACATGGAGAATCTCCTTTCAAGTTTCAGATTTTCAGTACCTTTGATTTCCCAGGTTACTTCCCAGTTTTTGAAAAACTCCCCAGTTTTTACCCCTATTTGGAAGAGATAAGGAAAATCCAAAAATAAAGGGGAAAAAAGAGATGAGATATCATTAGATGAGAATAGAAAAATAACTACAATTTAAATTTCTTCACTTCAGAGGCAAGCAGCTAGCCCTTTCATTTAGTAGAGTTTATCCAAAAGAGGACAGTCTGACTTCTTTCTCAAAGAAATCTCTGTTGGTAGCATGACTCCTATATCAGAGAAGGACATCAGATGTGCAGTAGCTAGGATATGAAACAAATGTGGAAACCTTTTACACTTTCCTCCTCTTGAATGTGCAGTTTTGTAAGAATGATTAAATACCTGAGTGACCGTGGGGTACCAGTGTGTGAGGATAAGCTAACTCAAGTGTTTATTCATTGCCTCGGGCTATCCTAATACACAACTGTTTTGTTTTGTTTTGTTTCACCGGGTACATGAAAGTAAACCATCATAGATTCAAATTCTGGCGCCAATTTCTGAAGACATGTCAGGGTGTAGATGTTGAGGAGATATAAATAATTAAGGAAACATACAGGAATATTCGACTACTGAGTAAAAAGTGGGTTGGGTCCAGGATCCTTTGCTTTGAGTTTTAAACTCTGTCTTTACTTGGAGTCTATAATTCAAGCTGGCGCTAAGTTAGTATTTTCTAAATCTTTTCTTGCTTAATCATAGATATACCATATATTATATAGACAGTCACAAGTTGAGATGGCACAGAAATGTGTACTTTACATGTGTATGAATATTTTATCTCCATGTTACAGCCAACCTGTGAAATTGTCCCACTTGAAAATTGAGTATATTCAAGCAGTCAGGCAGGCTCTGTCCAGGATCTACGAATAATTTGAGGCACCCAAAACCATAATTTAAAAACCATTAAATTGCTCTCTGAGCTATTGCTACCATGGGCTTCCAGCCATAGCCTTGAATAGGTTTTTATCCTGGTGAAATATCAGAGCCTGTTTTACATGCTGAAGCTTTGTAAAAAGGTGAATCCATCTACTCTAGTTACAGAAAGTCAGAGTTCCCTTGACATTTTCATTACTAATAGCCATTTTTCAAACTAAATTCCCACTTCAGTTGATTCTCAGTGGTCATAAATGGTTGTCAGAACTTGCCCAGGGTTCATCTAGATATTCCTTTGAGATATTCTTATTAGCAAGTAGACAGATTTCTTCCATATGCCATAATATATAGCCCACATGTGCTCAGATACAAAAGTGTGTGTGTGTGTGTGTGTGTGTGTGTGTGAGCACTCATGTCAGATCTCAATGACAGATGGCTTCTTTTTTAAAAAAGTGGGTGAAGGAAAGTTGCCTGTGCAGATTTTGGCCAATTTCCCCCTGTCTTTTATTTATAGGTTTAACTGATTAATGAGAAACAAAGGCTTACGTCAAATACCTGGATTTAGAACTTAATGCAATGCAAAGTCATTGAATTAATGATCTGAGTAAAGCTCAACAGGCAGTGAGTAATGCATATATTTTGGGGACTAGCATTCCAGGCAAAGGAAGTAAGAAGTACAAAGACCATGTCACCAGAGTGGAAGAAAATAGCAGACAAATTATACAGAAAGGTCCCAAGGGTCCAGATTTTATAAGACCGTAAAGCCGTTGTGAAGACTTAGGCTTTACTCCACATGAGGTGGAAAGCCACTGGAAAGAGCTCCTGGCTTGAGCTGTACCCAGTTGGGGCCCTTTTATCAAAGTGTGACACTGGCCTATGCCTCCTTCTCCCCACCACCTCACAGGGCTACCTGGGGTCCACCAAGAAGAAGAAAAACAAGTGCAGGGCACCCCCTGGGAACTCCCAGAAACCCATGATGGCAACCACACTGGGGCAGGGAGCCTACATTTGGCGCTAGAAATAACACCAGTGAAGCACAGTTTTAAGTCTTCAACTTCATGGTGATTTCTTGGGCTGGGAAAGGCCTGCCTGCCCCCCTCCACTCAGAACTTGGGAGAAGATGGGCAGCCCAGCTCCAGCTGGGAGAGCCCCTGGCATGGCCAAGGTAGCTATCGCCAGAGGCTAAATTTTAGAACTAAAGGGATAGTGGAGATCCACACCCAGCTGGGGAGTCTTCAAAAGAGCAAACACAGACTGGGGTGTTTTTACCTTTTTTGAAAGTGCAACTCTACTATAATTAAATTAAATTTTTTTTTTCCTCCTTGAGTAAGGATTAAGTTGCAAAGTGAGAGCAACAATGATGTTGGAATGAGATGAGGAGAATGTGGGCTCAGGGCACACTGAGTCTCTGCTCTGGTCCTAGCAGCCATGCGACACCCAAGCCTTTAGATTCATGACCTCAGTGATATGCATAAATATGGAGTGGGAGAGTTAGTAGACAGGACTCCTGTGTCCCAAAACCTCCAAAATGCTTCCACCTGCTCCCAGGATCATAAAATGCTTCTCGTGGAATATGGTTTTTTCCCTTCTTCAGATAGATAAAGGGAGGTTTAAACTGCTTCTAGAAAACATTCATCTGGAGGTATAAATAACAAATTGCTCCCTACTGGATGTTGGAATGGTCCATGAAAGGAAGAGGTGTAACCCTCGGGAGCAAATTGGGGTCAGCCAGTTCAAGTTCCAATTTCAGTCCCCAACTTCTTTTTTTTTTTTAAGATCTATTTATTTTGGTGAGGGGCAGGGAGGTGCAGAGAGGAGGGGGAGAGAGAGAATCTCAAGCAGACTCCCACTGAGCACAGAGCCCGACACAGGGCTCAGTCTCACGACCCTGAGATCATGACCTGAGTGGAAATCAAGAGTCAGAGGCTTAACCGAATGAGCCACCCAGGAGCCCCTTCAATCCCCAACTTCTGAAGATCTTGGGCAAAATATTCAACACAGCACAGGGGATCTCAGCCTTAACTGTACATTAAATTCACCTGGGGAAACTTTTAAAATCCCAATACCTAGGCATCATGCCAAACCAACCAAATCAGAATCTGTAGAGGTGGGACCAATGATCAGTATGTTTTTAAAGCTCTCCAGGTGATTTCAATGCATAGCCACTGTCAAGAACCATTAGTCCTCAGGCTCCGCCACCAAGGCAACTAAAACAGTCTCCACAGGGCCACATTTTACAAAAACTCCTGAGTGCTTACCATATGCAGTTAGGGCTGATAAACATAGACTCTCATTAGTAATGAGGTTATCATGCTTAACTCATTAGGCTGTTGTCAGGATTATGCAAGATAACATATGTAATCCTCTAAGCGTAGTGCTTGATTCTTAAGCATTTAATAAATGATAGGTATTATTATTTTAATTATCATTATTGTCGCTATTATTATTAGATACCACACAGGGAGAAAAGAATGCACGGGGGGAGACTGGAGGTCATAAATGCAAACTTAGAGACATTCTAGGGTGGCCAAATCTAACTCCATTGACTTTTGTGTTAGGCTGTGCATGGCTGGTAGACCAGAACCATGACGTGGAGGATTGTCTAGAAACATCGCAAAATGGAGAGCCAAGCCCTGATCTTTGACTATAGGCTCCACCCATCCTGCCACCTTGTGTGGCTTGGTTCTAGAAGAAGAGGTCAAGGAAGGGAGCACACTACCTGGGTCTGGTCTGGAACAGGAAAGGAATGTTCGAGAAGCCTAGCCAGACTGGCCACTCTTTGGCTTTGCAAACATACCTCCACACAACCCACTGGGTACAGCCGTGGAATTGAATTTGAGGAGACAGTTGATTGGTAAAAGGCTGAGACACCTGTGACTGAGGGCTCTACCTAGTGCTGTAAGTGATCCCTAAGTGGGATTTGTAAGAGAACAAGAGAGCAGAGGTCACCTGGGAGATGCTGGGTTTACAGGGACCTCCTTCTTCCACTCAGGGATTCCACCCCCTCTCATTTCGACTCCCTGTCCCTCTAACCAGCGTGCACGCTTTCTAAACGTCTCCTTGAAATCAGGCAGAGCAACCACCTACCCACTATTATTTGCCTGGACAACCTCTGAACCCACATACTTCATCCAAATATTGGGCCAGTAAAACATTCTTTGAAGTCAGCGACATGAAGGATGGACTCCTTGGACAACTGCCTCCAATTCGGTGGAAGGAGGCCACTCAGCAGCCAGACCACCCAAGAAACTCCCAGAGCACCGCCTCCTCTGAGGCTGGACTTTCTTCAACAGACCAGTGTTTCGATGTGGGAAGGGGTCTTCAAATGCCATTGGCTCAGTTGGAAGAAACTTTTTTTTTTTTTTTAAGATTTTATTTACAAGCAGGGGGAGCAGCAGGAGCAGAGGGAGAAGCAGGCTCCCCGCCGAGCAGGGAGCCCCATGCGGGTTTCCATCCCAGGACCCCGAGATCATGACCTGAGCTGGAGGTAGACGCTTAACCGGCTGAGCCACACAGGCACCTTAGCAGAAACTCTTAAGGAAAGATCGGAATTGTCCTGTGCCAGCCCCCTGTAAATAAAACCTTTCTACAGTGAAAACACCAGCTTGTTCACCGACTCAAATTGTGGTGAGGGGGCAAAAGCTGCTCACGATCTGAAAGGCCCAACGCAGGCCCCAGCCCCAGCCTTGCGCTCGCAGGAGGCGCTCCGTTTAATGACTATTCACTAGGCGATTATTAGGAATTAATTCAGTAGAGAAGATAATCAATAGATGGCCCACTGAGAGAAGTCCATTAAGGTAGAACGGCTCGTCTCTTCAGGTGTGATAAATAGTGCATTTAGAGTATTCAATACCATAATAAAGGTTGTAATTAAATGAGGCCACTTGGCATCTTAATAACTGCACGCTTGCAAAGATTTAAACTTCGGACGGAGGCACACAGTAACATTCATAATCCCTTGAATGGGTTTCCTTTTTAGAGGAGAGAAAATAATGTCTGACTCTTCTCCTGAGAAGCTGACAGGGCAGATCTGTCCCCAGATCTTTACAGAGTTAAAAAGAAGAGGTGACTTTGCGCGCCCGTCACTGCGTCTTTTGTTCTCAGTGTTTCCCCACGAGCTTAATTATTAGCATCATCCTAGTGGGAAGAAGGCAGGCCAGAAGAGGCCTGGGGGACTGCGGCACAGGGACCCGGTGGCCCCAGCAGGATGCAAATCCGCGCATATACAAATGACTTTGCAGAAGTACAGTAAGACTTCCCAGACCAAATCATCTCCATTTCTGTGGCTTATTATTAAAAGAGAAGCCCTTGCCACCGTTTGTCCTTTAGCCCTCCCTCATCCTCTCTAGAGTTTGCGTGCAAGTGTGAATGCGCACGCGCGCATGCATGCACCCACACGTGCATTTAAAATCCATTTTTCTCCTTTCCCTGTAGGTTCTGAATAAAAATTTTTCAATGCAAATTTCAGATACATATTATAATCACAAGTCATCTGTTCGGCAGCTTGCAAAACAGATGCATTTTGTTCATTTCCATCCCATCCAGGAGATGTGTGTCAACTGCTGACCTCATCAGACCTCCCCCAGGGTTGAGGATTATGAGTCTAAGAAGAGATTCAGTAAAAGGAAGAAAGAAAATGCTTTCATGTTCACACTTCTTTGTGTAAGTGCACACTGCCTTTGATCCTAATCTATGGACAGTGTTGATGGATGAGCACATGCTAATCAGTCCCGTCCTGGGAAGCATCTCGGCCTATGGACACACAGTGAACCTGTCAAAAGGCAGCCGAGCCCTGTCTCTGCCATCCGACCCCCACCCAATCCCAGTGTGCCCCCAGACGCTGCTACTCTACATTCTGAGTGTTATATTTAGCAATCTCTAGTAGAGATCACAGATTTTGAGAGTGAAACAAAATGCTGGTGGAGACCATAAGGGAGGCTTTTAAGCTTCAACTGTTATTAAGTTTAACTTGATGTTAGATGAAAATATCTTGCTTTGTGGGCTGGTGAGAGGGACATATATATTCATACTGGCCCAGTTCTCCTCTGAGCCTTTGGGCGCAGCGCTGTCGCAAGATACAGAGGGGAAAGGAGCCTTCACAGACCTTCTCTCAGCTTCCCCTCGGCCCTGGGCTGAGCCTGGAAGAAGAGACTTTAACCATGCCAATGGACTGATGACCCAACCACAGAGGTCAACAGAGCAAGTCTTCTGCACTTCACATAAAGATCAAATCCTGCACTTTTATGTAATATATAGTGACCGACCGGTGTCTGCAGGACATTTAGCTCTTAGAGTTAAAAGAAAACAAAAGGATGCTTCTGGTGAGCTGCCTTTGTGCAAAGTATTGAAAATTTACTCCTCTGTGCCTGGCTTGGTCTCACCATACTCCTCAAGGTGGACAAAACCCCATGCCAGGAAGGGCTCACTGGTGGTGTGAGGAACTCGGGCAGGGCTGTGGAGCCCAGGTGTCCCCTGGACTGGGTGCCCTTGTGGGGGCTCTGACTCCCTGAGCTGCACTGGGATGGGACTGAATACACCCAGCGCTGGGAAGAGAAAGGGTGAACCTCGGGAGTCAGGGTTGGTCAGGCAGGCCTGAGCCAGAGTGGAGAAATGAGAGGCAGGCATCTAAATCCTGTGCCCACCCAGAATCTCTGCAGGAAAAGCCCACTCAAGAGCCTAGAGCTGCATAACTGATGTACCCCTTCTGTCCTTCCCAGACTGTGACCTCATGGCAAGGCAGGTTTTAGGGATTGATGACTGCCGATTTTGCAGCCTCAGCCATCAGAAGAGGTCTCATACAGTCGTCTGAAAGCTTCTCCTGCCTTTGAGGTCAGAGCAGCTCAGGAAGCTTGCCCAACCCCACCCTTGTCAGCTGGCCCAGTTCCTCACTGCCATTGTGGAGGACATCAGAATCCAAGTCCCTGGTGCCCTCACTCATTTGTTCAACAAATAATTACTAGGTGCTTAGAATGTACCAGGCCCTGTGTTAGGTGCTGGGGATATAGTGCTATGTAAGAAAGATATTAACTCCTGGACTTTAATGTCTAGCAAGGGAGACCAGACCCTGAATAAATAATTATATAAGTAATAGATCATTTTAAGTGGGTAATTGGATCGAGTACAATGCCATCATCTTCCAAGGGCTCAGCCAGGCACAGGACTGTTGACAAGCTTTCCAAAGGAACTCTGACTTAATTTAGAGAATTTCAAATGTATGTGTAGAGGCAGAAGGACTTGTAAGACCATCTGGTTTCCCTATTCCTAGTGCACAGATGAGTTCATTGGTATATAGAGTCAAGGGGAAACTTGCCCAGGGTCGCATGGCTTATTGAGCCCTCGAATTAGTTTGAGAACCAAACCACATGCGAGAGAATACAAATGTATAGCCTAACATACACTTTATAATTATATTAGTAGATAGCAAGAACCAGAGGGTTGGAAAGTCCTGAGTCACATGCTTATGTTTCTGATTCTGGAGTGCCATTTCTGTGAAACCATAAGAATCTTGAGCTCGGTTGGAGTCCTAGGAATTCCCTTCAAACAAAATCACGAAACTGCTTAGTAATGGCCTGACTCACAGGTTGCTGAGAAGTTGTCTAATGTCTCCACCCAAGTCTTTGTTCCGCTCCACTAAGCCTGCATCTTCCTGGTAAAGTGGATTTCTTGGTGTCAGAGCGATAAAAGAGTTCTTCCTTGCCCCATCTTTTTCTTGGAGAATAACTCACCTTCAGGTGAAGTATACAGGTGTGTTTTATTTCATCAAGCTAGACTTGAACTAATTAGGAAGAAATTCCTAATGTGTATCCAGGTTATCTCCAAAACAAATACCTAGTGTACTTTCTGAGGACTTTGCCCCCGTCCAAGAGGTCTGGTATTACCAGCCTGGCTGGGAAATCCCTCGGGGCTGCTTTGCTGGAGCTGATAGGAAATTTCATAACACTTCCTCCTTTGATGGTTTCCAGAACTTACTAGGGCTGAGTACTTCTGTGAACCCATTATTTTCACAAGATGATTTAAATTGAGCATTGGTAGGACTGTTTGAAGATACTTTTAATGTAGTGGTTAAAATTGGATGATGTTACAATCCCAGTGAAGCTTATACTGGCAGGAGTGATTTAAATGTTTAAAGTATTTAAATTGTTTAGGCTGTAAAAATTGTGCATTGAAATGGTGTGAATCTGGTGGATTTCCCCTTGCAGTCACCCTCTGTTTCGGTCTCATAGATCACCTTGATGTCATAGTCTCACTCCACCAAAAGAGACCCTAACCCTGGGGCTGTTGGAACAAGAGGATCAAAGGGACACATTTCAGATTTCTGTCTCCCATTTCTCTGGAGCCCAGGTGAATGCTCAGGTATTTTGCTGCCACTAAGGGAAATCACCCAAGAAGCCAACCTCTTTTAGTTCCTCTCCCGATCACCCATGGAAGAGTTGATTATCTAAGGGTAATGGCAATAAAATTTTGCATAAGGGCAGCTTCCCCACTGGGCACCAATGTTGCCTAGTAGCACATAGCTAAAGTGAAACAAACCTTGCAGCTAAGGTAGCAGACACAGACTCCAATTAGAAATGTAAAAGATTTTGAAATGGGCAAAATTATTGGGTGTCCTGTCTAGGGGTCATCCCCATCTGTCATTGTCCTTGAGCTATTTCACAGTTTCATAAGTTGTAGAAAACTAATGACAATGCAAGTGATTCTTATCCATAGAAATGCAAACAAATTGTGTCTACTTGAATGCAGTTGATTATTGCCCTGGTGGATACTCACTAGTTTTTCATGTATTTTTTTCAGTATTCCTGATTGCTTATATAATTGTCTGTTCTGGATTTGCCTTTGAAACCAGTTGTAACATCTTTTTGACTTTCTCATGAATTAATGAGTTAAGTGAAATCTGACATGTGTTCGTTCTTTATTTGTATGTGTCATGATTTAAACTATCTAAAAATATTAGCCTTTAAGATAAAGGTAAGCTCAGACTCATGCAGTATAGCTGTGGAAATATTTCTTTTATATGGATTCTGATGATTATAAAGTAAAAAATTATAAGAAGTTCACTTCTACAAACTGCCTAAGACAATAGCAGAAAAAGACATTAAAATGACTGAAATACTAAAAAAGCTCTGTCAGTTTTAGGTTCCAACAGACAAAAAAGGCAAGCTGAAGTGGTGGCCATTTCAGCGGGTCTAGAGGATGGTATCCACACTCTGGCTGGGGCTTCTGGTCATCCTTCCCCATGTCATGACCATACCCTCTGGAGTGTTTGCAAGTCCAAAAAAGGTACTCCAACATGAGGCAACTTTATGGACCACTTCCTATCACAGAATTATGTCCCCATTAAATGTTGCCTGCCCAAGAACTCATAGCTACTGTAGGAGAGCAAAATATGCCACTCCCAAATTTGTCTCCTTGGCATTTGGATTATTTTAGGCTGAATATTTTTAAGAAATAGAAGGCTCAGAAAGAACCTTTGACCTTCCCCTAACTGCCTAAAAGAATTTACATAGAAGACCTGCTACAATATGGGAGCTAACACCATAGATAACTAAAGTACAGTATGAACGAGGGGTAGTAGACAGGGAGGGACCTAGCAAAGTCTGTTTATTAAAATTACTCTCTGTGTCCCATTATTTCTGGATGGCCCAGCAAATATTTTTTTGCCAAACATTTATTCTTTTTCAACTTCTTGTGAATTGTTCTCCTTCCCTTTGAAGTTCCAGGTCCTCTCCTTTTTTTTTTTTTTTTTAAAGATTTATTTATTTATTTTAGAGAGGGAGAGAAAGCGGGGGAGAGAGAGCACACAAGCAAGCGGGAGGGGAAGGGAGAGGGAGAGAGAATCTCAAGCAGACTCTGTGCTCGGAGCCTGACACAGGGCTCGATCTCACAACCCTGAGATCACGACCTGAGCTGAAACCAGGAGTCAGATGCCTAATCGACTATGCCACCCAGGCATCCCTCTCCCCTCTTTTCTTTAGCTCTGGATAGCATATAAGCCTCAATTGCCTGACTGCCTGTGGGCTTCATGTTCTTATGGAGCTCCCTGCCAGACACACAATTAAATTTGTTTTTCTCTTCTTAATCTACTTTCTGCCATCTTAATTATTCAACCAGTCAAAAGAACTAAGAGGGACAGGGGAAATTTTCCCTTCCCCAACACTGCATAAGACCTGTCATGCTACCCAGAGGAAGCACGTTCTTTGACAAAAATAAATAACCCAAGACCTATGTTAGAGACAACACAATGACCTGATCAGACATAGGTTCCTCTTTTTTCTCTGTCATCTCAGGTTCACCTTTGTTTACCAAAATGAGAAAAATAAGAAAAAGAACAAGTGCAACAAGCACACAACCTAGGCTGTAAGCTATTGCATTTATTCTTGGTTTGTTCTCACCTGACTAGGAAAAATCTATTTACTATGGAGAAAATTTAAGGATTCTCACCTTCAGGTTTGATGTTAAAATCCAAGGAAGACATTATTTATTTCACAAAAGAAAAAAGATTACCAGACAGTAGGATCCTATTTTTATTTAAATATATAAGTATATATTATATATTTATTATATATTTATACAATATATATTTAAATGTCTGCAAGAATATATGAAAAAATCAAATATCTCTGGTGAATTACAGGTAATTTTTATTTATTATTATTAATTTATTATTATTTATTAATTGATTGACTTTTTTGCTAACTCATTTTTTTAAATTTCCTATAATAAACCTGAATTACATTTATAACATGAGAAAAAAAATAAAAATAGATAAACTGAATTTAGTATGCAGGCATTTTGATTAGCAAGAAAGAATATGCAGGTCTTATTTAGCAAGAAAGAGACTTATGTGGGTTACTTTCAGTAATGGATTTTTTTTTTTTTTCCCAAAAGGAGAACACCCCATCGAGTTGTCTCATCAGCTGGACTCTCATCACTCTGGACCCAGAGTTTTGAAGACCAGGATATAGAGCATATCTCCCTGAGACTTACTTCAGTTAAACAGGAAAATCCTCAGGGAGCTGCAGCCCTTGGAAATGATTGATGTTATGACTCAGAATTTACCATAGATCTATAATTTTTAAACAGTAGGGAAATTCTTTTCAGGTTGTATTCATCCTTAAAAGTTGCTCTTTGCTGACCAATGAAGGAGGAGGTTTTAAAACCTTTCACATACTGCAAAGTTCAAAGAGAGTTGAAGCTCAGAGACAGAGAGATTGAGAATTTTTTGCAATTAATATAAAAATTTCTGGGATTAAGGAAATGACCAATTTGCAACAAATTGATATCTGAGTGAAAATACAAGAGGACTGGCAAAAGATAGAAAATCAGCATGGCAATCCCCAAGAAAGGAGAGGGACAGAGATATTTTACTGTTTCTTAGGAAGAAGGGATTGGATTTTAACATCACAATCACACCATATACTTTATGTTGAACATTCCCTAACTGGGTCCCCAGCAAGAGCTTATATTCTAGAAAAGCTGAAACTTTTGGAATGCCTAGTGGACCCATGGGCAAACTTCAAGCTATCATTCATATGGAGGACCAAAGAGCTTCATGGCATGGAAAATTGATTAAACATTCTGAGGAGGACCACTAGACTCTGGATCTAAAAATCCCTAAGCCAGAGGAAAACAAAGGTTACCTCTTAACACCCTTCTCCCATCTGGCCCAGGGTGTACAGGATGGGGCAAAATTCTCTACAAGCGAAACAGAAGAGTTGGGGGCAGAGTTCACTCAGGCATGAAAGTTCAATGGCTGATGCCAGATTGGCTGCCAAGCCAGCCCTGGCTGGACCAGTTCCATAAGGGAGGGAAGGCTGTGAGACAAAGAGCCTTCCTAATAATAGGGAAACACACAAACAAAGAATCTAACAGCCCAAGACAGCACAGTTGTGAAAACTTAAAGAATACTTTGGAGGAGGGATACCTGGCTGGCTCAGTCGGAAAGCATGCGACTCTTGATCTCAGGGTGGTAAGTTTGAGCCCCACGTTGGGTGTAGAGATTACCTAAATAAACAAATAACTTTTTTTTTTAAAGAATACTTGGGAGGGAATATCTTCCCTTTCACTTCAGAAAGAGAAGTTTGCTATGGGAAAGAGAAAAGACAATGATGACACATTGCAGAGCAAGAGAGAATTTGTAACAAAACAGGCAGTAGAGGAAAATGGGGCCCCATGGGCTCTGCAGGGACTTCTGTGGCAGTGAAGCGAGGGACTTTTTCCTCTGGCCTGTAGTATGGTGGGTAGTCACAGGGAACATGTTATGTCTGTCGCTGTCACTTGTGTGGCATGCTATAGGTCTGCCCTGGGATCAAAGAGGCAATTAGCGAGGGGTGAAGACCCTGGAGCTCTATCTGGGGACAAGCCGGGGAGTTACTCTTTTATTTCTTTTAGAAAGACTGAATTGTGGTGTGGTCTGGGCAAACACCTTTTCAGCTAGTGGCTTTGATTACTCTCAAATTATATATTCTGTTGACAATCAGAAATTATATAATAAAATAATTTCTTCATGTAGTATTGGACATCTTAGCTAGATGTATCCAATGGAACATTTCTGTGCACTTTCTAGTGCCACATTCAAATGGGAGTGTCAGGAAGATAAAGTAGAATCACCTTTAGGAAAGCAATTTAATAATAATAGAACTCATGAGTTTTAAAGTATTTTTACTCTTTGCCCAGTAATTCCACTTTTTGAAACATCCTAAAGAAATAATGCTAAGTGCAAAGATAAATGCACAAAGATGTTTATTATCATGTTACATATAAAAGTCAAAAACTTCTATCAGTCTAAATGCTTAAAAATTGGAGATTGGTGAAGTAAATTATGAAAATCCACATTATGGATGCAACAGAACTATTAAAACGGTGGTGATAAAGAGGTTTTTTTATCATTAGGATATGTCTGTGATATAATTTGAAGAGGAAAAAAGCAAGCTAGTGAGTTTTAACATACAATGTAAATTCTCAGGTATATAAATAATATGCATTATGTATAGGAATAAGAAATAAATGATTAAAAATTATCTCAGTGATAAGATTACGTTTGATTTTTATTACTTTCCCTTTCTTTTTTTATACTTTATTTTTCAAGTTTCTGCATAAGCAAAAAATTTATAATCGTATGTGTATGTGTGCATGTGCAGATATACTCCGATGTACATATGCACACACACATATATTTGGTGCCTTGACGGGAAAGCAGTCCACTCTTGCAAAACGGCTGTCACAAGTTTTCCAGGCTTCACATTCTTATTGCTTTCCCTTTTCTAGCTTGCATAAGAGTTGTAGATCTATTTTTTCTATTCCTTTTAGTCCCCCTCACCATGAAAAACCACACATCCACCACATACACAATGCACACAAACACACTGTTGGAGTGGAAACATTTTTATTGACTCTTCAAGGCTCTGTTGGCTGGTCTAAGAATTAAGTTGGCATGAGACAGATTAACAGGAGAAAACCGAATTTAATTACATATGTACAGGGTCCAAAAGGATATGAGGCCCACAGGCAGTAAGGCAATTGAGACTTATATGCCATCCAGAGCTAAGGAGAAGGGGGCAGGGAGTTAGGACTTCAAAGGGAAGGAATCAGCTCACAGAAAGATGAAAAAGAGTAAATGTTTGGTTAAAAAAGAAGAAGAAGAAGAAGTTTGCTGGGCTGTACAGAATCAATGGGACATGGGGAGGAATTTTAACAGACTTGTAAGGTTCCTCCCTGTCTCCCACTGCCGGTTCGTATTACCCTGGAGTCACCTATGGTGAAAGCTCCCTTCCTGGAATAGATCCTCCATATAAATTCTTTTAGGCATTTAGGGGCGGGTCACGGGGTCTTCCTGAGCCTTCTGTTCCTTAAAAATATTCAGCCTAAAATAATTCACATGTCAAAAAGACACATTTTGGGTGGGACAGTTTTGCTCTCCTACAACACCCACACACATGACCAAAATCTTTGTCGACAGGGACCTGAGATTAAATAGTATCGAGTATATAAAATGCCTTCTCTAAGTGCTTTCTCTCTCTCTCTCTTTCCCTTACTTTCTTCCTTCCTCCCTTTTTTTAAAAAACTTTTCTCCTGAGTATCATTTCTCCACTCAGCAATGCCCAGAGAGACGGAGTAAGACAGGCATGGGGGAAAGGACAGCGAGGCAAGCAGATTTCCTTGGCAAGATTAGAGTGGTTTGCGTCAGCGAGCAATGAGCCAAAAAACTGCTGAGATGGGGTCCAGGGTGTGTTGGAGAAGAGCCTGGGAGGCAGATAGCTTGGATTCGATGAGACAGGCCATTTGGATCTCCAGTAGTTTCCCCAGCAGGGAACACCAACATTCCAGAGAAGACTGACTGTAAGGAAGGCCCAGGGCCAAGGTGCAGGGCCAGACTGGGAGCCTGTCCTCACCTTCAGAGTGCCAGGAAACATGGGATTGGCACAGAGTTCTTTTTCTGTGGGGTCGAATGGGCTATTTTCTCTCCCCTTTCCCAATATACTGGCTTCACATAAAACTGTTCAGATTCAAATGCCTCCTGCTTCAGCCATTATGTAAGTGAGGTAGGCCAAGTGTGATGAAACACAGAGCGATAGGAACTGTGGCCTACCGGGAAATGTTTGCTCCCTGAAGTGGCCTAGCACACTTTCATGCCAGCACTTTTGCTCAGCAGGTATGAGGCTAAGAGTTGCAGGTCTTCTCATTTTTCCAGGGAAGCTGAAATTCCAGAGAAGCTTAGAATTCTCAGTGTGTGTGTGTGTGTGTGTGTGTGTGTGTGTGTGTGAGAGAGAGAGAGAGAGAGAGAGAGATCTCAATTTTTTTAATGTTGGCTCAATTAAAAAAAAACTAAAACCAAAAACATAACACAGTGTAGACCAAATATAACATGTTTGCTGGCTGGATTTAATCTATGGGCCATTGGTTTGGGAATCTCTGAAATAAAACCATGTAAGTCTGTCTACTTCCTTCCCATATGACTGATAAGAAATATTGTGTCTCTTGTAAAAAGACAAATATTTAGTTCCTATTGTGTGCACAGCATACCATGAGATACCATGAGAAATATTAAGCTGTTCTCTGCTTTCTAGGAGCTTAAAATATTGTTGAGGCAACAAGATATTCACTTAGGAAAGTTGGGTAATAGTGTTATGCAGAGTTATGATATCAAGGCCTATATTGGTAAGGTAAGATATACCAAAGTCACCTGAAAAAGGAAGAATGGCTTTTAGATCTATATCAAAACTTGCCTATAGTAAAACCAGTGATGTGAAGGTATCTAGCGTATTATTCACTTTTATATTCCCAGAACTTGGCACTTAGTAAATGGCGTTCAACAAATATTTCTTGAATAAAAGGATAAAATTAATGAGTCGTAGAAAGGAAAAAATCAGTCTTGTGAGCTAAAAGAAATGGGAGAAAAGGGAAGCTAATATTTTTACCACTGATGACAATATCCAGTGGAAAGACACTGACTTTGGGGACCAGAGCATATGGTCACCAAGGTTCCCATTCCTGTTGGGGAGAAAGGGTGTATAACCAGTCTCACTATAAGCCATGTTAAACAATTCACATGGCTATTTTTCTTCTTTGCTAAAGTGTCTAGTCAACCTCCTAAGGACCAATTAAGCTTCCTTGACATCTCGATGCAGGGAGCAAGAGATCTTGGCTAGAGGATCCACAGGGTCTGCTCTTGTGAATGACTGTGTTTCTCTGTAACAGGCATTGAGTTACAGAGGAATGAAGAGTTTGGTTAGCAGGACTGTCTTTCTGGGCCAGATGCCACTCTGTAGGATCCTGTCTTAGGAACTACAACTGATCTTCCTTGCTGGTGCCTCTAATTCATCATCCCTTTACTCCTAGAACTGGCGTCAAGGAATAAGGGCCTAAATGAGCAAAACAGACAGAACACACAGTTGTAGATCAAAGAAGAGAGCAAGCATTTCATTTTGAGTCATGAAGGGAAGACTCAGAATGGAAGGGGCTTCAGGAATGGGTGTTAAAAAATGAATCCGTTTTTGGAAAGGTGAAGGGGAATGGGGAAAAGATAACATGGCAGGTGGTGATAAAACCAACATGCTCTATCAGAACGTTTGTTTTGGAGGAGTATGAGAGAGAAAGTTGGTTGGGTCCACCCAAAAGCCAGGCCAAAGGGCTTCAACTTTATCCAACAGATTTATGGGGGAGAGACTAAAGTTCTGAGGAAATGAACAATGGATGAAATTGGTGTTTTGTTTAGATCTTCCCCAACGCTTCCCAAGAATGTGTGCTGATTGCAAATACCTGATGGTTAGTCTCCAGGAGGCAGGTGGACAATTCGAGTACACAATGGTCCTTGGCGTCCTGGAACAAGCTCTGACAAGACAAAGGCAACATGAGGAACACTGCAGTGAACTCAGTCCCCATTGTTATTTTTTTTCTTTTTTTCTTTTTTTTTTTTTAAAGATTTTATTTATTTATTTGAGACAGAGAGAATGAGAGACAGAGAGCATGAGAGGGAGGAGGGTCAGAGGGAGAAGCAGACTCCCTGCCGAGCAGGGAGCCCGATGCGGGACTCGATCCCGGGACTCCAGGATCATGACCTGAGCCGAAGGCAGTCGCTTAACCAACTGAGCCACCCAGGTGCCCTGTTATTTTTTTTAAAGATTTTATTTTTAAGCAATCTCTACACCCAATATGGGGCTCGAACTCACAACCCTGAGATTGAGAGCTGCACACTCCACCGACTGAGCCATCCAGGCACCCCAGGCCCCACTGTTATTCACAGCTCGTCTCTGCTGATCCTGATGGAGCAAAAGCTCAAGGTTCTGTCTTCATCATGAGCAACATTTCCACTACAGCCCCTTGCAAGCCCTTGGAAGCACTCCTAGCATTTGGCCATGCCAGGACATCAAAGTTGCTGCCATATGACTCCTGAAAAAGTAAAAGAAAACTTTAGAGGGCCTCATGACCACAGTTTCATGAAAGACTCTGGGCAAGCAGCAGGGACAAGTGCTCCTGGGGCCCCTGACATTACCTGAGGAACTTATATGGTCACAAGTATCTGGAGCTGCAGTTTTCCATCTGTTTCGAGCCAAGAACCTATTCTTTAATGAAAACTCATCTAGAATTCCAATACATGAGACGATGAAAGTGTCAGGCTCTGGCTAAAGAATATGGGAAATCCTTTCTGACAAGCCTTTGGCCGCTGTGCTTTCCACAACTAACTCAATTCCCCCTCTGGGGAAACTGAGGCACCTCTGCTCAAGTCCAGTGCTCCCTAGAACATGTTGTGAAAAAACTGGGCTAGACCATAGAGCTGCAGAATGGAAACTTGGTGTAGCTGTGGCCCAAGGTAATAATAGCAATTGTAACCATACTTTTAAGTAAGTTTATTTTGGACTTGTTAGGTGTCCAAGATCGTTCTAAGTAGTTTACATATGTTAATTCATTGAATTCCACCCCCCAACAACTCCATGAGGTTAGGAACTATTATTCCCTCCATTTTACAGATGAGGAAATTGATGTCTAAGAAAAGTTAGCATCTTGTTCAAGCTAGTAGGTGATAAACCCAGGCTTTGGTCACAGGAAGTCTGATTTCAGAACCAGCCCTCTGAGTATTTCAGTCTTACTGGTTCTATCTCAATACCTGGGGAAAGTTATTAATCTTGTAGGATTTGTGCACAGGAGTCTAGTTTTAGTTTTCTTTCCCTTCCCTAAGAAGACGGGAATGGGCAGAGGAGCCAGTCAAGCCTCGAGGGGGCCTGGACCAGAGGCCAGCTCTATGCCACCCCTCTTTGCAACACTGGAAAACAAACAACTCCCCTCACAGCATCAGGGAAATATGACATCCCTGCTCCATGTTGTACAGGAGGAGGGACTGAAGCATCAAAGCCATGGCTATAAATATCCACATTAATGAGGGAGGACTCCTGGAGACCTAAATGAATCCATTTTATGGGTTTGTCATACATCAGGTTAATATGATTCTGACAAATAATTATATTCAAAACTGGACAGGGTTGGAGAACGGTGTTGTTGCTTTTGATTGTTACAGCAGAGCCTTCCGGCCAAGGAAAGGCTGATGACGCCAATACTGAAGTGCAGAGCGAAACTGTAAGGATTTGTGGCATTTAGACAAAGGAGCTCACGGCTCTGCACCCGCCCTGGCTCAGGCAGCGGGATTATCATTGTCTGATTCCTTAATGAGCAGAGCCGCTCATCGATTACTGTACACTTAGACCGGGTGTGGAGACAGGAGGACGGGGCGTGGGGCAGAATGGAATAGTGATGTGGCTGTTCTTGTTTTTTCACATTGACTAGAAGGCTTCTCATAGGGAAGGACATATACACTGGGTGAGCTCTGAAAACAAGGTTTCAGTTTGCATATGTCAAACCGTGATGGCAGCTTCTTGTTTGACTAGAAGGATGGCTATTCTCCCTTGGGTTAATTACAGTGGCCTCTGAGGGGAAAGGTCTTCTTACCGAAGAAGGGGAAAAAGAGACCCTGGGTGGCTGTGACATTTGTCATCGTCTAGTTGTGAATCCCGGAAGTCCTGGCACTGTGTTCTGGGCTGGAGGCCTGGGCTTCCCAGGAAGTCTGACCCCAAGGGAGACATTCACATTCATGGGCCTTTCTTCAGCCACAGGGAGCTTCTCTCCACCACTACGAGCTGTTCACTGCCTGAGGGCACCATCCCCGGGGAGGGGGGCTGCTGCCGAGAGGCTGACGTGCAGCCCTGGCTCTGTTCAGCCAGCCTGGCCACCTGGAGGAAGGGGGCATTTTCTAATCTGAATAAAGATGTTGTATGGGTTCACAGTGGCCTTTAGCTCACCCAGGATGGTCAGAGACCCACCGCCTAGGCAGTCAGGGCACCTACGGGGACAGCTTTACTTTGCCTTTCTGTTGCTCTAAAGCGACTACCATTTGCCCTCCAGATTCTCATTCCTTGTCACGCTCAGCCTCCTCTCCTGTGGCGTCAAGAAAGAGGAAAACCAGACTCATAGATACGGAGAACACAACGGTGTTTGCCAGAGGTGGGGAGTAGAGAGGTGGGGGAGATGGGTGAATGGTCAAAAGGCACAAACTTGCAATTACAAGATAGACAAGTCCTGGGGATATAATGTACAGCATGGTGACTGTAGTTAACAACACTGTATCGCTTTTTGGCCTTTGGGCTAAGATCAAATGTGTAGTTAACAATACTGTATCGTTTATCTATCTATCTATTTATTTATTTTTAAAAAGAGTATTTAAAGAGAAAGAGAGACAGAGTGTGCATGAGTGGGGGGAGGGGCAGAGGGAGAGGGAGAGACAGCATTTCAAGCAGACTCCTCACTGAGCACAGAGCCTGACACAGGGCTCAATCCCACGACCCTGAGATCATGACCTGACCCAAAATCAAAAATTGTACGCATAACCGACTGAGCCATCCAGGGACTAACTATTGTATATTTAGAAGTTACTGTAGGAGTAGATCTTAAAAGTTCTCATCACAAAAAAAAAAAGTTAGTGACTGTGTATGGTGATGGCCGTTAACCGAACTTCCTGTGGTGATCATTTTGCAATGTAGACAGACATCAAATAACCACGCCGCACACTTAAAATGAATATCATGTTATATATAAATTATACGTCGATAAAAATTTTACAGATTTTAAAAAGAGATCGAGAAACGAGACATGCAGGCACGACCCTACTAAGAACAGAATTCCATGTGGCCCTGAGCTGATTCTGTTGGTACTGTTTGTTTTCACCAGTAAGGACGTTTCCTCACTACATACACTACTGCATCTCTCTCCTCCCTGATAGCTCGTCAGCCAGGAACCGGCAGTGAGATGTTTCTTCACATGTCCACACCAGAGTCCTCTTCCCACAGCGAGGTCAGCCTGGACTCTGTACAGACTGAACCTTAAAGAAACTGCTTTAGCAAGAAAACAACTCGGAAGCTGTCTCTCACCCATCAATCAAAACTGACAGTGGAGTCTTCAGCGTGGTGTTTTTCTTCATAACATCCTCTGAAGCCGTTCTGGGTTAAATGGTTTCACGGACTTCTCATTAAGATAACTGTGATGACTTCCGCATGAATGCATGCCAGAATATTGTCATGAGGAAAAAGTCTCTGTTTTTGAGGACAGCTGCTCCTTCCTCCCTTCCAAAAATGTTGCCAGTAGCGTGGGATTCTCTCCAGGCCACTGAGCACTGGCCCAGGGACCCTCTGTCAGGTCCCCCAGTCCCCATGTGCTCCATCCTTCCTTCTGCCACCACCCAGCTGAGCAGGAGGCCTTTGGCTTGGGTGGAGCATCCCAGAAAACAGAGAAAGGCCCTCTGAAGGTCAGCCCTCTAACCTGGTATTTGGAGAACATGTCTTCTTCCTTTTTGTCTTTCCCAGGATCAAGAAAGGATAAGGCCACATATTTTTCTGAAGAGCACACAGCGTAAGAGAAAATCATTTTTTTTTTCCAGCTAAGCCTCCCGCTGGGCTCCCCAGCCAACTTTCTGCAGCTCATAAAATAAACACAATTCCCATTTATCCCCCCAGCTCCAAATCCATCATTACTTGGCTCCGGACAAATGGGCAGGTGGTGCCGCACAACAGGAATTGGATGAGCTCTTTTCTCCTTCCTGCACGGAAGAAGGAGGATTAACACAAAATCTTTTCTATTAGTGAGTGGCAGGGCGGATAACTGGGAACGTTCGTGTGAATTTCATCACGGAGAAAACTATGGAGGTGATAATTAGAATAGTCTTGCTGTCTCTGAAAAGGCAAGGCTGCAACCTGCCACGTCGACCATCTCATGCAAGGTCCAGATTGGTTTCATTAGATGGAGATGTGCAGGCATGTGCTGAGAAGGTGGGGGGGTGGGGGGCAGGGAGCAAGGAAGGTAACAATGTGGGGTGTGGAAGGCAGACCTCTCATCAGTGATACAAAGCTCTATTAGAAAGTATTACCGGGAGGGGCGCCTGGGTGGCTCAGTTGGTTAAGCGACTGCCTTCGGCTCAGGTCATGATCCTGGAGTCCCGGGATCGAGTCCCGCATCGGGCTCCCTGCTCAGCAGGGAGCCTACTTCTCCCTCTGACCCTCCCCCCTCTCATGTGCTCTCTCTCTCGTTCTCTCTGTCTCAAATAAAAAAAAAAAAAAAAATCTTTAAAAAAAAAAAAAAAAGAAAGTATTACCGGGAGGCCTGGGTGGCTCAGTTGGTTAAGCATCTACCTTCAGCTCAGGTCATGATCCAGGGTCCTGGGATCGAGTCCCTCGTCAGGCTCCTTGTTCCGCGGGGAGCCTGCTTCTCCTTCTGCCTTTGTAGCTCCCCCTGCTTGTGCTGTTGTGTTTTTTCTCTCTCTCTGTCAAATAAAGAAATAAAATCTTAAAAAAAAAAAAAAAGTATTACTTTGTTTCTTTTTAAATATTGAAAATTTCGGGGAACTTCGATAAAGGAGCCTCAGGACAGGGAAAACATATAAACAAAAGTACATTTTCTGTAAAGTTAATAGAACTTTAGTGCCCTCACTTGCTCGGGCTTCCGTGAGTGCCAAGAGTTTCTGGGAGTTGTAGAATGTTCTAAGTGAGGAGGTGAAGCCGGGTTATAATTAGAAAGTATTTCTGGATAAGCACATGCCAACTTCAAAGTGGCTGAAGCTGCCAGGCCTTTATGTAGTAGAGAGGTGCCAATTAGGTGGCAGTGCCTGAGGAATGGTCACTTCTTTAACATCTGCTGGCCCCGAGGCATGGCCTGAGGCTGGAAGAGGAACCAGGGGATGCTGAGGGCCGCTTTGCAATCAATGTCAAGTGTGAAGCTTCCTGGGGGAGTGTGAGTGTTGCAGGGTTAGTGTCCATTGGGAAACTGTGTCTCCTCCTCGGCAAGCTTCAGAACTTTCTGTCTGATATTAATGGTTGTTCTGGGGCCTTATCTAGCTGTGCACATGTTGTGTATCTGATCCAGTGTGCCTACTGGATGATCTTAAATACTAAGAAGACAATCCATACCTGTAGGGTCACCACGAATAGCCCTGGACTTGGAGTGCCAAAATCCAACCTGATCTTTCCTAAAGGTCCCTATTCCCACTATTTGCTGGGGGAGGGATGCAATGACCCAGGCCAGGATGATCCTTCTAAATAGGGCTGGATTCCCTTGGAGGAATCTACATATAAAACTGTTAAGTCAGAATTTGTGAAGGGTCTGAAATATTTCTCTTACTTGCAAGCTAACAAGTTAGACTGCCACCGTTTTATTGATATGTCCCACAATATATACTTTTATTTATATATGTATTTATATACACGTATCTACAGAAATATATATAAATTTAACAGACACACACAGAGAGAGGCAATGAGATCTCTGGGTCAAAGACAAAGTCCATTTATTACTCTCAGCAAATGCAGCATGTTGGAAAAATATCCCCGAAGGGCTATGCAGTGAGGGCCAACTGGTGCCCACACCTGCAGTGGGGTGCATTACTGGAGAAGACTCCCGCAATTGGAAAACTATGATCTTGTATAGGACTGCTGGTGACCTGCATATCCTCGCCTCTGGAGAGAGAAAAACCTTAACTATAATCTGGAATTTAAGCTAATCTTCGGGTAGTGAAGGGGAGGTATTAGCTTTCCTACCTCGAAACATCTCCAGGGAGGGAGATGTCGCTAAGCTTTCATATCCTGGAATGTCTCCTAATACAAACATTCTTTTTTTTTTTTTAAAGATTTTATTTATTTATTTGACACAGAGAGAGAGAGAGACAGCTAGAGAGGGAACACAAGCAGAGGGAGTGGGAGAGGGAGAAGCAGGCTCCTGGCCGAGCAGGGAGCCCGAGGCAGGGCTTGATCCCAGGACCCTGGGATCATGACCTGAGCCGAAGGCAGACGCTTAACGACTGAGCCACCCAGGCGCCCCTAATACAAACATTCTTAATTTGGCTGCAAATGTCTTTGCTCAGAGGACCCAGATAGTTCAGAAATATGAGATATTTGTGGAGAATTGTCTCTCAACAAAAACATGTAGGTAAAATAAAACCCCCCTCCCTCAATAAAAATCTCTTTAGGTATACATAGACTTTCAGGAACATTTTATATAATTATACCACCTCATATAGTGGTATTTTAGGGGAATAGAAATAAGGTCAGTAAAGGGCAACCACATGTGGGAAACAACGTTCTATTAAGGGACATTGGAGCCTAGGTGTTCCAGGCTATGAGCATCAGTAACATGAACAGTGGTCAAGGGAATGACAATAAAGACGACATAAAGTGAGTGGGCATCAGCCCAGAGGACAGCTCAATGGAAGATAAGAGAGAAACTCCCTCTTTCTTATAGGACTCTCAAAGAATGGGACTCTTAAAGCATGGGGTTCTTACACTTAGAGTACAAGGGTACACATGTTTTCTGCAAGGTGTCACTGGCTGGCTGAGTTCTCCTTGGCCTACAGAGAGGCTGGCCCATCCCAACCAGAGGAAGCCTAGGCCCTGGAAGTCTTGGCTCTTCACTCCCCTTCTTTGGACCAAAATGCTTTTGACTTATCTGCACATGACTCTTTGGTGGATAATTCTCTCCCTAGGCTTCCCAAAAAGGAAGACAGAGTGTTTGTTTTTCTTGAGGGTGTGTAGGAACTCTGCCTCCAGAAGAAAACCCTCATTGAGAGTGCTGTTGAGCAACTCATCAGCACCCCATGGTCTCACTGTGGGCTGACTCTCTCCTGCCTGACTCTGGCAAGGGCCTCATATTTTCAAGTTGCAGTTTGGCTTTCCAGTTTCCACCCCATGGCACACCCACCTCTTCCTTGCCTCCCTCTACCCAAGCAAAAGATTGTCTAAATCTCTATTGCAGGTCAGGGAGAAAGTCATGTCATGAGTTATGAGGATTAGGCTACTCTTAGTTTGAACCATATGAAATTATTTTCCTGAAGGTCAAAAAACTATTAAAGATTGGCAATGTCAAAAAAAAGATTGGCAATGTCATGATTCACTTAATGGTTCTTCCCTCCTAAGGCAGTGTAGGTACACCTCACATCAATTCCCCAAGTCCACTAGACTCATTTGATGCCCATGATTCCAAACACGGCTCAGACATGGATGACTCTCAAGTGTGCATCTCCAATTCCAGCTCCTCTCCTGGCCCACTGGACATCCCCATTTGGATGTGACAAATGCACCTCCAATCTAACATCTCCAGGGGCGCCTGAGTGGCTCAGTTGGTTAAGCATCTGACTCTTGGTTTCAGCTCAGGTCCTGAGCTCAGGGTCATAAGATGGAGCCCCACGTTGGGCTCCACGCTCAGCAGGGAGTCTGCTTCTCTCCTCTCTCTCTCTCTCTGCCCCTCCCCCCCCCCCGCTCACACACGTACTATCTCTCTCTCTCAAAGAAATAAGTATATCTTTTTAAAAAATATCTAACTTGTCCAAAATGAAATCACCTTCCTCTTCTGAGACCTGTTCATTCTATATTCCTTATGGCAAATGGCTCCACTGTCTGCCCAAAGTCACCAAGATCTACCCAGAGTACATGCTTGGCTGCTTTCTCCTTAATCCCTACCTCCAGCCGGTAGACACATACATTACTATCTCCTTGATGGCAGTTAATCAACTTCCCCACTGCCCTCTTCTAAGACTTCAGAATTTCTTACTTGCCCTCTAGCAACAACAATAACCTCTTCATTGTTTTCCCTGCCTCCAATTTTCTCCCAGCTTCAATGTATGGAATCCTTCAATGAAATTTATCCCTTATGGCCCACACCACTTTGTATCTCATGGCTCTCAAAGGAGGATGTGATCTAGCAGTATCGTCCCTTTCCAGTTATTTGGGGTTTCTCACTGACCAGGACATTACTGACACTTAGTGGGCAAGGGCCAGGACTGCTAAATCATCCTGAATGGGAGCAGCAGTTTTACCCAATGAGGTATTGTCCCATCCAGAGACCAACAGTTCTTGAGCTGAAATATGCTGATGGTCTGCTGGCCACTTCCTCAGTCTGATTTCTGCCTACTCAGACTCCTTAACTTTGTGCTGGAACCACCGTGAACGGGGCAGTTCTTGGAGGTACCTATTATCTTATGCCTCTGTCTTTGCCTCCCCACCCCCAGCCCTAGCCCCACTCACCAACTTCTTAATTTGCCAACTCTGTCCTGCCTATTTATCCTTTAAGAACTCCTCTCAGATGTTAGATTCCCTCCCCCCCCTTCCCTCCCCAGCCTGGGCCTGGAGCCTGGCCTCCAAAGCACCTTGCACTTCCCTCTCTGCTAGTGGGTTTCTCCCATTCCACGGTGAGGCCTGACGGGCAAGGCAAGCTCGTTTATTCCGAGCACGGAACTAACAGATAGTAGCTTCTCAAAGAATTTTTAAAACTATAGAATAGCTTCCATTTTTTGTCAAGATCTTCTACATCTGAATATTGATACATCTGATTGGTAAAAATTCAAATAGTACAGGAAAGCGAGACCAGGAGGCATCGTCGGTAAGGTTACCTGAGTTTGAATCCAGGCTTTACTGCTTAACCCGTCAGGAGGCAATAACAGAGCACTACTGCACAGAGATGGATTGTAGGTGCCCTAGAGGCCTAAGTACCAGCTCGGTCCCCTGTTAGCTGTGTGACTTGGGGCCAGTTACTTGACATCTCTCGGCTTCAGTTTCTACAAAGGTAAACTAAAAAAACTGACATCTGCTCTACGTGTTTTTGGCTGATGAAATGAGCTGATACATACCAAACACTTAGAACATTGCCTGGCACAGAGAAAATACTCAATAAATGTTAACAATATTATGAGAAACAATAACAAGAATATTATGAAAGGGTATATATTAAAGATTCCAGCTTCCCTTACCCATGACAATCATTACTCATTTTGTCCTATGGATTATTCCAGAAATGTTACATAGATACCCAGTGTTTATGAGTTTTCAAAAACAATAGGAACAAATTAAGCATTTCTGATTTTTCCTCATTTACAAATATGCTAGAGACCTATGCCTAATACCATGTGTAGATCTAACTCATTGTTTTAATGGCTTCATTATATAACAGTTCCATGATTTATTTACCAGTTTCATAATCTTTTGACCAGCTTCCCAAACTGTTGATAATTATTTCCACTTGTTTGCTCTTGCAACAACATCTTGAGTAAGCGCATTTAGCAGAAATACCTGTCTTCCCCTTAATAGAAGGCAGTCTCAACTTACTCTCCCAAACTGCAAGGCTTTTGGTCACCTGGCTTCCTCAGGGTCTCCTACATTGCCTTATGTTGATGGACTAAAAATGCAAATGACCTGGGATTATCTTGTCTCTCCCTTGACTCTCTCAAGCCCCATAGGCTTTATAGTCTTTGGGATCCAACAGCCTGAATTTTCATCAGTAAAACGTCAGGCAACTGATTACCACTGTTCAAAATGATTGAAGACAATTCAAGTGATACAAACAAACTTTGTTTAATACTTCATGAAGTGGACACTGTCCATTTGGAGAACTGCAAGATGGGGTAGAAGGTGGAAGTTTTTTTAGAATCAAGAAAAAGGAACAAGGAAGTAAGTACAGAGCCCAAAGTTGGCTTGGTGTTTGGGGACTGGCTGACTGGATCTCACAAACACATAAAAGTTGCCTACGTTTTGGGTTGCTGATGTGGCACCCCAGGCAGAAGTTGCTTCTTCTTGGGCCAAGACACTTATTTCAATGCTGTTGTTGAAAAACAATGTGGATCCTATAAACTCAGAGATGCTGCAGCTGGGCAGAAGCAGGGGGAACGTGCTCCTTTATCTTTCCAGATGGGGAAAATGATTCACAACTGTCAGAAATCTGATAAAAATTTTGGAAGTACATGCAATCAGTTATATAAATGATAAATCACGGTTCTATTTGCTCTGTGACAACTAAAAAAAATGGCTACGTGTTCATCAATATGGAAAATAAATACGCATGCCTGTAATATCTAAGCGATTGTCCGCACTCACTCCCTCTCCTACAAATATTCTAGTCACCTTGTGCCTGTGGATGGAATTGGAAGGTGGAAGAGGCTGGAGGTAGGAAGGAAAGTCCAGATGGAAGAGGTGGGAAAATCTCAGTGAGAAAATCCCCCCTGTGTCCCAATTTCGCCCGGAGCTGCTTCTGCCTGGAGCTCTACCACAGAAAGTGTTCAGAAAGGAGGTCAAAGAGGAAAAACTCCTTCGTGAAGCTCTTCAGGGGTAGACGTTTCTGAAACGCTGGTTGTGTTTCTTCCCCATCATGCAGGCCCACCATCATCCACTTCCAAGCCACACAAAAACTAAGGCAATAAACCCGCTTCACCAAAGTTTCTGGAATCCAGGCTTCTTTTCGGAGACAAACCGCTTGAAATAATGCAGTTCCCCTCTGAAAGATTTGTTTATCGTGACCCCCCGCTTTACTGTCATTTGGAGAAGCAAAGGCAGGAGTCAAGACCATATTCTTGGCATCTATCTTCTGAAGATACTGTGCCGCGCGAGGGACCGAGGAGAGCGAGACAGACACATCCCGCATTTGCCCCGAAGGAACAGCTCATCATTCTACTGTATTTTGTACAGAATCAGCCATTTTTCAATCAGATTGCTCCTGCTTTCATTTCTGCACCATCAGTCAGGTTGGCTGAACAGAAAGACTAGCGTGTTCACCTGGAAATGCCAGATGTACTTTTTCTTAAATCCTGGAATGCCTGTCACCGAACAAGGCCAAGCTTCCATCTAGAAGGGTCTGCCCGGAGCCTGCGTCAGGTGCTGCACCTGGGCTGCCAGGCCCCACCGCCTCTCCACTCTGCAGCGAGCCAGTGTGGAGCGGTGCGAAGAGCGTGAGCCTTAGAGACCGTTTCTAGCAACTTTCCTTACTAGCTCCTCGACTTCACTTCTCGTCGTCGGCATTCAGTACACGTTAGCTATTATCATTAACATTTCTTAGTGACCAAACGTCACCAGCAGGAAGGCACTATTATCTCCTCACTGCCCCACACTGTGCGTCCACAGATGAGCTTCATCTTCATCACCTGGAAGTTTATTAGAAATGCAGAGTCTCAGGCCTCACCCCCACTCAGGCCCCTGAATCAGATTCTGCACTTCAGCAAGATCCCCAGGACGTTCCCCCACACGGTCAGGCCTTAGAGGCCCTGCAGTCTAGTTAGTCCATGCCTCCTGCCTCCCGGAAAGGGCCAGCCACCCACTCTGCTTTATTCCGAAGAGCAATGTCTCCTAACGTTGTCCTTGTGATGATCATGCTTCCTACAGCCCCAAACTAGACCCGTGGTCACATCAGTATGGATTTTCTTGCTGGGAGCAAGGGGACAGACTCCCTGACATTGAATTTTATCATCATCACATTTCATAACTATTTTGCTTTCTTCTTCCTGAAAAGGGTGGAGCATTATTTTTAAAAAGCCCACCTCTCCAGTCTAGTCATGGGTAAGGCTGCGTGGTGGCTTTTCATGAGCTTTTCCGCCAAAAGGTTTCTTTAAAGGGGAAAAAAAAAGATTTCCTACAGCTACCCCAGAGGAACCTGCTCCCTTCCCGCCTTGCTTCTCGGGGTCCTGCACTGCACTGATGGAGCTCGTCCATGTGCCAGCCTGCCCCCGCCCCTTCGGTGACCGTCCCGGGCGCTGCCCATTAAAGGCTTGTTTCTTCCCACTGCTCATGGAGGACACCGGGCCATCTGCAACGGCGGTTTTTGAACACGCCCCGCCACGCATACTTGCCAGAGAGCAGCAACTCTTCACCGGGACCCACTGAATTAGAGGCAGAGCAGCTGCTGCTCCCAAAGCCCGGGGTCCCGGGTCAGGGGCCTCTGGTTACCCTCGTGGCACCACGGGGATCCTGTTTAGAAACGACAGCGCCGCCTGGGTTGTGAGCTACAGCGCTAGATGTTAACGCAAAGAGACCGCACGTTTATGTTGGTAATAATTTTCTATTTTCCAGTTTTCTACCCCCCAAAATGTCCAGCAGGAGCGGTCTTCATCACCCTTGGCCTCCTTGCCCAAGAGTTGTACAAGTACGTGGGCTGCGTGGGATTGCTCTGAGGCCACTGGAATCAAGGGAGCGGTGGGTTCTGGAGTTAGTGAGCTGCTTAGCTGGATTGGGTCATTTGCAACTAACAGAAACCCAACTCAAACCGGCTCAGGTGAGCTCAGCAACTGCGAAGAGTGCTGGGGCGCTCATAGGTAGAAGGCAGGGTTGCAGATCCAGGGTGTTAGTGACTCTAAGTGACTTCAGTGCTTCCAGAATTTCTTCTTTGTTCCACACGCATGCTGGCTGCAAGTAGCTCATGCCTCATTTTTTTTCTACTATGTCCCCAAGGAGCCAGCCAACTACTAGCCTGTTTTTGTACACCTTCAGCTCCACACATGGCAAGCTAAAAATGGCTTTAAATTTTTTAAAGGGTTGTAAAACAGCAAACAAACAAAGAATGCTATGAGACAGGACCCAATGTGGACTGCGAACCCGAAAATATTTACTAGGCGTCCCTTTACAGAAAAAATTTCCTGACTCCTGACAGGAAAGCGACCTGCTCTCACCCCCTCCACCGATTCTAGCAGAAATGTCCCCAGGAAATGTGCGCATCCTTGAGGCAGGCAAGGTGGCAAGGGACATCGGGGGACTCTAACTGACCAGGCTTGAGTCCTGTGACCCCTGGGTACTTGAAGGCAGGACAGGAGATCCCCCAAGAAAAAGCTGGCTGCAGTTCCCCAAAGAAAAGCAAAAAATTGGCTAAGCAAAACAACAGATACCCCGTAGGAAACAGATGGCACTCTCGAAAGAGGGCTATTTCTGAAGGTGGGGACGGTGGTGAGGGATGGAGAAGGCTGGGACTCACAACAGGGGAAACAGAGCCCTGAAGGGCTAGGGAAGGAACCAGCAACTAGATCTACGGGAGTGGCGTCTGTGACATTGGTCACAGGGCTGAAGGAGCAGGGAGAACACAGCAATGGCCCACACTGGAGCCCGACCTGACGTGACAGGGAGGAAGTTCACACTGTCCTGCCCTCCAGGCTGCCGCCCGTGCCTCCCAATGGCCAAACCCAACCAGGACCAGAGGCCATGTCCTAGTTCAGCCTCCCCGGCACAGAGCGTGGTGCAGAAGACTGGGTCGGAAGGAGCAAATGGAGAAAATGCAGACACAAAGTGCACGCAGAGAACAAATTTGTACTCTGATTCCTCTCGGGGCTGGCCTCACGGGCTCACTACCTGTGCGGTCATAGAGGCCTGGGCGTGGAAGGACCCACGCTTGGTCCCATGCTCTGCTGTCGCTGTCTTGAAATTCTTAATAATGTTTGAAGAAAGGACGCGTGGGAGGCTTGGTCGTTAAGTGTCTGCCTTTGGCTCAGGTCATGATCCCAGGGTCCTGGGATCGAGCCCTGTGTTGAGCTCTCTGCTCAGCAGGGAGTCTGCTTCTCCCTCTGCCCCTCCCCCCTACTCATGCTCCCTGTCTCTCTCAAATAAATTCAAAAATCTTTAAAAAAAAAAAGAAAGAGGGCGCCTGGGTGGCTCAGTCGTTAAGCGTCTGCCTTCAGCTCGGGTCATGATCCCAGGGTCCTGGGATCAAGCCACGCATCGATCCCTGCAGAGCAGGGAGCCTCCTTCTCCCTCTCCCACTCCCCCTGCTTGTGTTCCCTCTCTTGCTGTGTCTCTCTCTGTCAAATAAATAAATAATTAAAAAATATATATAATGTTCAAACAAGGGGCCCTGCACTTTCTTTTTTGCCCTTTGCTCCACCAATCTCATAGCCTTGACTCTATTCTTAGGACTGCGTGATTCAACCAGCCAGTCACTTTATCTCTTCTGACTTTCCAGTTTCCTGATCTATAAAATGATCTTAACAACATTTTCCTCTCAGGGTTGAAGAGCAAATGAGATTTGTATGTAAAGGGCCTGCTTGAGAGAGTGAGCCGTCAACAAAGACAATTTCTTTCCTTCCCCCAAAGTGCTCTTTCTCCCGTTTTCCTCAGGGATGGACTTTGGCAGCTTTAGGCGGGCAAGTGAGGAAAAAGCGTGCTCTAAAATGCAAGAAACAAGTCCGGATAACCCAGCTAGAAAGAGCACCGGCCTTATTTCAGGCCGTAAGCTCATCAGAAGGGAAGGAGTGACAGAGGAAGAGAGGGCTCATTGGTGGTTTTAGCTACTAGTCATTCAGAGATAGTTAGGAAAAAAAAAAACCAACCAAACAAACAAAAAAACCCTTAAAAATCCCCTAGTTCCCTTGCTTGATTTTGAGGAAGCTGAAGGTCATAAATATCAAAAAAACTTGCCCAAGGTCACAGACTTAGTGCATAGCAGAGCTGGACCTCAACACAGGACATCTAGGGCCTGGTTCAGTGAGCTCTAGACTGACTCCTGTTAAATTAATTAAACAAGGACACCATTAGTCTGTGAGGGTCTAATGCCATGGCGGCCTACATAAGCAAACCAAAAATCCAAGCCTGTAAATGCCTCAAGGTTACAAAATCAAAACGCTAAGGACAACCAATCACAAACAGGCAACTAGGCTTTAAGCTACAACCAATCAATAATTTCCTGTTTTTTGCTTCTGGCCACATTTTCTAGATAAGTCTTTCCCCTGGCTCCCGATGGCAGAGAGCTCCTGACCACTTCGGGTTTTGCATTGCCCCATTCAAATAGAGAAATGTTCGAATAAAATCGTAAAGCATTTAATATGCCTCGGTTTATTTTTTTTATACAGGTTTTTTTTTTAAGATTTTTACTTATTTATTGGAGAGAGAGAGAGAGAGGAGGAGAGCGCGTGAGAGACAGACCCACAAGCACGGGGGGGAGGGGTAGAAGGAGAAGCAGACTCCCCGATGAGCAGGAAGCCCTATGTGGGACTCCATCCCAGGACCCTGGGATCATGGCCTGAGGTGAAGGCAGATGCTTAACCGACTGAGCCACGCAGGCGCCCTCAGTTTATCTTTTAACACAACATACACTCGCACCAGACACTGGACATGGTTTGACTTAAATAGAAGGCTTGGGAATTATTACCAAATTTGTTGTGGTCCAAATAGTCCTTTACAATATGCCTTTTCTCCTTCCTCCACCCCTGAAATCTCCTCCCTCTTTCTTCCTCTGCACTTCCAATTTAAAGAAACTCAGGTATTGTGTTTTGTGTTTTTTTTCCCCCCTTAGGGACACATAATAGCATCACGGGTGTCACAGGCCTCCAAGTGAAGGGCCTCAGGACTGAGGAAGCCCACGGCAGGACGCCCTGAATACACCACAGCGCTTAATGGAATCTGGATGAAAATTTCATTTTCTGCACATAATGACTGGGTTTTAAAATATTCAATGTTTTGTGAGTCTCATTAAGGTGAAATAATTCTGTGCTAACTTGAGTCATAGATTTTCTACCTGCTTCTATTTCCTAAAGGCTTTTTACAATTCTCGTCAGAGTATTCTTTTTTTTTTTTCTTTTAATACAGAATTGTCTCATATCCCACAGAAAGCTTTAATCTGGTGAGGACAGTCTGTTTCTCCTGGCAACATCAAGGATACTAGATGAACAGGGTCAGCTGGGAAGTTTGAAGAGAAGCCTTGGTAACCTGTTAAACAAAGCTGGGAATTCTCTGAAGAATGTTGAGCAAAGATACTACAGTTTGAAGTGAATAGGAAGGGTTTTGTTCGCAGGCTCTGCCTTGCTGTTGAATTTAAAGAGTGTTCAGGCCCAGAAAAGATCATCAATGTCTTACTTGGAAATTAAACACATACACAAAAGGCTTCTTTACTGCCCATGTTGAGTTTTGCTTAACTGTAGAAAAGTTCATCAAGCCTGAAAATATGTATCTTTGCCTTTGATCCAAAGCAAGTGCAACAGAGGAACAAAGATATACCTTCTGTCTTTGGGAGAATGAATTGTCAAGGATTTTGCTTCAGAAAGATCAACAAAATACCCACATTTTCTGCAGAGTTAGATCTCCCAGTTTGGGCTATCCATTGCAAGTCGGGTCCTGTGTCTCCTTCGCGCTCGCCTTTATCCCTGGTCCACGTTTGTGACCTCAGGCGAGGCACTTAAGCTCTTTGTACCTTTATTCCTCCATTTGAAAATCAGGGATAATACTTGCTGCCTACTTAACCTCAAAGGGATATGCGAGGATTAGCCAGTTAAAGTTTGTCAAATGCTTGGAAATCAATGGAGGGAAAAATCTATATGCGTATAAAGTATTATTATCGTTCCCCTCTGTCTACCTTTTCTCTCTCTCCCTTTTGCTATCCTAGGAGACTTAGTGAGCATTACTTTAGGTCTTATTTTTGGTTGCTATTGTACAAAATAACCATCTCCTATTATTAAATGATTTGCTTGAAATAGGTCCTTTCTAAACCATCGAGGGAAGGTTTCCAAACCAAAGCATCCTAGACTGACTATCAAAAGGTCACACCTGGCAAGGTTTCCTTTGAGTTTATCTTTAGAATCCCATAGAGAGGAAAAATTTTAAGGCAAAATAGTATAATTTGGAAAAATTTGTCAATTAGTGATTCAAAGCTAGTGAAGAATAAAAACAAAGTCAATCTAGAGCCCTTGTTACAATCCTTAAAGAAATTCACCCTTTGACCAAAACAATAACAATACTTTATAGGTCACAAATATTGCCCCTCTGATTCTTACAACCACCTGTAAGATGAGTATAACACAATTTGGTCATACTAGACTCATTTTAGTTTCAAAAAATTGAGATGCAGAGAGCTTAAGTGATTTTTCCCAAAGTAGTTAGCAATGAGTGGCAATGCTAGGACTAGACTCTAAATTTCTGGATCTTTTGGTTCCAAGGGCAGTAGATTGTCCCACTACATCCTTTGATTGTGGCTCAAACGATGTTAAAGTCCAAATATTGTTGCTCTGATATTCCAATATGTGTGGGGTTTTTTTTCCCACACCGGCTGACAACTCCATTCTGACACCGTCTCCCTGGAGATAGCATCAGATCTCTACAACGTAAGCGTTCAGTCCTACAAGTCTGCCCCCTCACTTCAGATGCCAGGGGCAAGTCCGCTTCTGACAACCTGCTATAGCTCGGAGGTTCCCAAAAACTCCTCCTTTGGTTTGATTAATATACTAGAGCAGCTCACAGAAGTCAGAGAAACACTTTACTGACCACATTGCCAGTTCATAATAAAAGGACATAGTAGCTCAGGAGCTGCCAGGTGGGAGACTTGTATAGGGAAAGGTAGTGGGAAGGGGCAGAGAGCTTCCGTGCCCCTGCCACGCACGCCCCTCTCCCTGCATCTCCCTGTGTTTGCCAACCAGGAAGCTTTCTGATCCTGTCCTTTGGGGGTTTTATGGAGGCTTCAGTACATAGATACGATTGATTAAATCTTTGGCCTTTGGTGATTGAACTCAATCTCAGCCCTTCTCCCCCTCCCTGTAGCTGTAATCACCTCTAATCACCTGGTTGGTTCCCCTGGCAACCAGCCCTCATCCTTTGGTTACTTAGGGCCTTCCTAAAAGTCACCTCATTAACAAAAGACATCTTTACTGATGTCATCACTTAGGAAATTCCAAGGGTTCTAGGAGTGCTGTTCCAGGAACAGTGGACAATAACCAAACATACATTTCCTATTATAAATTACAGTATCACAGGTATCCTTTACTTTCACAGACCATTTGAACTTGTGCAACATATCTAATCTGATGAAGAACCTGCGGACAGGCTGGAAGAGAATGCCCTTTCCCAGACCACTTCCTCTGTGCTGTGGGATCACATGATGCCAAGAGCTCACTCGCTCATTCTACCCATGCTGTTGCTCTGCCATGTCAGGTGTGGAGGAAGCAACCAGCCTATCAGGAATAAGTGGTAGGCCCTAACGCAGAGATGGAAAATAGCTATCGTTGTTAAAAAATAAAATTCAACTAAGTAAATCTTAAAGATCTTATTAGCTTTATTCAACAAGTCATGAGTCAGGCAGCATCCAATATACCAGACAGAAAGGAGCTCCGTGGAGATGTATAAAATGAAAGATTTTTAGAGGCAGAAGGGAGCAAGATCAAAGAAGTTATACTAGGCAAAAAAAAGGATTGGTTATTGTGAAGTTACTTTCTTTAGAAGATGACAGGGGTCTATCAAGCATTTTACTTAACTAGTGCTCATCAGGCAATTGCTGATTGACTGGTTTAAGATTCCATTTTTGGGAGAGCTGAAACTATAATTAAGCCTCAGTTTGGACACATGGAGCTTAGCATAAGCAACTCCATTTTGGGCCTGTTGTTTTGTTTTTAATATCATCTTGTGGGATAACGAATGTTGTCTTATGCTGACCAGATCCCTCTTTCAGAACCAAGGTCATCATTCCCCCAGATTCTGGGGAACTCTTGGCTAAGTTCCTCTCCAATAACTTGCAGCAGTCCAAGAGAATTGCCCCCACCAAGGTCACCCTCTCTTCCTTGTGGCAAGATGTTTAAGTTGGCGGGGTGGTGGTGGGGGGCATCGTTTGTGAAGGTACACTACCCCTGCCTCAGGGCAGGACAACGTCAAAGGACTGTCTGATGTTCCAGAACTCCTCTTAAACTTGGTTGGGGCCTTTGTTGTAATTTCATGACAATTCAATTTCTTCCTCGTCCCAGCCCTTTTCCTCTCTCACCTCTTAAAGGTTATTGTTCCTGAGAGCACTCTCTCAATAAACCTCCTGCACACAATTCTAAGAATTTCAGAACCTGTTTCCTAGGGAACCTGACCTGCCACAGATGGTACCAGAAGGGGCTCAAGAAAGCAGATTTCAGCCAGCTGGCAATGATGACTCCCTAACTGGTGGGAGATGAAGCATTAATAGCCCTTATCATGTACTTTTATGATCATTAAAACTTTCATTAAAACTTTCACCAGTGGTGAATTGGGATGGGATACTGATGGAAGCCAATTGTACCAGCAAGTACAATATTTCTGGCATTTGAGAGTTTTGTGGTAAGTAGTAATTATAAGGACTTTGGAACTGGCCCCTATTGCTAGGGACCATCCGTGCATTAGAGGATGTCAATGAAAGGCTGAAGGCAACTAACCACCAATATAAGCAAAGTGTGAACTCTAGAGGGCCTCCTTGGCAACATTTAAAGAGATTCTCATCTTCAGCATGACAGCAGGGCCAAGATTTAAGTATGAGAGTAGTGGAGTTCCATGGAGTTTGAAATTTCACCTTGGCAAGTCTCCTACACTAAGCTCATGGCCCTGTTTGGGAGGGAGGGGTACCCTGAGATTCAGGATTAAGACTCTAAACCCTCAGATTCCACTGGACTATCTGGGCCTAGAAGAAAAGGGGAGGTATTCTTTTATATCAAAGGCTCAGTCTTCCTTCTTAGTTGAAGATGATGCAGAAGACTCTACCTTGCAAGGTAACATGCACCCCTCATAATCTACCCTGTCTCCTCTTATAATCACCAGAAGAATAGTTTAAGGTCAAGTCACAATGTAACCCAAATGGGGAAGTTCTGGGATCACAAATTGAGGAAAGGGATTATATATCTAAGGAGCTGAAGGATCTAGCCAACATTTACTGGCAAGGGACAGCAGAATGAATGGACTGGATTCTTGGGGGAGCTGGATTAAAGGGGATGGAATGTAAAGTTGGATGAAGACAAGTTTATAGATACTGGAGCACTTGCCCTTGATGCAGGATTTAAGATCCTAGTAAGAACCTCTGGAGACATGCCAACACTGCTGTGGCCAATGATGGAGGAAGGGATGGAAAGGCTGAGGGAGAATGGGCATATTGGCATGGCTATATCATGCAATGTCAGAAAACCCATTAGCTTATTGTGTTCTGTGAGAGACTTCAGAGGACCTTCCATTTACCAAAGAAAATGGGATTCTCTGGGGACACCAGCATTGTCATTACCTTTGTGGTGGCTGACCTTTATAGACCAGGACTGATTTTGGAGGAGTCTATTGCAGAACTGGCTCTCAGATAGCAAAATGCTGATAGATTCCTGAAAAAAATAGAGTCCAGTTGGTAACACTTAACTATCAAAAGTAAAGTGAGCTCAATTATTGTAAAGAGTGGCAAGGTTGGGGCAAGGAGGCATGACTCATATAGTGCTATGGAGATTGTTAATGGAATACAGCATTTCCAGGGTCAAGACAGAATGATCAGGCAACAGTTATTTCTCAATCTATACAACAAAAAGAAACAAAGGCTAAGGGCTACTGCCCCAACAAAATGTCAAAATCCCTTCTAAGTTTCTGGATCTGATCTAGTTGTCAACCCAGAGCCCATCAACTGAAAGAAAGGCTGGGTCTCATGAAAATAAAAAGGACCCTGCAAGATCATGGCAAGTACTATTGTAATGATTCTCCCAGTCCTTCTCCAGAGGGATCTGCCATCACCTGCCTGGGAACACTGTACTCGAGGAAGGCGAATGAATACTTAAACATTTCAAGAATTGTGTGTTGACATGGATACCCGGTTCACAGTAGGCCAGCTGAGCATCAGGTCCATAAACTCTTGGTCATTCCTCCAGTCCCTGAATATACAACTGGAATAAGGAGCTGACAGAACATCTATATTAGTCCCTTAGTCTTTGGTATTTACCACACTCTCCCTGTTTAATTCACTAGTCTTGTACCTACAAAAACCTGATTGATCCTGCAGTAGTAAGACAGTGGACCACCACAATCAATCAAGTGGTAGCCCCAATTATAGCTGCTGTACCAAAAGTACATCTTTGCTGGAGCAGATTAGTATGGTTTCTAGTACATGGCATGTAGCCACTGATCCGCATATAAGATAAACAATAGTATCTACTTAAGGTCTTACCCCAGGGCTAAATTAGCTCTCTCCCTCTCCCATAATATAGTGACGGGTCTGTTTGGGCATTTCAGAGAACCAGACATATGTCCTTTTTGTTGGTGACATCATGCTAATCAGGTCAAATAAGCATGAAGTGGCAAGTATTTTGGAGGCCTTGGTAAGACACATGAGCTGCAGAAGGTGGGAGATGTATTTAATGAAGATCCAGGGAGCTAGCACATCAATGACATTTTCATCGGTCTAGTGACTTGGGGCATGCCAAGACATCTTCCAGGTAAAGAACAAAACATTGCATATTGGCCTTTCTACTGCTGAGGAGGGAGCACAAAGCCTGGTAGACCTCTTTAGGTTCTGGTTGTAGTGCATGTTTGGTAGTAATGCTCTCACCAAATATTTATTGCTCTGTTCAAAACAGAGTGATAAACAGTAATTATTTTATTCATAGTTTCCGTGAGGCAGGAATTGAGGAAGGTCTCAGGTGGGTGGATCTGACTTGGGTCTCCCATGTATTTGTAGTGAACAGTGGTTGGACTTAGAATCGTGGTTCGGGGGTGGCAGAGTGGGGGTAATGGAGGGGATAGTAAGAGGGAAGGGAGGGCTGGAATAGCTGGGACCTAGCAAACCTCTCTCTTTCTCCCTCTCTTCATATAGTCTCAGCATATTTCCAGTCTCTCCATGAAGACTAGGCTGGGCTTCCTCACAGCATAGTGGTTGGTTCCAAAAGCATTCTTCCAAAAGCAGAAGGCCAAGTAGAGGGGCACCCGGGTGGCTCAGCCAGTTAAGCGTCCAACTCTTGATTTCAGCTCAGGTCATGATCTCAGGTTCATGAGATCAAGCCGTGTCAGGCTCTGAGCTCAGCAGGGAGTCTGCTTGAGATTCTCCCTCTGCCCCCTCCCCCTGCTCATGCTCACTCTCTCTCACTCTCAAATAGATAAATAAATACATAAATAAATACATAAAATCTTTTAAAAAAAGAAAAGAAGGCCAAGTAGAAGTTGCATAATCTTTTCTAAGCAAGTCTCAAAAATCATGCATTACTTCTGTTGCTCCCTATTGGTTCGAGCTGTCACAAACTCCCACCAGGATTCAGGGCAGGGGACATAGACACCACCTCTTGATGGGAGGAGTGTCAAAGGATTTGGGGATCATGTTTTTAAGATGCCACACTGTGATAAATTGAAATTAGCATCAATTTTAGAGAAGCCTGGGCATGGGTGTTGGCTGTGCCGCTATCTACATGTGGATTATTTGTAATTGAAGTAGAGCTGACACACAATGTTGCATCTGTTTCAGGCGTAGTGACTCTGGATGTTATGCTATGCTCACCCGGGTGTCAGCACACAGTGCTATTACGGTACTGTTGCTTATATTCCCCATGCCGGATTTTTTTCTTTTTGCTTTAGTTTCTTCAACAGCAACATGGAGGATAGCAATTCTTTTTTAGTCAAATTCCATTGGATGCAAGGAATAGAGACTCACTCGTGTTACCGAGGGTTGCCAGGAAAAACCAAACCAAGGGTAGGAATGGCGGCTGCCCCAGAAATGGAAATGGAGGTCACTGAGTCCCACTCTAGTCCTCTTGTATTTATCTGACTTGGCTACTCTTTTCTTTTCAGTTTTTCCCTCCTCCTCCCTGCTTACCTTCTGCTCTCTCTGTCCTTTCCTTATCACTTCTCACGATTCCTAGTTTTTGCTCTCTTAGAACTTGGGCTAGCATCACACTCTTCTCTCTACATCAAGACATTTCGACATTAGCTCTTGCCACTGTCTTACTCTTTAGGAATTTACCGGTTCAAATTCCTAGGAGTGTGATAATTTTCTGGTCTCAGAGTGGATTATCTGTTTGGGTCACTTTTCTTGTTCTCTTAGCAACCACTCTTGTACGAAGAGACACTCAGCCCTTAACAGTTTTACCCTGGAGGACAAGACAGTCAATCGTCAGTCATGGTTACATATTCATCAGCATAGTCCAGTACAGATGTTGACCTCCAAGATTGTGGTGTGGATCAATCAGCATAAGAAAAGTAAAAGAGAGTGTAAAATATACAGTTATTTAAGAAGATGTGATATTATGTTTTATTGTATTCTTTTAAAGATTTTATTTTTTAAGTAATCTCTACACCCAACATGGGGCTCGAACTCAAGGGAGTTGCACGCTCTAGCAACTGAGCCAGCCAGGCGCCCCTATTATGTTTTAGACATACATTCAAATGTATCCCCAGATTCATTAAGAATCAATACATCAAGTTAATATCCTAATTTTCTAGCAGATATATTTACAGATTAATGTTTTGTTTCCATAAATGATGCCTGCAAGTGTGCTTCCCCAACACCAGCTACGTGCTAGCTATGTCAGGATCTCTGAGTTGAAACAGCTTCTTTCAAGTTTCAAGAAGTTAGGTATGCAAATGAATGCCATGCTAATATATAGATTTTAGCATTGTATCTCCTTGGGTTCTCTTTAAAAGGGGGGAAACAGATATTATTCTTCGTTTGGTAATAAAGCATTGAAATGCATCTGTTTCTAACTGCATATGGTGTCTGCTCAAATCTGTATTGGAAAATTACACTGTAAATGCTTTGTAGGCTTTTTTCCCACTCATTCTCAGTCTCACACAGTCTCTCACTTCTTAATCAATTCCTATTTTCTCAACATAGACTGCATTGCCACCAAGCTATCAAATAATATATATATATATATTTTAGAACTCAGAATGAAAAGAAAAAACTTAGCCAAACAAACAAGTGTGGAACCTTCTGTACCTGCACCATCACACTAGGCCTGCATCCCTCTGCCAGTGGTGGCTGAAATTCAGATAGGCACCCAATCCGCTGATTGCAATTCTTTAATTCAAGATTTAAAAAAAAATCTAAAATGAATTTCCTTTCCCTTGTCTTCAGGAAAGCCCGCAAATACCAAATCCAATTATGAGAGAGATTTAATTTCCCTTTTGGTATATGACACAGCACAACAATGATCTGTGGATGTTTAAAGAAAGTCATAAAGAAGAATTCTCCTGGTTCACACCAGATAAAGTCCCCATGAAATGATGCCTCGGTTGGCGTCATCTGCTGACATTCATGCATGATTCAGCACCTCTAGACAACAATTTGAGGGAATCTGTTTTTCCAGTACAAGCCAGACTCTGTCTTTTTGCTAGAAACGGAAAGGATCAGAATTCCCAGCTTTTAAGGCTGGCTGCCTCCCGTGACACCCAGCACCCAGAAGCAATCCAGAGACTCTTCTGGGTGTTTCTCTGCGCGCTGCTCCGTAGCATCCCAGCAATGGGGCATCCAGGCGATTGACGGATTTCTCACTTGTCCTCTGGCTGCATCTGCATCTGCTGAGACAGCCTCTGTGTTTATATGCGTGATTAGGCTGAGAATTCTTGGGTCAACCACCCACAGATTGTATCAAAAATGATCAGTCTTACTTGACTGTCTTAACATTTTGGCTATTTTAGTTGTTAAGGCAACCAGATCTGATGAAGTATTCACTCATCAATTTGATGTTCGACAATCATCTGTCATGGTTCTGAAGTTGGAGGGGGAAAAAAGAATAATAAAAATCAACTGTCAAAACAGTTAATCCGAAACAGTCAAATCTGATCATGGTTTTCTTCTTGACACCAGAGAGCATTGCTTCTCCTTTCCTTCCCACCACCCCCCTCACCTCCCCTTCTTCTCCTGAGATCTGTCCCTCCCACAAACAGTTTCTTTCCTCCAGTTATGTTGATGAACAGCAGAGAAGGGAGATATTTTAGGTTCACAAAGGCTTACATTTTCCTAAAAGACTTCTGTTTCCTTTGTTTTGATGTTTGATGATTTTTTTTCTGTTGAATAGTCCTGAAAGGACAGATACATTGAATGTATGGAGAATGTTTATCTTAATGGAAAATTTAAGCAGCAATGTCCTTTGCTTTCCCTTTCAAGATGAATTTTCCTTTTCGGGGAGCACAGCTCCAAAGCCAGGGACAGGCAGCTGGCTTGCACAGTCCCTTCCTGTCCCTGAGCCTGCTCCAACCTTCTTGGAACAGAACAGCTCCAAGTCTGGCCCTGGTGTGGGATGTGGCTGGCTTTCCAAGTTGGGAAATGTGTTAGTAATTACTTTTTACTGCCGTCTTTATTTGAATTTCCAGACTTCTCCCCCCTTCTCTCAGCCTGTTTTTCTCCACCCAGCTTTCCACCTCATTCTGACTGCTAATTTAACCCTGGCTGCCTTCCTCCAGAAACATTTGACCTTGTGCAAGAACTTGGCATGAATTTCTCTCCTCCTACTTCCCCAGAAGGGAAGCGCTGGGCTAGGATAATTAGCATCAGCAGGCAGCTCTGCCCGACCACCAGCCTGTGTCCTCTGGGTTCCACCCCGTTCAACAGTAGCCCCCTTTTTCTGGGCAAAAGGGCAGTGGCCAGTAGTTGCCAGTTGCCAGGAGACCTTGTTTAACATTTTGCCTCAAGATGGTGTTACCAGGGATGTCGACTTAGCCAATTAGCTCCTTTAATGAAGCAACCTGTAGGGGAAAAAAAGCAGAAGCATGGAAACCTCTGTAGGTCACATATCCCTTCTTCAGATTTGAAAGAATTCTACTGGTTTTTCTTATCAAGAAAGGTTATTCTGTTTCAACTGATAATCTAGAAAGGTTTATATGGAAACTAAGATTGTTTAACCTGCTTAACTTTACAATCACTAAAGAAATGCCCAGTTCTTTCTGTTGGTAAGCTGATTACATACACTTTTATCTCCCTATTAATTAAGTCCCTAAGGACAAATACCGGGTATAGTTTCATAACTGAAATACCAGCATATATGTACTTGAAAACAATGCTACTTCGGTCCTTGAAAATGGTCCACAATTCCACATTCACTCATTCAGTCCCACCTTCCCTTATTACACTGAATGAGCAAGGTTTGTGATATATGTTTGTGAATGTATACTATTGGAGTTTATAGAATAGGACTATCTTTGTAAAATGACCCGGCTTATAGGGATTCAGTAGAGAGCTGCAGATCAGTTGGGTGAAGATGGTGGTAGAAATCATAGACAGGGACATTGACAATACTCAAAGTAGCACATTCTATACAACCTGGCCTATGAAGTGCAAGAGACATAGTACAAGATACATATATTTTGTACATATGTACAAAACACATGCAACAAAATTGTGGATACCCATCCTATCCCTCTGTTTACTGGCCAGGGGGAGGTAGCAATTGTATGCATGGGCCCAAGGGGTGAGACCTCTGCGTATTAGGAGATGCACATCCAGACATGGGATTTCTCCCTTTTGTTGCCACCTCTCAGATTAATGAGAACTGGCACTGTTTTCCAACAATGAGATTCTTCTTGCCCCCACTGAAGAGGACTAGTTCCTTAATTAAGCTTGGATTTTCAGTAATGAAGTACACTACATATGGCCAAAAAGAGGATGTGAAAGCAAAAGCATGCGGCTCTGGAGCTGAAGCCCTGGCTTGAGCTGTGGGCCTGCCAAAATATTTTTAATAAGGCAAAATCTTGACTGTTATACAAATATTCAAAGAACACATGGCAAAATTCATTTGCCCTATTAATGAGGGAAGCAGAAGGATTGCAAAACTGGTTCAAGAATTGGAAGGACTAAAACTGTATCTATAGATAGAAAGATAGATTGAAATGATCTTTGGAATTACATTTCATACTGGATATGGAAATCATTTGCACTTTCATGACAAAGATTCAGAAGTTAGGAGGGGCACCTGGCTGGCTCAGTCAGTAGAGCATGTGACCCTTGACCTTAGGCTTGTGCGTTCAAGCCCCACATTGGGCGTAGAGCTTACTACAAAACAAACAAACAAACAATTCACAAGTTAACCTGTAACTTCACAGAGTCTGGTAGTAATCAATAGCAAATAGCAAGTCAAACAAAGGTACATACTCCTAGAGAACTAATACTTTGTGGGCTCCACTTAGATAAAGCTCCAGTATGATATCAAAGGACACACAGGCATCTGTTTGCCTTATTTGCAGGATTGGGGTAATTCTTCCAAACAGGACTTAAGGTAAATTTTACCTCAGCTCTCTCAACTGCAATGTCTTTATTTAAAAATCAAGAATAAGAACACCTACCTTACAGGATTGCTGCAAGACTTAAATGAAATTATATATCTAAAGCACACCCCACAATACCTCCATAAATGATAATTCCCTTTAATCCATCTATTCTTTTTATTCCAAATTAACTGACATTTTGCCAATCAGATCTCTTTCAATTGGCCCTTCCATATATTATTACCAAAATAATGATAATTGATAGTTATAATGATGACCCTGAAATTCTTTATAGCCTTCTGTGTCATTACAGTTAAAAGTATGTGTTCAGCATAGTATTAAAGCTAAGTGCAATTTATTATGTTCTACTTTTTAAAAAGCTCATTATCCGTGAACCTTGACTCAGTTAAAACAAAATATCCAGTTAACCAAAACCATATTTTCCAGATCATTAAGCATAAAGGAAAATTCTAACTAGTATTTTTACCTGGAACACCAATTTGAATCCAGAAGTGCTTGTCTTAAGTGGTAGATTTGAACAAACGCCCTCTAAATTTTCTTCCAACTCAAAGATTTTATAATAAGTAGAAAAAGATACCTGAGAAAAAATAATATGCACAAGGGAGAAAGCCCATGATTTTAGTTCTCAGAAAAAATACAATTGTATACTAAATATAATAACTGTGGGGATGGTATTTTTATTTCTTTAAAAACATGTCATTAGGGACAATTTCAAATATATAGAAAATAATAAAACAGATACCCACCACCCAGATTTAACACATCTTACTGTTTGTCATGTCTCTTAGAGATTTTTTAAATAAAAAAAAAAAAAAGGTAACAACTACATTCCTCTCTTCATCCTCCGATCTCTCCCTTTGCCCACCTCCTACCCCCCCAAAGATAATCCTATCCTGAAGTAGATCTATATCCTTATGGCAACACTGCACACCCATAACAGCATACAGCATTATTTTGTGAGAGTTTAGACTTTACTCAAGTGGTATCATATGTTATGTGTCATTTTTCGGTTTCTCTTTTTTTTTTCCACTCAACATTGGGTTTTTAAACTTTATCTGTATAGATACATCGAGATCTACTTTACTTTGTATTCCAAAATGTAATTATCCTACAACTTGTTGAACTATTTCTTTACTGAATTATTATCTCCAATTTTTTGCTGGAATGACTGCAAAATCTATCTTGGTATATACAAAGAGTTTCCTCGATTATAAGGAACGTACACTTTCTACCTTAATAGATATTGCCAAATTGCCCTCCAAAGGGATTCTACTGATTTCTATGTCTACTAGCATGAATATTTTCCTACGATTATGGACATTTGAATTGCCTTTTCAAAGAAGTGACTGGTCATAAGCTGTGCCCATTTTTCTATTGGATTGTTTCTTTTTCATAATTGATTTGTAAGTGTGCGTGTGTGTGTGTGTAAAATCCTTTGATGGTTATATGCATTAAAAATATTTTCTTCTATTATAGGTTTGTATTTTTACTTAGTTTATATGATATATATTCTTTTAACTTGAATGTCGTCAATTTCTCTCTCTTGAGGGGCAGCATAGAGCAGTGACTCTGGAGCCAGAATGCCCGGGATCACCTCCCACCTGTTCCATGTACTGTGCATTCAGGTTGGGGTAGTTAATAGGATCTCCATGCCTCAGTCTTTTATGAAGATCATAAGAATAACTGCCTCATGGGGTTCTCATGAGGATCACATGAATTAGAATATACAATGGACACAGAATATTGTGTAGGACATCAAATAGCACAACAAATTTTGGCTTATTGTTACTATTTTACTGTGTGGTTTGTGCTTTATGTCTCACTTAAGAAATATTTATATGCCCTGATAAAAAAATATTAAATTTTCTATTAAAAGTTTTAAAATGTTGCTTCTACATTGATCCATCTGAAATTTATTTTTAGCTGTGTTATGGGTAGGAAGTATAGTTTTTCCTCACATGAATAGTCCTTTTTTTAACAGTTATTTATTGATAGCTCATCTCTACCTCATAATGCTACCTCTGTCATGAACATCTCAAATATAAATGGCCTGACTATGGGTTCTTGATTTGTTCTCATGGTCTGTTTGTCAATACTATGGTGCTTTAATTGCTGTAGTTTTATAGAACACCTGCAGATATGGCAGTATGGGTCTTTCCTCCTTATTCTTTTTCCCAATTGCCTTGACCAATCCTGGCCTTTTCTCTTCCATGTGAATTTTACAATCAGGTTGCCAAGGTCTATGAAAAATCCCACTGCTTCCCTTTGATTTTGAGGAAATTTTAATTACAAAGCTGGAGTTCATCCTAAGAAAGTTCATTTGTATGATAAGTATGTTAAGAAGAATGAGCTCTGGACTAAAATTTGAAGATTTGGGTTAGAATACTTAACTATATAAGATTCTTTGGGTAAGTCCATTTATAACTCAGGGCTTCAGTTTCCACACCTGTAGAAGAGGTTGGCCCATGATCATACAATAGCATACCTAGAACAATACCACTCAGAAAGTAATTCCTAGAACAGTTGCCTCAGCATCCCCTGGGAGCTTTATTAAAATTGCAATTAGAATCAGAATCTCTGAGGATGGAGCCCAGGAGTCTATGTTTAACAAGTGTCCCAGGTGATTTTTACATATTGTGTGATGGTTAATTTTGTGTCTCAACTTGGCTAGGCCATTGTCTCCAGATATTTGGTCAAGCAATATTTTAGATGTTTCTGTACAGGAATTTTTTTTTAAGGAATATTTTAGATGAGATTAACATTTAAATATATAAACTTGGAGTAAAGCAGATGACCCTCCATAATGTGGGTGGGCCTTATCCAATCAGTTGAAGGACTTAATAGAAAAAAAGACTGACTTCCCCCTAGGAAGAGAAAATTCTACCAGCAAACCATCTTTGGACTCAAACTGCAACTCTTCCATGGGTCTTAGATCTGCCAGTACACCCTGCAGATTTTAGACTTGCCAAACCTCCATAATCACGAGTCAATTTCTTAAAACAAATCTCTCTCAGATAGATATAGATATAACTCTCTGTATATTATATGTTATTTATATCTCTTTCTCTTATTGGTTCTGTTTCTCTGGAAAACCCAAAATAATACATGTGGTAAAAAGTCTGAGAAGCTCACCCTCCAAAGCACCTAACATAACTCCATTCTTTTATGTATGATTTGTCCAGATTCACCTGTTTGTGAAGAGCTATGTCTATAATGTAGGTCACAGGACATCCAGTTTGATGTGTTTTCTGCTGTGCTGTGCTTGTTAAGGAAAACACATTGTCAAGAAAATAAACTATTTACGCTGAGTGGGTGAGTTAAGGAGAGCAGAAATTTTATTTTCACTGCGAATTAATTTGAGTTCCATTTAAAAAAGGAGCCCACCTGGTAATTCATTTATAAATTTCTATCTGCCTGACAGAAAAAGCAGCAGCAGGGAACTGAAATATTAGGGTTAAAGACCATTTAAAGCTGAATCATACATGAAAATAAAGTATCTCTGAAATAAAAATCAAAGACAATATAAGCTACTTCTAGCAAAATATTTTATTACCCTATACAATTGAAAACATGCGTGTGTAAAGTGGGGCCGTAGACATAAGTGTGGACAAAAGCTGTGTATGCTCATCACTTGGGCCTGGAAAGCATTCTGTGGGAGAAATTAGCCACCCAGGCCCTGGGGGTGTGAGAGACGCATATCCCAATAAAGGGGGAATGAGTAAACACAGCTCTAGATTTCATCCACTTCCTAGTGACATACCCTGACATTGGGAGAACAACACAAAAGGATCTAGGGTTAGATCATAGGAAAAATTTCCATAGTGTAAGCACTTCGAGATAATGGAATGTACTCTGCATGACCCGAATCTAAATTCCTACCCAACAAGCCGGTGACCTTGGGATCTCTACCGGGTCCAACACTTTATGCTTCTAAATGTAGGAACCCATCGCTCTCAGAGAGATTTTGCTGACTTGCACTCAATAATGGATCAGGCCTAAGCGAGTAATCAGTGGATTTAGAAAAGGGGAAACAAAAAAGAGCATCTTTCCGATCAGCAGATCTGTTTTCTCCCTGTGTGAAGCACAAAATACACAAAACCATGACTACTTCTAACAACAGGGCGAGTTTACAGAAAGTGGAAACTAATCCTCTCATGTGGAATATAAGCTTGGACACACAGACATTTATAACCCTTTATCTCGACTGAGAAGTCTTTGGTGCTTTCAAGTGGCTCTGAGTTGTCTGAGGTTGACCTGGGGGCTCGTTAGAAATTGAGCATCTCCTCCGGCATCACTCTTGCTCGGGTGGGGAGCCTGCATTGAGGCAGTGGGGGAGGCGCCAGGAACGTTACATGAATATTTATAAGACAGAATGTATTAATAGAGCTTAAAGAACCCCATCCCCAACCTTCCCAGAGACAAAAGAAATGTCCAAGGGAGATAACAGACTAGAATTTTTTAAGCTACTGATATTTTAAAATCTATTATTTTTAAATGGCACCTCTCCTCTCGGCATCTGAACGAGGAATTTCAAATACACACTGCCCATTCCCTGCCTTTATCAGCTGTCCTCTTAGGGACCCTGTTGGGAAACTTTCTTTTGAGTTTATCAGCCCCAATTCTCTAAAGAGAAGCCGGTATGTTTCAGAAATGCATATGCTCTCATTAAAATAGCTGTCCCTTCTCCCAGAGTACCTTCCATAAAAGCAGTTTAATTCTCTACCCAAAATGTAGTTCAGCCTTTATTCTGCAAAGCCAATTTGTTTATGTTTCCAAGTTCAATCACAGTCTATTTGTAAAACCTATTTAGAATCAGAGTCACATAGCCAGAAATGATCATGCTCTAATTTCCTTATTAAAGAGATTCTTGTTGCATCTGGCAGCTTGATTTGACTGCTCCCAGGGTCTGGAGCGACATGTTCTTAACCTCCTTTCCTGACTTTATTCTTCATTCCTTTTGTGCACCCCCCCCCCGCCGCCCCCAAAATGCAAATATCAAGCCAGAGAGGAAGAGTTCTTGACACCGTTGCTTAGATGGAGGAAATAAGAGACTGCCACCTTCTTACCTGTCAAGACATGAACAAGATTGAGCTACTCATAATATCTGCAGGAGAGGAAGGAAGGAAATGTCCACAAAACACACCGTGACAAGAAAGAGGCTTTAGGATTCGGGAAAAAGGTTGATTATTTCAAAGGACTTGGAATGGTATTTTCTGGACAATTGAAGCAGAATTAAAGCCAAAAGCCTTTGCAGCATTTGAGAAATCCACTTTTTCTCACAAAATTTTCTTTATAAAATATGTGAATCCATCTTCTTGACATAGCAAGGTACATCTTTTTTGAGGTTATTTAACAGTTCTCTAACAATGCAGTGTCTTGAAGTGTCTCTGTGTCTGTATCAGTCAGTGAAATCTTACTCATCCTTTAAAGTCTGGTTCAAATGTTATTTTGTGAAGCTCTCCCCCATGTCTCACTGTTTTCTTAATGTAACCCAGTCATTTGTTATGTATAGTATTATAGATTTCACTAGTCTAAGCCAAGGATGCTATGGAAACTGCAAAGATGCTCCCATCTTGCTTGTAATGGTGGTTAAAATAATATCATATCATAAGATGCGCCCTATACTAGATTATCAATTGCTCAGAGACCTTGCCTTCCAAGTCTCTCAAATTAAACTAGACTGAGAAGCAACACGGTCTACTAATAAGTGTCAAATAAATATGTAAAACTCGTCACTCAGCACTAAGCTTACAGAGAATCAAGCAAAATAACATGTTCCAGATCTTTGAATTGGACAATTCGACCCCTCCTTGAGGTCATGTAATAGTTTTTATGAATATCCAATCTCATACAAGCTCTTCACTCATGTTTCCAAATCTCTTTGGGATTCCTCCATCATACACCCACCCTTTGTTTTTCTTTCATCTACTATTGAAATACTACCTCCTCCATAAATTTTCTTAAAACATACTCTGCTCCATCAATAGATGAATGGATAAAGAAGATGTGAGGGGTGTGTGTATGTGTGTGTGTGTGTGTGTAGTTCAGCCAAAAAAAGGATGAGATCTTACCATTTGCAGCAATATGGATGAACCTAGAGGATATCATGTTAAGTGAAATAAGTAAGACAGAGAAAGACAAATACCATATGATTTTACTTATCTGTGGAATATAAAAAACAAAGCAAATGAGCAAATAAACAAAAAAACAGAACATACCTATAAATACAGACAAAATGAGTGGAGAAGAGTGGGAGATACAGGCTTCCAGTTACAAAATGAGTAAGTCATGGAAATAAAGGTGCAGCACAGGGAATATAGTTAATGATATTAGAGTAGTGTTGTGTGGTGGCAGATGGTAGCTATGTACAGAGTTGTTAAATCCTATGTTGTACAGCTGAAACTAATGTAACATTGTGTGTCAACTACATTCAAAAAAAAAAAAAAGATGCACACTTGCTAATTGCCCATCCAATATTCATTCATCTTCCCCTTTTCTCCTTACCAACTAAATCTTGAATTTATTAAAGGTTTATGTGTCCAATTTAAAACAACTTTCCAGACTCCCAGCAATTAGGAATGGCCATATAATCCAGTTTTGGCTAACATGATTAAAGAGAAATTCACTGGGTACAACTCATAGAAACTTTTCAGAGGCCATTTCAGCTGGTGTGCTCTTAGCCACTTTACCTTGGTTTTCTTCTTCTTCTTCTTCTTCTTCTTCTTCTTCTTCTTCTTCTTCTTCTTCTTCTTCTTCTTCTTCTTC
>NW_023270268.1:101929561-101960381 GCF_011800145.1 Mirounga leonina
TCTTCTTCTTCTTCTTCTTCTTCTTCTTCTTCTTCTTCTTCTTCTTCAGATTTATTTATTTGAGAGAGAGAGAGAGTGGAGGGAGGGGCAGAGGGAGAGAGAGAATCCTCAAACAGACGCCCGCTCTGAGCATAGAGCCTGATGCAGGACTCAAACTCATGATCCCACATCATGACCTGAGCCAAAACCAAGAGCCTGACTGAGCCACCCGGGTGTCCCTCTTTTCCCCTTCTTCTTGCCTAAGACCTAGACTTAGTGTCTGGAAATATAGCAGCCATGTACAATGTTAAGGTAGATGAAATAGTAAGAATAAAAGAATCTGGACCCTTGATGACATTGCTGGTTCATGCCTATCTTGGACTGCCAATTCTGATCTTCCCTGGCATGAGACCAGTATAATCTTTTCCTGTATAAGCAACCTTTCGTTGGTCTTCATTGCTTGCAGCGGGAAGCAATCCTGACAAGTAACATCCTTCTTAGCCAACGGAGAGGCCCAGAGTAAATCTGCCTGAGACTTTACTTGTCCAAACACACAACTCCTACAGCTCATAGATCAGTCACCCCCCACACCCTCCCCTTACAACAATGCTTAATAGGCATTTCAGAAAACCTGGCAACCTATATCAATGAAATTCCCAGAGATTATCGAGCCCTCTCATTTTTAGCCATTTTTTGGATTGCCAAATAAAATATTTTTGCTTGCTAAATCTAGCAACCCTACCATTTTTGGGGGAAAACTATCTAAAATGCTTTACATGCTTTCCAAATATCTTGAACATTTTGTAATTTTAATATTTGCTGCATGTTTCTGTGATTATAACATTCTGCTTTCTATACAATGTTCTTTATTAATGTTTACTCATGTGTTTCCCCTATATTAAATGGTTTCAATCTGCTCAGTTGATGTTTGTATGCACACGCACGCACGCACACACACACACACACAAACACACATTTTTCCCTCTTGCCAGTTGGCACTGCTTTAACTCCAGAACGCCTGGCTATGGCGTCTTGACCCTGCCTATGCAATTTACTCTTCCACATCTGCTTTTAATGTGACTATGTTAGGATTTTGTCTAAAATAAAAAATAAATTCTAATTATTTAAAGGACAAATTATCAATAAAAATGACCGACTCCGTGATATTCATTTTGACTACTTGGAGAAATGCTTCTGGCCTCCTGGTTCTTGACTGTGTTTGGTTACAATACCTGTATACCCAAATGATCTCTCGATAAGAGAAGTGTTACTATGTAACATTGTCTCTTCAAATATTTGCCCATTTTCTGTGTGTGTAGATGCATGTACAACCCTGAATGTGCACGCTCACACACGCACACGTGCAAACACATGCACCTTTAGTTGTTGTTTGTTAGCTTTTATGCCCTGGGAGTCTATCCATCTGAACACTGTGCTAGTGTTTAGGTTCCTAGATGACCTAGATGACAGGAAATAATTTTATTGATTTCATTTGACACTCAGCATTACTCATCAGCTGGGCTTAATCAGTGCTCTCTGCTGGTGTTAATTCTCTATATATTCTCGCTCCTCAAGCAAGGAGGGCAGCATAAGCATACCCAGGGGGTTTGGTAGAAATGCCGAATCAAAAACCCCTCCCCAGATCTACCGAATCCAAATCTACATTTTTTTTTTTAAGATTTTATTTATTTTTGACAGAGAGAGAGAGCACAAGCAGGGGGAACAGCAGAGAAAGAGGGAGAAGCAGACTCCCTGCTGAGCAAGGAGCCTGATGCGGGGCTCAATCCCAGGACCCTGAGATCATGACCTGAGCCGAAGGCAGACGCTTAACCGTCTGAGCCACCCAGGGGCCCCCAAATCTACATTTTTAACGAGATCCCCAGATGAGTCCTATGCACATAGAAGTTTGAGAAGCACTGACATAGAGCAGTGGTTCTCAGACTTTTGTGCATCAGAATCCCCTGGAGAGCTCACCGGATACAGGTGTCTGCGCACTACTTGCAGAAATTCAGATTCAGTAGTCTTGGGTGGAGCCTGAGAATTGGCATTTCTAACCAGACAATGCCAATACTGCTTGCTTTTGGAGACCGAGGCCCAGTCTTTTTGAGAACCACTGCCCTAAAAGACACTGAAGGGCGGAATTGTCAAAAATGCCATGGCTTAATAACCAGAAAGCCTGCATTTTAGCTTTTATTCTTCAAATAACGAGCAGTGTGACCTTGAGAAGGTCTTTTTGCTTCCTCTCGTTTTCTCGTCGGTAAATAAGATGATTTGAGGATCAGCTCAAGCACAGCACTTGTCTCCTTGGCATCTGTTTACATGTCTGGTCTCCCTTCTGCACTGTCAGCTCCTTGAAACCAGGAACCACATTTTAATTATTGTTTTATCCCCAGTGAGACCATCTAGAAGTCTCTTAGCTGAATGAGAGAATAAACGAGCAAATAAAGAAATGAATCCAAGATATGAGATACAAGTTGTGAAAGCATTTTAAAAATGAAAGGTATTATTATTGTTGTATATGGTGCCTAGTTCTTTAAGATTGTTGATTTAACTACTATAGTTATAAGGACACTAATAATAATAATAATAACAGCAACAACTAACATTCATATGGTGAAAATATTGCACTAGATGCAAAAACTAATGATTGAGGAAGAAGAATATCCAAGATATTGAACCCAGTAGCCATGGCAACCATAAGCTACCAGGAGGCATGATTTGATGTGTCTGGGGAGATGGGGATTGGAGCAATTAAACCAGACTCAAGGACAACCAAAAATGCTAGCAAATTCATAGCCAACATCTACTTCAAGGGCGGTACTACTGCTTGGGTGAGTCAGAGGATTGCTGGGAAAAGGACACTGCAATGTCAAGCTTAGCAATTTAGCTTTCTTTGTGAGGGGATTGTGGGGGTGAGCGGTAATGGGAGTGGCAAGTTGAATTCATGCTTCCCTGCATCCCAGTTCCTTGTATGACCTCAAAACTTCAAGCCAGGCCTACGCCCCAACTCTCATTCCACAAGTCCTGGTAACTGCAAGGGACTCCACCTGGCTTAGAATCCTTCAGCTCCTAGTGGGCCAAGGACATGGGGTGGGATACTAGGAAAGTTTCCAACTTTTTTGTTACCTTAGAAACCGTTAAGGTTTCGCTGTAGGCCACAGCCTTACCATGTCTGATTGCAACAAAAGCAAGCAGCAAACATTTCTGCCCGTGCCAAGAGAATAATGCTCCTAGAAAGAAAGATCAGATCAACAGCTCTATACGTACGAAGAGCAGTTGAATGTGATCAGGGACCAGAATATAATTTTATTAAGAGAGAGTGGATGCCCTTGCTACTTGAAAACTCGAATTTGTTTCCTCAAGAAATTTTCATTTTCCTCTGCTGTGCACATCTGTCACCTACTTTCTTGCATTGATTTTTTTTTTTAAAGAAAAAAATACAGCATACAACTGGTCTATGGTGTGGTGGGGTTTAATGAATGTTTGGGAAGTCTTCTGAGTTTCTTTGATGAAAGATGTTGGCTGCTACTTGTGGTCTTACTGCACAATTTTCCTGGTGGTTGTTAAGGTTTTAAAGTGAAATAAAAATTCAACTGGATCTGAAACACTGCTGATGGGTGAGTTTTTATTCAATAAGTTAAAGAAAATAGCACATTAGAATCACCTAAGCACAAGAGTGTATCTGTAACGTTGCTAAACTATAACCCAATATAGCAGCAGCAGATTTAAAAAAAGATTTTAAAAAAAGGTAACAAAGCCCTGAAAGCGGGTGTTAGCTTTCTACCAAAGGATCATTATAATGGCAGTGTGGGCTCCTGAAAGGTACACCAATAACATCGCCAGGAGTCAGCACCTGGTGTTTTAGGCAATTTCCATGGGAAAGTTGATTATGGCTACTCCTTGAAACTGCGTTTGAGATCAGCAAGGAACAGAATGTTTAAACGGAGCCCAGTGTGGGTATGGCAGACACAAACTTCGAAGTATTTGTGTATGCAAATTAGTTTAAGCATTTGGGAGGCGTCACATTACTGTGAATGGCTCTTCCTTCTCTCTGATGACACAGAAATACCATACCTTCCAAGCCCTCACACTTCCCGGACCACTGCCCAGGCTTCCTGAGAGGATGCTGACTCTTATTCAAAGCACAGTCCTAACGAGCTCGGTTAGATGGTTGTTAAACCCGCAGCATATCACAGGCCAGAAATTAGATAAGGGAGTGTGGTGGCTCCAGAAAGAGCCCTGGTCTCCCCAAGGAGTGACGCAGACATGCTCGCCAGGAATTTCACTCAGCAGTCAAGTCAGTCTCTGTGGTCACCATACATAGTATCTGCCCAGGTTGGTTAGGTGGCTAGGCGAGCCATCTGGCCCACCAGTCAGCGATTCGGGAACTCCTTGTCCTCTGCTCGTGTCCTGTGTGTGGCGCTGTCCTATCATTCCAATGAAATCCCTATCTTTCTGGACTTAGGTCCTGTCAATACACCTGCTGGGCAGGACATAGCCCACCACATTGTAGTGTAGGTGGTGTGTGGTCTGAATGCTCACGAGCCTTGAGAGCAATTGAGGAGCGGCCATCTTTCAAGGATCAACAGAGCCTTGAAACAGGTTTGGTGCTGAGACTCTGGGTATGTAGACTCTGGGTTCAAATCCTCATTTCCTAGCAGACTGCTCATTAAGTAACCCTGACCAGTTACTCATTCTGCCTGAGCCTCAGTTTCCTCATCTATAAAATGTGAATTATAACGGGACCTAATTCAAAGGGTTGTTAAGAAGACAGCATGAGATCACATAGGAAACTCACCACTCAGCACATTTACAAAGATTGACACAGGAGGCACTTAGAGCTAGAAGAGGTCTTGGCAGTCAATTAGTCCTGATACCTCATTTTTAAAACGAGTTCCAGAGAGGTTAAGTGTAACGGCCAAATATTGGCAGAAATATTGGCAGGAAATGTGACAAAAGAAAAGAAAAACAATTGCATAACTGGTCTATGCCAGGAACATGATCTCTATTATTATTTTTGATCCCCAAAAAGTTCTCTGACATGTTGTTATCTCTTTTTTTTTTGGAAGAAAAAGCTCAGAGAGTTTCAGTAAGTGGTCAAATGTCACACGGCTGGTGCCTGCTGGACCTGAGAGGCAAAGCTGGGTTTGCCTGACTCCAAAGTCCACGTCCATTCCTCTTGACTGCTCTGTCTCAACATGGAAGGCAGGACTCCTATTTTTAGGTAACCTGGATATAAAGTATTTAAAACTAATCAGAACACTCCTGAGCTATTACTGGGGGAGATTTCGTTGTACCACAGAGGTGCGCAATGGGACAGGCACTTTTTAGCTGAAATCCCAATATTAAAACGTGTCTTGCTAGCAAAGGCAGAGAAATGGGGCTCTTTTCACATCCTGCCTTCATGCTAATAGAGGAGAGGAGCACAGACAGGGCATGGAGGGCATCGTTGGGGCAGACAGCGCCACAGAGACATGTAAACAATCCCAGAGAGAGGCATTTCTTGGCAATTAGAGGCGGGTATATTGCAGGAAGCATCAGAAGAGCCAATCTCAGTAGCAATGAACAGACAAAGGCTGTATTTGAGGGGAAAGCCAAGGAATTACGTGAGCAGAGCTGAAGAAAGCTGCAGGTAGTCACAGGGCCCCAACTAGAGCACAGTCTGCCTGTGGCAAAAATAGCAAGAATCAGCCGAATCTGAGAGCAGAGGAGTCCTGACCCAGTGGAGGAAGCAGCTCGTCCCTTTAGTCCCAGAAGGAACTGGAACTCTGCGCTGGCTCACCATGGCTCTTTTGCAGAGACCGTTGTCCTTTGTCACGTGGATCTCGAGGTCAGACCGCTGGGTTGGAATCCCAGCCTCACCACCTGCCAACTGTATGACCTTGAGCAAGTTACCTAAGCTCTCTGAGTAGCCCAGTTTCCACATTTCTAACATGGCTTGAAAAACTGTGCCCGCCTCATAGGATTATGGGGAGGGTTAATGAATACATCTGTGCCTGGACGGTGCTTGGAATAACTGCTGGGCCATAGTGAGAGCTCCATAAATCGTAGCCGTTTTTATGACTTCAGGGGTTACTCGGAGGCTAAGATGAGCTAGGATTCATGCTGGCATACAGTAAATACTGGAAAAAGGGAGACTGTTACGCTTGCATGTATTTAACATTCACAGGCTTGGTAGACATTAAATGTTGAATTCATAAAATCTTGGATTAACCCATTCAGGACAGTTGTAAGTAGATATCTGGTCCCGGTAGACCCGACCCGACCTATGCCACGAAGATTCTAGCAACAGAGCAGGCAACTGGGAAAGGACCACTTCCCAACCCCCTCCACCCCCTGTGGAGAAGGTTGCTCCAGAAAAAGATTTCTGGGCGTTGCCTACGATGTCATCCACTAATATCAGATTCTGGTGCAGTTTCTTTTTTTGAAGACATCGGCAGCAAAAGGACACCAACCACAAAGCAGGATTCAGCATTCTCTTCCGAGAAATCATATGAATTAAAGGTCGGCATCGTATGTATATGGCACCAGACCCTCTCCCGTGAACCTTTTCCAAAATTCTCCCAAAGAGAGTAAGCACTGACGTGCTGCTTTAGTGCAGAAAAGGGGGGTTGGGAGAGGGTACCCTTAATAATGCAAACGGAAGGCACTTTATTTTAAAGGATCATAGGTGAGAAAAGTGAGATTCGTGAGAAGCAGCAGGAAAATATACCGGCCATCTCTGCACCAGTCAATTGAGATTCAGAATGAGGTTCACCCAAAGGCCACCCTCCGCCTGGTGATTTACATGGTACGCGTGAAGTAATAAAGCAGCCATGGGGGAGAACTCGCTAAAAAAACATTGCTTCCTCTGCCGCCTGACTGGCGTGGGGAGAACGACTCGATGCCATCTGCAGAGAAAGCGGGAGAATGGGGGGTGCGTGTGGAGGCGGTCTGGGAGAAGCAGGTTGACACGGCTTCGCCTCTATCCAAGAGGTTTTGAAATTATCCGAAAACAAAAGAAGACCTGGACCCCTGAGGTCCATGATAAATAAAGCAATATGCAACTTGGTGACAAATACAACCCGCCGCCCGAGGAAAGTATGCTGTTTGTGACCAGCACTTCAAACCTCCTGAATCATCTGCCCAAAGGCAAAGCATTTGTGATACTAAATAGCCCAGTCTTAAAATGTCCAGGGTGAAATTTATTTTTTTCTTAAAAGAAGCAACTTTGTATTCTCAGGCTGTGTGTATGTGCCTGTGCCGTCCGGGTCTGCTGGGACCAGATATGACGACATGACTCGTCAATGCCATCGAACCAAATCAAATAAGAAGTCTCCTTGGTGAGATGGCGTGTTGGATTTCAGCTACACTCCCTTCTCAGGACCTTCGCCCGAGTGGAGACAGCGGCGTGGCTGGCCAGCCAGCCAGCCAGTCAGGTGGTCTGCCATTTGGTCAGTCTATCTACGACGCCTTCTAGAAAATTCTGCAGGGTACAGTCTGGAGCCAGTGGAAACCTGATTTAAAGTGGCTACCAGATGACCAGCCTGGAGCCACTCTCTCCCAACACAGAGAACTTGAGGGCTGTGCGTTGTTAGTTTGACACGACCCTCAGCCCCTTTGTTTCCTCTTGGCAGGAAGAGTATGAGTGAAATTTATGCAAATCCCCCTTTTGACATAATGAAGCATTCCATAAACTGAAAATCTTAGGACCCAATTATAAAGGCCAAATTGCTATTTTACTCACTAAGATAAATAGCTATGGTCTCAGCCATTTGCCCTTGGTAATTCTCCTTATCTTGTGGATTCCTCACACTAAGTCCATGAGGATAGTATTTGTTCTGGTCACGGATCTATCTGTTGGTTGCAGGTAACAGAGGCTCAATTCAGCTCAAAAAAAAAAAAAAAAAAAAAAACAGGAAGGAAAGAGGGTTGGGGATTACTGTAAGGTTGAGGTACAGTCTCATCAGATCTAGGAAAAACTGAACAAATCAGGCTTTAGGACAGACCAGACAAAATTGAGGTAGTTCTGGCATCTGTCATTCTCTATTTCCATCCCTCCCTTGGGTCAGTGTCCACCCTGGTCTGAACATACTCTATTTGGAGTATGATCAGAGTACAAAAATGACCAATTATCGGGAACTACAGTGAGGGACCTATTGCCAGAGAAAAGGATTTGAGCAAAGCATCACTCCCAAACAATTCTAGTAGAGCATTACTATCTCCATCCAGCCCCTAAGGAAACTGAGGCTCAGGAAAGTTAGAAGGGCTTAGTCACACAGCCAGCAGGTGGATCCAGGCTTCTGAGAGTGTGGCTGTTGTCTGCAGGCGGATCTACGTCGCAATCCTATAGCTCACTTGGTTGTGGGATCCTGGGCAGGTTTAATCTCTTTGTGCTTTAATTTCTTCACCATCAAAATGGGCTCACATCAAAGGCTGGTTTTTAGGATTAGATGAGATGAGATCCTCTATTTCAGTCGTCTACTCTCGTGCCTGGAAGACAGCAGCATGCGAAAGACAGGAACTGCCTTCCTGTGGAACCCTGTCCTGGGCTGCGACGCAGTTCACCGCGGACCGTCAGTGGTCTCTTGCTGTCCTTCCTCCAGCCTGTGGAACCCTGTCCTAGGCTGCGACGCAGTTCACCGTGGGCCGTCAGTGGTCTCTTGCTGTCCTTCCTCCAGCCTGTGGAACCCTGTCCTGGGTTGCGATGCAGTTCACCATGGACCGTTAGTGGTCTTTTCCTGTCCTTCCTCCAGCCTTTGGAACCCTGTCCTGGGCTGTGACGCAGTTCACCGTGGACTGTTAGTGGTCTCTTGCTGTCCCTCCTCCAGCCTGTGGGCTGCCACTCCCAAAGACTGCCACCAAGACTGCCAGGTCCTTTGACCAGGTCTCATTTCTCTTGAGTCCCACCATGGGCTGGCTGAGCGCATGGGCCGTCTCTCCAAATTCCTGTGGAATTACACTGGCTAAATCAGTTCACAAGTCACTCTCTTCCTTGCAAATCCATGAAAGACCATGCACCATCTTGGTATTTTATTGTGTCTTTCTCGGGGCTATCTGCTTCTTCAGAGCACCAACCTGGTTTTTTCCTCTTTTCCCTTCTGTCTCTCTTTCATGCAGCTCCACTTGGAAGTCAGTGGCTCGAGTTCGTCATGAAGACAAATTTATCACAGCAGAAAAATGCCCCCCATGCAGAGAGGGCTGTTCAACTTCAGAGGACTCCAGATGAAGGGAAGGAATCGTAAATTCTACTTCTTGGGTGTGTTATCATGGGATTTCTCTCTTCGGGGTGGGAGCGTGGGTGGGGAGGGAGGATGACTCACAGTAGTCATCCTACAAACTTCTCCCACTTACATGCAAAGTCTGGATCTCAACAACGGTGCTCAGAAATCTCCTAAAGGGGAACCCTCCTACACTGTTGGTGGGAATGCAAGCTGGTGCAGCCCCTCTGGAAAACAGTATGGAAGTGCCTTAGAAAGTTGAAAATAGAGCTATGCTACAACTCAGCAATTGTACTACTGGGTATTTACCCCAAAGATACAAATGTAGTGATCCGAAGGGGGCACCTGCACCCCAATGTTTATAGCAGCAATGTCCACCATAGTCAAACTATGGAAGGAGCCTAGATGTCCATCAACAGATGAATGGATAAAGACGATGTGGTATATATATACAATGGAATATTATGCAGCCATCAAAAAAAAAAAACCCGCATGAAATCTTGCCATTTGCAACAATGTGGATAGAACTAGAGGGTATTATGCTAAGCGAAATAAGTCAATTAAAGAAAGACAAGTATCATATGATCTCACTGATATGAGGAATTTGAGAAACAAGACAGAGGATCATAGGGGAAGGGAGGGAAAAATGAAACAAGATGAAACCAGAGACGGAGACAGACCATAAGAGACTCTTAATCTCAGAAAACAAACTGAGGGTTGCTGGAGTGGAGGGGGGTGGGAGGGATGGCATGGCTGGGTGATGGAGATTGGGGAGGGTATGTGCTATGGTGAGTACTGAGAATTGTGTAAGATTGATGAATCATAGACCTGTACCCCTGAAACAAATAATACATTATATGTTAATAAAAAAATTAAAAAAAAAAAAAGAAATCTCCTAGACAAGGTACTAACTTTGAGGAGAGATAACCCGCTCATAAGGATGTAGAAATGATAGAAACAGGAAAGAAAAGGCAACCCACATTTGATAAATACTGTCTTGTGTCTGCACTTTACACACAGTACTTCATTCCCCCAGCAACCCAGCAAGGTGGGGAATCTTATTCCAGTTTTCCAGATAAGGAACACTGAAGTGAAGAACCTTAGGCAATGTGCTTAGTCAGGGAAGTGCTAGAACCCAGCAAGGAGGTGCCTGCAGAGAAGACAGCAGGTCAGTCTTGCTTTCAAAAACTGTTCATTTCCCTTTCTCATGTTTTAGGCAACCTGCTTGACCACCATTAACTGGGAGAGAAGACGGGTTCCTAAGGGAAGTGGCTGAGCAGAGCAGAAAGAAGGAATGGAGTTGTTTGGGAACAAAGCCCTAGTTGACCATCACTGAAAAAGAAAGATTTGCACCACTTAGTGTGGAACCATGGAAAGACCATTCTATTAAGTACAAAATGGTTCGCACACGGGCTTTTGGATCAGACTGAACCCTCACTCTATCTTTATGGAACGACCTTGAGCAGGTTACTTACCCTTGATAAGTCTCAGTTTCCCATTTGTTAAAAAGAACAGTAATAGTAGTACCCACCTCATATAACCACTGTAAAGATTAAATGCAACAGTTTACATAAAGCATTCCTTGTTTAGGAAAATGCCTGGTATATAGGCAAGTACTCAAAAATGTTAGCTATTATCAATAGTGGATAATCTTAAATAAATGGGGATTTCTTTGTCATGGAAATTGCTACAAGGATGATAAATAAGATGTCCCTCCCTAATGAAGAGATGTGATTCATTTACAAATAGGACACATTTGCATGTAGACAATAAAGTGATAATATCATTAAATGCAGTTTGTTCCTCTAAGAAGTTTGAACGTACTACTCCCCATTGACGCTCAACCCCACCCTCTTACTTGTTTACATCATTAAATTGCTTAGCAACCCCACTTCTAGTCTTAACATAGAGATAAAACATTTCGATCAAGGATGGGATGGCAGTGCCTGGCTGGCTCAGTTGGAACAGCATCCAACTTTTGATCTCAGGGTCATGAGTTCAAGCCCCATGTTTGGTGTAGAGATTACTTAAACAAACTTCAAAAAAAAATTTTTAAAAAGGAATAGGATGAAGTGCCACACACCTTAAATATACTACTACCATATTAGAGATTAAACATAAAAATCACATGATTTTGACTTTCTGCAAATTCAGATGATTCTTCCTAGCCCGTATGTGAGGTGAGAGCTGACTGACCACAGTAGCTTGATGTGTTGGTGGAAGGGTGAGGAGCATCTTGGGAAGGGTCGAGTCTCTGAGCTCTTGCTTCCAGAGCCCTATCTCATCATTAATCCAGCACTTTCTCTTCCCTGCCTTTCAGACCTTGCCTAGCTGGACAATGAGAGAGGGAAGAGGTGATAGTGCTAAACTCTGCCTACATAGAAAAAGACAGAAACATTTACATTTTATGTTTTCAAAGGACATGGACACAGTCTTTTTCTCAGTTACTCTGTGGAGCACAGAAATCCTGGGCCTACGATGCACCTACAACACCCTGAAATTCCATCAGTATCCATATCCCCTATTCTCATCTTTTTGATATCAGCCCTTCCTATTTTCCACATTACCATATTATAGGCTCCTCTGTAACCTTTTGTAGAGGGGCCCTTATCACTGGGCACTACATTCTAAATCCTGTTTTCCAACAAGGTAGCAAAAAAAAGAAAGAAGCATGTATTTGATTTTATGATTGACTACTAAGACCTCAGCTAGGTTTTCCAACATGAATTTTTGAGGGCTGATCACTTGGATTGCTACAGCAAAGACTCCAAAATTGTTCTCTTTTTCAAGGAGAGTCCTTTCCATGGTGTATTCTCTTTCTTTCTGTCTCTTTCTCTCCATCTTGTCCTCTTGAATACTGGACTTAGGATTAGAAGACCCAGCTCCAGACTTTGCTCAGATCTAGTTTCTAGCCTCCTTAGTTTTGGGCCCTGAATAAATCACTTTACCATTCTGAGCATCTATTTTTCTATATGTCCAATGAGGTAGCTGTACTAGGTAAATGCCAAAGTCCTTCCCAGCTCCAAAATTTCTAACCCTTCATCCATCTAAGAAGGACTTTCAACTTTGGAAAGAATGTAAAGGTCACAACAGGCTAACAGCCACACTGTAGCAAGAAGGAAGAAAATAGGTACATTGCAAACATCATTCAAGACACTGAAGGGTGATGGATGCAAAGAAATTAGATAAGCTAAAATTCCTAAGTGAGCTTATACTCACTTTCCCAAGGAGCATTTGCCCATTGTGGGTACAGGCTGAAGACTGGATTTGGGCCAAGCAGGACCTTACTGGGGAAAAAGAGAAAACAGTAGAACTTTTGGTGAATGTGTGGGACTGGAGTAATGGATTAGAAAACAGAAAAGTGCCAAATATAAGACTTATTCCCCTTAAGGTCTGGGATGGTGGAGAAGGCTTATGTGGGCTGAACCAGAAAGAGAGAATAAATTTTTTTCTAGTCTGCAGTGCCTAGGAGACAGTCTCACTAGAAATAAGCATTTGCAATGAATGCACAACAGTTCTTTCCTTTAAACCATTTGCCAGATTCTGAAGCTATGTGAAATGGAAGTCTGTAACATAGGCTCAAAACCTCTGAAGAGCAGAACTGTTAAAGCTGAGGAGACAGGGAGCTTCTAAGCTCCCCCACTGAAAGCCCAAAGATGCCCTTTGCAAAGAACAGGGACAAACCAGAAGTGAATAGGTTTATTTACTAAAATTTACTAAAAGCGGCAACCCAACCTCACACCCAGCTTACTCCCTATCTGTCTGCCTACCAGAGGAAGAGAGGAGCCCTTGATGGTAGAGAATTTCATCTGAGCATTCTGGCATTTTTTTTGTTTTGTTTTTGGGTTCCCAATTTCTATAGCACAATTCAAAATTACTACATGAGAAGAGAATGGAAGATGTGATTGATAATCAAAAGGAAAAAAATCAAGTAATAGAAGCAGAGCCAGAGATAATTCAAATGCGGTAATTAGCATAAAAGGATTTTAAAATAATTAAGATTATTATATTTAAAAATAGAGGGGAAATGAATGAAAAGATTAAGAATTTCAACAGAGAATTGAAATTGCTAAAAAAATTCAAACAGGTATTCTAGAACTGAAAAAATACGATAATATATTACCTAAGCTGAAGAATTAATTAAATAAGTTTAACAGTATGTAGAACACAGAATTTTTAATTCAAAGACCAGATTATTAAAAAAAAAAAAAAAAAGCCCAAACTGAAACACAAAAGTAGGGGAAAAGAATGAAAAGAACAGAATAAAATTTAAGAGACACATGGTACACAGTAAAAAAAAAAAAAAAAAATGCAGTATTATGTATAATTGAAGTCCCAGGAGAGAAGGGGACTAAAAAAAAGCAATTGTTGTAGAGATAACCGAGAACTTTCCAAAACTGACCAAAGATATCCATTCACAAATTCAAGAACAGGGAACACTAAGAATAATAAAAACAATGAAAACCACATTTAGGGACATCATATTCAAAGTGCTGAGAATTAAAGACAAAGAAGAAAATCTGAAAAGAATCAAAGAACAAAAAAGAGACACACACCCTTCAAAGTAACAAGAAGACTGATAACTGACTTTTCAGTAGAAACTATGGAAGCCAGAAGATAATGCTTTAACATCATTAGAACTGAAAGGAAACTGCAACTCCAAGTAAAATTATATCAAGTGAAAATGTACTTCAACAGTTAGGCCAAAATAAAGATATTGCCCAACAAACAAACATTGACAGAGTTTGTCTCTAAGATTTACTAAAGAAAAACTTTCAGGTGGAAGGAAGATAATCCTAGATGGAAATAATAAACTTTGGAAAGGAATAAGGAGCTCTAAAAAGAATAAATATGTGTATAATTCTTTTTAAATATTGACTTTTTAAAACAAAAATAAGGCAAGATTTGTGAGAACACAATGTAGGAGTCAAATGTTAAATAGTGTCACAAAGAATGGGAGGATCTAAATGACGTTAATCTATTGAATTACTTGTGAAGTGGCAAAAATGTTGACTTACAATATATATTGAGAAGCTAGAAAGGCACAATAAGTATCTAGGATAAAAGCTACAAGAAAATCCAGAATGGATAACAAAAAGATACTAAAGGAGAAAAATGGAAAATAAATATTTCAAAAGCACGTAGGAAAGGAGGCATAGAAGAACAAAGAATAAATGGGAAAAATAGAAAAAAAGAGCAAGTAGAATTAAATAAACTATTTCAGTAATTACAGAAATACATGGACTAAGCACTCCAATCAAAAAAGAAAGAATGGATTTTTTTAAACATAAGACTCCATTATAGGCTCTTTACAATAAAGAGATTTTGAAGTTTAATATATTTATCTGGGAGGAGTAAGGCAAGGGCTTTGGAAATGAAGTGCCCCAGGTTTGAGTTCTAGCATCTAGTTATAAACTGAACCTAGGTAAGTTCTCTGAGCCTCCACTCCCTTATCTATAATAAGAGTAACAATACTTACCGGATGGGGGTTTCATGAGAATAAATAAAATCAATGAGAAAAACCAGGACAGCAACTAGAAAACCCTCAATTAGTGATAGGTATTATTGTTCCTCTCATTACCACCACCCACGATCCCAGTCTCTCTTAGAGCCAGCACTGTCAGTCACTAGCCCCATGACTTGAGTAAGTACTTAAACTCCCTACACCTTGGTTTTCTCACCTATAGAATGGGTACCTCTCAGAACTGTGAGGATAAAATGAGGTCGTCTGTTAAGACACTTAGCATATTGCCTGGAACACGAGTGCTCTCTAGACAGCAGCTCAGGGGACTATTAAAACATGTATCAGATAATGTCAATCACTTGCTCAAAAGCTTCCAGTGTCTTCCCACTGCACATAGAGTAAAAGCCAAAAACTTTACAATCACCTATCATGTCCCTTAAGATCTCTTACCTCCCTGAGCACATCAACGAGCTAACCCCTTGCTTATTCCACTGACTTCAGGCAGACCTATCTCCTCACACTTCCTCAAACTCGTCCGTTATGCTGCTGTCCCGGGGTTATTGTACTGATAGAGTCTTCCTCCTAGGGAGTTCTTCCCTCTGCAATCACCACCCCAGCCCTCAGATCAGCGTGGCTTTGCCCCTTTGCCACTGATGGGTCTTGCTCAAATGCATTCTTCAGTGAAGGCATATAGGGCTATCCTACGTAAGACTGTACCTCCCTCTCTTACCCCACCACACTTCCCTGTCTTACTTCCTTGGTTTACTTTTTCCCTTAGAAGAAATCACCACTTAATATTCTTTCCCATTAAAATTCTTTATTAGTTTGTTATATGTTTTCTCCCACGCCAATATAAGCCCGTGAAGGCAGGGATTTTTGTCTTTGACCATTACTGTAACCCATAGCACCTAGACAACTATCTGGCACAAAGTAGGCACGTAAGGAAGACTTATTAAGTGAAAGAATTTAAAAATTAGTGACCATTTTTATTATTTACGTGTCTGATCATTTTCTCCTCTTCTTCCTTCTTTAGTAACATCGGTGGTATTGAGCCAGGTCTTCACCAATGACATAGCTCAGCTTAGTCCTCACTTCCTCCAGGCAGTCTCCCTTGAATTTCCCACATCAGTTCCTCCTGTTTTGCCTCTCCCATCGTTGATCTCTGTTGTGTGATTATTTGGTTTAAGTCTATCTTTTCCCCATTGGTAAAGACTTCATCGATTATTGCTCACCTCTGTATTCCCAACACTTAGTACAGTGCTTGGCACATACAAAATACTCAACAAATAATGAATAAATAATGGAATGAATGAATGATCAAAATGAGCTCGTGATTTATTTTGCCTGCTGTAAAACCTATTTTGCATATTACTTGATCCCTCTGGCTGTGCTATGTTTAGTGTTTGTTCATGATCAGTAAGCTTTGGCATGTTTAATGTGCCATTCCCTCACTGACACTGAACTGTGTAACTTAAGCTAAGCTGGGCTCTGGTCGGTATTCACAAACATTTCTCATTAGTTTGTATTCAGAGTAAAAGATGAAAGAGCAATAGGTTGCCAGTTAGCAAAAATTCATTTGCTGTTGTGCAGATCTGTGAAAGCATCCAGTTAATATTACACATGAATATTTCACAATAAGAAGGATCCTGGAAATTAGTCTAGTAATAAAAAGAACAAAGTGAAGATAGATGCATTCTTCTTTATTGGGATGGAGAGATTATGGCAACCATAGTGTAGGCTAGAGGGAGGAATGGTCATTTATTGGGAGCCTGTCACATGCCAGATTCCATTCAAGATACTTTGTATTTATGATCCCATTGGGTCCCAACTGTGAGTGTGGTGGAAACGAAAAAATACCAGTGAATATGGACATGTATGTATGTATGTATGTATGTATATACGTATGTGTGCTTTTATGTGTCCATATTTGTGGGTATTGAAATTAACAGGCTCTAGTCTTGCCTCGGCTTCATGTTAGCTGCTCAAGCTGGAGCAGGTCAATTCATGCCCCTGAGCTTCAGTTCCTGCATTTGTAAAGTGCAGATCATAAGGCCTATCTCACAGAGCTAGTATTAAGATCAAATAAAATAATAGGTATGAACATTCTTTGAAATATTGAAAGCAAATGTGTGTGTGCACGTACGTGTGTGTGTGTGTGTGTGTGTGTGGTGTTATAAGGATCAAAGCAACAATTTCTCTCTTTGGATATCAAAATATTTTTCCTGGTGAAAGCTACATGTGGGGTGAAGCCATATTGTATCAGCTTATTACCCATTCCCTTATTGCAATTCAATCTAATAAATATATTAAATATTTGCGACATGCCAGACTCCACAAGGCCATGGAGAATAAAATGAACTAAACATGATCCTGCCTCGAGTTCACACTCGAAAGGAGGAAGCATATGGATATAAAAATAACTAGAAGATTCAAGGCAGAATATGCATAATTCTATAGATATTAAGAAATCACACCCAGTAACTGATACAATAAATAGATATTGAATAACAGCTGTGGGCCAGGCACTGTTCTAGAACCCAACAAAAGAGTGGAGAAGAGAAATTTTTTTAAAAGCCTGGTTTCACGGGGCTTCCGTTCTCGTGTGTGAAAAGGGAGAATAAGCTTATAACCCAAAGGATAAACAAACCAATCTCAGGTCACTGCTGTGCTGCAGATAAAATAGGGTAAACTCATAATGAGTTCTGGAAAAGCAGTGGTCAGCTAAGGGTTCTGTTAGCTGAGGCGGAGGCATTTTGAGGAGAGCAGGCGCTGGGACTCCTTGGGCTGGGCGCTCAGAGAAAGAAGGCTCCGCATGAAAGCGTGCTCTGCCCAAACCGAGGGAAGTGAGAGAGTAGAGGAGAGAGGAGCAAGGGTGGATCCCGGCCAGACCAGACTACAGACCAGACGCCCCATTCTGGTCCTGGTGAGGAACTAGGGCTCTAAGTGAAGCACAATGCGGAGGCAAGGAAACCTTTAGAAAGAGAAGGGATGGGATCTGGTTTACATTTTAAAGAGCAGTCTGGTTGCTCTGGGGAGTCGGGGTGGGGGGAGGGGGAGGGTGGAAAGACCGGATTTTTGCAATCCAGATAGAGGATAAGGAATGGTAACTTGTAACTAAGCTAGAGGCCGGCTAGATATGGGGAAAGAAAGGGACAGATGCGGGATATCTTTTGGTGGTAAACCAACAAGAATTTGAAGGGGAGGAAAAAGGTTGTTTCTAAATGAGGAACACTTTGGTGTCTATCTTTAGTTCAAAATCCTTTTATGTCAAACAATACATTAATTCTATAAATATACCTAATGTACATTTAAGCTACTATTAAAATTCTTTGGCTCTCTAAATATAGTACATGCTTATTAAAGAAATTATAAAAAAGAGAAAAGCAAAAATTCTCGATATAAATACATATATAATATAAAATTCGCTATATATATTTCTAAGACTGGAATGCCTACATTTTTCCCCAGAACTATGATTTGATCTTGTGTTTCTGAGGCGGTTGTGCAATATCAGATTGTGCCTTTTTTTCTGTAGCATCTTTTGAAAACTGAAAACCATTTAACAACTTCAACACAAACACTATGTGTGGACGTTTCTTCATACATGGGAGATGACTTCCACCCACTGGGGCAAATGGGCCCGAGAACGCCCAGTAGTCCTAGCACGGCGGGGGCTGGATGGTGCACACTTCCATCTCACCAAGGCCTTAAATACAACGCGATCAGACAGATTGCTGTAAATCCATCCCCATCCGTGCTCCCACGGGGGTGGAGGGAGGTTGCCGCTATTTACAGCAACCATTGTCTGAGCTAGGACTGAGTAATGCAGTCCCTCGGGGAAAGTAGGCTGGAAACCGTTGTCAAGGGGCAGTCAAGCCCTGTAAGGCTGTAAGGTGGAAGCGGCCCGCGTGCACCCTGCCTCGACGGGAGAGCCCCCTGGTGATTGTTTGCGTTTGGGGCCCCCTCTGTTTAAACACTAAGGAGTCCATGGAGGTAAGGAATGGGCGGGAGCTGGTCCTTGGGGGGCAGGCCGGGGAAGGAGTCTTGTAGACAGCCGTGGGAGCACCGGGTCAGGAGGTACCCTCCCACTCCCCACGTCGTGCGGATGGCAGGCCGGGTGACGCCGCGGCCAGCCCGCGGGCCTGAAAGGTGGCAGGCAGCCGCTCGCGGCAGCATCCTCTCCCCTGCGGCGCGCAGTCATGGATCTGTGCGTCCTAAAAGAGGAAGATAATGCCGGGTTTAGCTTATAAATAGCTGGTTGTACGTTCGCCCTGCGAAGCATTGATTGAGAGAGCCGAGCTGACTGTTGATCTAATTTTAACTTTTAGCGCTCACCCTCTTCGCCTCCCCCACGCTGTTCCGGGCGGTGGAGCTAGGGCCACAACTGTCTCTGTCTCATGCGGCCGCCAGGGGGCGGGCCACTCGCGTCCCCGCCGCCCTGCCCGTCTGGCCTCTGTTTACGCAGACATACAATGCCGGCCTTTATTGGGTCTGAAAAATAGGAGTTTGATTTTCCTGCGCCGGGATGACCTCATCACTCATGAAAGTCAGAGGGAAACGGGGAATTGGATGACAGGCAGTCAGGAAAATAAAGGTTGCATTTCACCCCCTCCCACGTCACCACCTACACAGAGCACTGGGGCTGTACTTCTGTTTTAACAACCACTTTGCGGAAGTCGGGAGTGGGGGGGGGAAGGGGGCAGGAGCGGAATGTTAAATTCCTCTGGGTACCCGGGCGCGGGGTGTTCTGCGCCTTCTCTTTACAAGGTTAATACACCTACGCTCTGCCTCCAAGGGCTCTGTACTGAACTGGCACCAAATGCCGGGGCTCCAACACTCTATAGGAAAGAGTGACTTGACTTTCAAATATTATTAGTTATTCCCAGGCGCCTGGGTGGCTCAGTCCTTAAGCGTCTGCCTTCCGCTCGGTCATGATCCCAGGATCGAGCCCCGCATCGGGCTCCCTGCTCAGCAGGAAGCCTGCTTCTCCCTCTCCCACTCCCCCTGCTTGTGTTCCCTCTCTCGCTGTCTCTCTCTCTGTCAAATAAATAAATAAAATCTTAAAAATATATATATTATTAGTTATTCCTAAACATGATTCTTCTTGCCGAGGTGTAAATAATGGTCATCAGCAATTTTATACTGCTAGCTTGGAAATTTCAGACGTGCATATGGCTTCACATGAATAGTGTGGGAAAGTGAAGCTTATCACATTTTTGTTACCACATTTTGGGACCACGAAGTATAGTAGGGTCAAGTATATGTGGAAACAGAAGACCAAGAATGATGCCCCCCACTCCCGCCAAAAAATTCCCCAGACCTAGAACTCAGCATTTCGACTTTCCTTCTGGGGTTGAGTGAAACATATTGATAGAAGCTAATGTTTATCAAGCACTTGCTATGTGTCAGGCATCCTACCAGCCATTTTACATGTGTTGCCTCATTAAATCCTTAAGGCAACCTATCAGTCACGTTCACATTCTATAGTTGCCCCATTCTATAATTAAAGAAATTGAGGGGAGGTTACTGGCCCAACGCCAGGTAGCTAGCAAAGGGCAGCCTTGGTAGTGTGACCCCAGAGCCCTTGCTCTTTAGCACCATGCTATATGTTTTGAAGACATGTCTACCATTGGCAAAGTCTTAAACTTTCTGCATCCCTAAGCAGAGAAGGGTGTGTGTGAACACAGGATGGTGACTCGCAAACGAGGCCTGCCTGGGCCAAACCAAAAGGCTCTTCATTGAGGGAGCTCTTGAAAAAGTGAAAAATGAACAAAGACATTCTCATCTGAAGAATAGCTTATAAGCTGGAAATAACGTGGCCAGAAGAAGGAGACTTTCACTAAAGGGTCTTCGCTTGGCCAGTCATTCAACAAAGATTTGCCCCCAGCGACCAGGCCATGATGGTGGGCACCAGGCTCCTAGAGGAAGAAAACAGACATGAATCCCCTCATGGAAACTCATAAAGAAGGAGATTGTAAGTGAACAACAAAACACATAATTATGATATGTAACGATTGTAAAGGGGACATGACTTATTTGGATTTGGGGAGGGAGAGAAAGGCCGGCCTGTCTGAGAAATGATGTTCAAGCAGAGAGCTACATGGTGAGTGGGAATTATCCAGGCAGGGGATGGGAATGAGCACATGACAGACAGGGAAGGTTTTGAGGAGGAAATGTGATGAATGAGAGAGGAGTCTGCAGAGCTCAGAGAGGGTCTCATAAACCCAAGTGAGGATTTCGAGCATCATCTTAAATGCAATGGGAAGACCTCTTGATGAGTTTGAAGCATGAGAGTGAAGTGATTTGATTTATATTTTAGGAAGAATGCTTTGGGATGGGGAGAATGGGTGGGAGATGGGGCAAGGGGACAGGCATGGGGACACCATCAGGAAGTTAGTGGAATAGCTCAGGGGAAAGACGACGGCGGCTTGGGCAAGGCTCGGCATACTGAACACGGAGAGAAACGGATGAACTATTTGCAGGCTTGGTGACGGATGGATTCCTCAGGAGAACTGAGGAATAGCGAGGGGTCGGGGGCCTCTCTCGGTTTCTGGCTTGAGGCACCAGAGTGCATGAGGCATCCTTTACACAGCCAACAGACACGAGACAAGGAGCCAACTGGGGCAACAACTGGTTTGGGACTTTCTTATTTGAAGAGCAAAGCTGCTGTCCATCCAGACAGCAAGGAGACTTTGAAAGGAAGCTTCGGGTCATTTGTCATTTCCCATGGAAATGACCTTTTTGTTGTTATCTCCACAGTCAAAAAGGTAAGTCTTAATATTGTTGCAAGTAAAATGGAATAAGAAAACAAGGAGGCAGTGATATATGTTTTTCTTTTGTTATAAAACCAGGAGTGTGTGAGCTCCAAAGGAACCTGAAGAACCAACCAGCAACAGCTCTTGGCTGCAATAGGATTTGCAGGGTTACCCAGTAGCCCTACGGTTTCCAGGCCCACATATGAAGAGAATCATGGGGCATCAGAGTTGGAAAGGATTGTACTACACCTGTTAGGAAACCAAAGATCCAGAGAGATGAAGTGACTTGTCCAAAATTACACAGCAAATCTGCAAGTGAACAGGGAAAAAAAATAGATCTTCTGGTTCTTTCCTATGCCACTCTTCCTCTCGAGGGTTAAGGCTTTCTCTTAGACACACAAGCCTTTCATAAGGAGAGATTACTGGACCACTGTTACACTTTCACCCAAATTCCATGAGACGTGCACACCTCTAGAGTCTTCCTACCATTCTGCAATTCTCCAGATCAAGAACCCCAACTTCCCACCTCATAGTTTGGCATCTGGCCAGGCAGTGCTGTCTGAAATACCAGCTCCTGGCAACAGATCATTCTTTCCTGAGTCAGAAGGGGGGGGATGGATTATTTATTTCCTTTTGGGGCACCGGTAGAATGCACTCTTGCCTTTGTGGGAGGCTCCTAATTATAAAGGAGGAATGTGTCACCTGCTCTGCCCAGACCCTCTACCTACAGAGATCTGCTAAGTTAATGAAGTAAACACTAGCTGCTCCCCTCCTTCCCCATTCTAGTTTCTTGTCTTCTTTCTTTGAAAATTTTAGAATTGGACTGGAGCTGAAAATCATTATGTTATGCTAAAGAAGCACTTCTTCTTTAGAGTCATGGAAGTGTCTGGTGTTTTTCCTAATGTATGTGGAAATGTGAGATGCAGTCAATTGACCAACCACTTTGACTTATCAAGAGTACAAATATGCTTCAAGTTTGCTATTACCAAAGCGAAGCAAGGAAGGTGAAAATGGTTGAAATCCATTTCTCTATCACACCATTTTGAAATCAAGTTTCTCACAGTTATGATTAGTGGGGGTATTGAATAATTATGAATCCTAGGTTCATAATTAGGCATAAACAGTCCTAACTGCTGAGATTCACTAATTGTTTTTATTTTTTTTCTTTACTATATTTTTATTATGGTGAAATTCACATAACATAAAATTAACCATTTTAAAGTATAAGTAAAGTAAAGGCACTGAGTTCAACTACCTCCTCTAGCTATATCCCAAACATTTTCATCACCCCCAAAGAAAACTGTGTTCACTGTACTATTGAGCGAGCAAAGCAAAGAGCTTTGAAGTCTCATCTGAGGGCTATGATTAAGTCACTCAGATTTGACCCTGGGCAAATCCCCAATCATTTCTGGACCTCAGTTCCATCATTTAGAAAATAGGGAAGTTTGATTAAGATGACCAATTCCTTTTAATATCTTCAAGTGGTAAATATTTATGTGTGTATAAATCTTTTTCCTCCAGTTTTATTGAGATATAATTGATATGCAGCACTGTGTAAGTTTAAGGTGTATAGCATGATGATTTCAAGTGGTAACTATTACTGTTTTTAGGTATACAGTGTTCTTCTGAAATGCTTATTTTATTTATTTATTTATTTATTTATTTATTTATTTTTTAGAGAGGGAGAGAACGGGAGGGGGTTGTTGAGGGGCAGAGGCAGAGGGAGAGAGAGAATCTCAAGCAGGCTCCACGCCTGGAACCCAAAGTGGGGCTCCATCTCATGACATTGAGATCATGACCTGAGCTGAAACCAAGAGTCAGACGCTCAACTAACTGAGCCACCCAGAATTTCCAGAATTATCACGGTCTCTTTCTATTACAAGGCCAGTAATATTTAATGTCAGTAATTTTCTAAAGAAGAATACACTCCAAACTATGATTTGCAGAAAAGCATCTGATGGCATTTCTCAGCAGAGATTGACATTTATGCAAGAGAAAACAGCCGTAATGATTTTTCAAATAAACAAGTAGGTGAAAACAATGGCATGAGGAGATGGTTATGAATCATTCCTACAACATAGAGTTTAATCAGAGGGCTATCCATAATTTAATCAAATCACTTAAATGCTAAAAGATGCTTTAGTATTCAGTGATATTTCCTTTAAACAGTTCTTCCCACGTTGACTAAAGGAGGTTTAATTTTAAAATTTATACTTTTCTGGATTTTTTATTATTTCTACAGTGCATATATGTGACTTTCATTAAGAGAGAAAAAAAAAAGGAAAAGCATTAAAGAAAATTCATCCCATATAAAAAAGACTACCTCAAAACCAGAGAATTGTTGCATCATGGGTGGATGCTCCTTTGATATTAATCTCCAACGAAAGTCATTTGGGGCAAGATGCCTGGAAGAACAGGGAGGGTCAGCCATGTAAACAATAGGAAGAGCTTGAGAGTTAGGAATGCTTTAATCAGGCTGTCTTTAAATAGGAAAAACAGTTTTTTTCTTTGAAAAATAACAGTGATTCGGGATTTGTACACTAAGATATACACTGAAATGACACTTCTTTGAGTTATTTCTCCAGTAGACGCTGGGCTTTTGCTGGCTCTGAACATGGGCATTAAACTGAGGGATGTCTATCAGGGAGGAGGCATCCAGTCTGTAACTATGGAATACAATGACTTAACTGTCCTAATTAGATGTATAGTCCATGGCCTTGACCTTGTTAGGAAACAGGAACTCTAACTGCGCACCAGCAAGCAAGAACATTGATAACCCAACTCTGTGAGAGCAGACCTTTCCCAACCAGACATGGGCCAGGGATGGCAGTTTCCTTCTGGAGGTTGTAAGCAAATGAATTATTAAGGTCAACTCTCTCAATAAACAAATAGAAGCTTTTTTTTTTTTTTCTTTTCATGTTGCTTATCTGGCCTTGGCAAGCTGTTCGTTGATGAGAAAACATGTCTTGAACAACAAGGTTTTTGGGAGGTCCCATTCTTTTCACGGCCATCTTGATGGCCTCTGACGCGCTCAAGCATAAACATGGTGCTTTCACCATCTCTGCCCGCTGTGCACACATGTCCTGTCTTTTTTTGGTAAGGAATTGAATTTGGTGTCTTGATACTAATTAAGGAAAGAAGACTGGTACTGAAAATGTTTAAAAACTGTTTTCTATTGTATTCAGACAGAAACACCTTTCGCACTCTTCAGCCATCTGACTTGCCACTCCCTTTTATGCCTTCAGTTTGGAGCTGTGGTTCCCCATGCTTTTCCTGTAGAAACCCGCACAGGCACGGGCCACCCACTCTCCGGATCCAGAGTTAAGACAAGCTGCAGATCGCTTGCCTTCCTCCTCCTCTCCTGCTTCTGTCCCTCTCTGAAAGCACGCTGGAATGGTTGGGACTGAGGGTGACCTTAGGACCAGGATAATCTTAGATCCATTCTGATTTACCTGAGAAGTACCCCATGTGCAAACCATAGAACTTTCTTACTTAAAACAAATTGCCTGTGGCAAACTTCACAACTGACTGGGACAGTGTGTCACAACACTGTGCTTGGGAATTAGAGCTATAATCTATTCCCATTTTCAAGATGAAGTGAGGGTCTACAGGATGTTGCTGCAGAGGGCTCTGAGACCACAGCACAATATCTCACGTTGAGAGTAGAAGTTTCTCCATGAGTCAGTGTTTAATCTGTCGCAGAGAAAATAAACTCTGTAAGATCTCACACAAATTAACAGAAATACAATGTTCAGAGACACTAGAACAGTCTAGATGATGTTGATGCATATTAATACAGAGAGAATGCATTGATCAAGACACTTACCCTTCTCATGATAGAATTTCCTCTTTTTTAAAATGGAAAGAAGGGGCGCCTGGGTAGCTCAGTAAGTTAAGTGTCGGACTCTTGATTTCAGCTCAGGGTCATGATCTCAGGGTCGTGAGATCGAGCCCCGTGTAGAGCCATGTCAAGGGGCTCTGTGCTCAGCGCAGAGTCTGCTCGGGATCCTCTCTCCCTCTGCCTCTGCCCTTCCCAAAGCTCACGTGCACACTCTCTCTAAAATAAATAAATAAATAAGTAAATAATAAAATCTTTAAAAAGTAAAATGGAAAGAATAATAGTACTTATTACCTCATAGGACTGTTAGTACTGGTAAAGTACTGTAAAGGCTGCTTGCCATATAATAATCTCACAGTAAAGGTTAACATCATTGCTATTACTATCATTATGTGGGCATGGCCATTTTTGTGTTAAATTAAGGATAAACTCCCACACTGCTAGAGTTGCTAATTCTACTAGTGCAGAATTCACCCTAACTATGACATAATAATGAAAGGGAAATAGGTTTATGGCCATTTCTTTTCCTTTTCTCTTCTCTTTTTAAGTAGGCTCCACATCCAGTGTGGAGCCCCACACGGGGCCTGAACTCATCACCCTGAGATTAAGACCTGAGCTGAGATCAAGAGTCAGAAGCTTAACTGACTGAGCCACCCAGGCGCCCCTGTGACCTTTTCTTTTAGCCAGTCTGAATCATCACTGAGCCAGAATAGAGGTACAGATAGATAGAAAAATAGCTTTTAAAAATGGTTGATTTCCGGGCACCTGGGTGGCTCAGTTGGTTAAGCGACTGCCTTCGGCTCAGGTCATGATCCTGGTCGGGCTCCCTGCTCGGCAAGGGAGTCTGCTTCTCCCTCTGACCCTCTCATGCTCTATCTCATTCTCTGTCTCAAATAAATAAATAAAATCTTTAAAAAAAAAAAAAAAGGTTGATTTCTAATGGAAGTGTAAATTGGTATGAACTTTCTAAAGGGTGTTAAAAGCCTTAAAATGTGAATATCCTATGTCCCAGCAATTCCTTAACTGTGAATTTATCTCGTGGAAATAATTAGAGATGTGTGAAAAGATACATGTGCAAGACTGTTCATCAAATTTATTTATAACACCAAAAAACTGGAAGAGCCTTCATGTCCAACAATAAGCTACTAGTTAGGTAAAATATGTACATTTATATGAAGGAATGCTGCATCGACATTAGAAAGTATGTTGTAGAAAACTATATATTGACAGGGACAAATGTTCTGGACATATAGTCCAGTGAAAATAGCAGATTACAAAACAGTATATTATAAAAATACTATTCGTATATAAATATAACAACTGGACTGAGGTCTACCAATGCAAATATTTTTAAAATATTTGCCATGTTCTCAAAACTTCTTTGAATCTTCCCATCTACCCAGAGCATGCATCTTAATTTTTGCCTATCCTTGTTTAAACCTTATTAGTCTAGTCTGCTGATTTGTTTAATCTAATCTGGTTACTAAAGTCTTAGGCCCTCTTGGTTGACTATTCTGTTAAAATTCAGTTTTATTAGCTGTCACTGTTCATAGTTCCAAGCTTCCTGTCTATGAACACTGTCCATCCTACCATCGCCAACTCAGAGCATAGCAGAGAAGAAAGAGAAATCCTCTTTTTGTGCCTGCCTGAGAGTATCAGTAGTGGGTGGATGACCTGGTCCTGATCTGATGCTACTTTATTTTTGTCGCATCTGCTGCTCTGGAGTCTCCGTGTAAACTATATGTGTGGTTTCCTGAGGACACATTTTGTTTCCCACTAATCTCCTCATAGAGCCCTCCTTTACCACAGAGGGGCGGCTGTGTGTCCCTTTGGCCCCCACCCAGGAGGCTCTACACCTCCTATCTGCTAATGCGTGCTCCCATCGGGCACTGGGATCTTCCTCTATGCCTTCTGAGAGTTACGGAGAGCTGAGAAAGGGGTGCCCTCTTCCTCCTCTCTCTTCCAGGAACACTACAAAATCTCCTTGAGCCCTACTGGCATAGATTACTCCATAGAGCCTCTGCATTCCAAAATCACCTGAGGAGGACATATGAAGGAGCTCCCTTGCCCCTCAGTCTCGAAGGAGGACATATGAAGCAGCTCCCTTGCCCCCTGGGGTGGTGGTTTGTGTGGTGGGGATGGGATGGGATGGTGGAAGGGCCATGGAGCAGGACAAGTTGACTTGTCATCCCTAAAGGGCTTCAGAAGACCATCCTCAGAATTCCTGCCAGGACTCCCTCTACTAAAATAAATTATTAAAGTATATGTAAATAAGACAGTCGCTTCATTATAAATAGAGTTTGATGCATCCCCTCATATGATCATCACACCCAAGATACAGAACATTTTCATCTCTCCCAAAAGTCTCCAAAAGCTCCTTCAAAGTGAATTCTTGCTCCCCATTTGGCAACTGTTGACTTGCTTTTTATTCCTTGAGATTTGTTAGAATGTCATATAAGTGGTATAATGCAGCACATCCCTTTTTGTGTCTGGCTAAGCCTAATGTGTCTGAGATGCACCTATGGTGTCTCTGTGGCTTGTTTCTTTTCACGGGTGAATAGTATTCCATTACATGGCTGTATCACAACTTACTCATCCATTTACTTGATAGATATTTGGGTTATTTCCAGTTTTGAGTTATTACAAATAACACTGCTGTAAACATCCATGTACAAGTCTTTATGTGAATCTATATCCTAATTTCTCTTAGGAAAATACCTAGGAGTGAAGTGACTGGATCATATGACAGTGTACATATAATGGTAAACAACTGCCAAACTCTTTTCCAAAGTTGTTATGTAATTTTTCAATCCCACCAGAAGTGCATAAAAATTCCAATTCCAGGCGCCTGGGTGGCTCAGTTGGTTAAGCGACTGCCTTCGGCTCAGGTCATGATCCTGGAGTCCCGGGATCGAGTCCCACATTGGGCTTCCTGCTCAACAGGGAGTCTGCTTCTCCCTCTGACCCTCCCCCCTCTCATGAGCTCTCTGTCTCTCAAATAAATAAATAAAATCTTTAAAAAAAAAAATTCCAATTCCTCCATTGTTGCCAACACTTATTTTTGTCAGTCTTTATAATTTTAACCTCTTTAGAGAAAGTACAGTGATTTCCCACTGTGGTTTTAATCGGCATTTGCTGAGAAATAATGATGTTGGGGATCTTTTGTGTGCTTATTAGCCATGTGTATGTCTTCTTTGGCAAAGTATCTGTTCAAATCTATTGCTCATTTTTAAAAAATAAACATTTTATTTTGTAATAGTTTTTTTATTTACAGAAATATTGCAACGATAGTACACAGAATTCCTATATACCACACACCCAGTTTCCTCTACTGTTAACACCTTAGTTAGTATGGTGCATTTGTTACAACCAAAATTGATACGTAATTATTAGCTAAAGTTCACACCGTATCCCGATTTCCTTTCTTTTCACCTAACGTCCTCCCCACCGCACCCCCATCCCCCATCCAGGATACCACATTAAATGTAGTCTTCATGTCTCCTTAGGCTCATCTAGACTGTGTCTGTTTCTCAGACTTTCCTTGCTTTTGATGATCTTGACAGTTTGGTTGGCTATTTTAAGGAATGTCTCTCAATTGGAGTTTGGCATCTTTCACATGGTGAGACCTGAGTTGTGGGGGTTTTTTGGGAAAAGACCACAGAAGTAAAGCGCCATTCTCATCACATCATATCAAGGGCACGTATTATCAACATGACTGATCACTGTTTGTGTTAACCTTGATCACATGCCAAGGTTATGTTTGTCAGGCTCCTCCACTGTACAGTTACTCTTTTTTTTTCTCCTTCCCATAATGTATTCTTCGGGAGGAAGTCACTATGCGCAGCTCACACTTAAAAGATGGGGGGAAATACTTACCTCCCTGAGGTAAAACACCTGAATAAATAATTTAGAATACTTCTATATGAGAAATTTGCCTATCTGCTTATTTATTTACTTATTCAATCATTTACTTATACCAATATGGACTCATTAGTATTTATTTGAGAATTTAGATTATAACCTGATACTACATGATACATTTTGGTGCTCAGATTGCTCCAGCTTTGGCCCCTGGGAATTCTTTCAGTTAGCTCCCGTGTCCATCTGACATTTCCCCATCATTGTGTTTTTTCAAGCACTTCCTTTCCAGAGCTATAAGATGCTATCTAGGAGAAAAGATTTGACAAGTTAATCAATTTGTATTTTCTCCTACCCACGTGCTTGCAAGGCCCCAATCCTCCCCCACTCCGCGGCTGCCATGTCCTTCACACATGGCCCTCCCACAGATGCCATCTTTGTTTAGAGGACATAGGGCAGCATATGTGGAGGAATGGTGTGCATAAGGAAAGAAGCTGACCGAAACCGGGAGCCCTGTGATAGCACTCACTGTAAGATTGTTGGTGTTGAGGCACCAATGTGTCCTATAAGAACTATATAAAGTACGTGGTATGCAGAGCACCCTAAAGCAAAGTGTGAGCAGTGGTTTACCAATTGGAGGAATTAACACATGTAAGTCAACCCAAACAAGTGACTGCCCATTCTGTTTTTAAAAACCTCTTGCAATGGAGGGCCTCAGCCAACTCTTCTATTGTTTTGCTAATTTCCATTGTTTCGAGTCTGGTGGCTCTGTATCATTGGCCAGAGGACTATAGCCCACAGGCAGAACCGGCCCACTGATTGTTTTTGCCAGTACAATTTTATTGGACACAGCCACTCATTCATTTGGGCACGATTTATGGCTATTTCATGCTCAAATGGCAGACTTGAGTACATGTAGTTGCAAAGGCTAAAGAAATATTTCTCTGGCTCTTTATAGAGAAAGTTTCCTGACCACTGCTCTATTTCATGACTAGCCGAAATTGTACACAACCACAGAGGGCCATTTTCCTGAGTTATAGCCTCCAGCGAGACAGAGAATCCCCCATCAGAGCCATCTCTACAAGTAAAGTTCATATGAGAAGTCTTAAATACCCACTTGTAAAATTAAATAACCCTGTTTATCTAATCCCTTTGATTTAACCTTCTCTCTCTTAACTGGAACCAAAATTTACAATTCTCATACATGCTTAGTTGCTAAGCAGGCTCACAAGTTAGGAATACATTTGCAAAAGCCTAAAGAGTTAATCAAATATTTTTTTTAGAAATTCAGAAGCAAGACAAACTTTCTTCTTCACCAGATGCCCTCACACATTGAGAGAAGTTAGAATGCACCTAGATGCCTCAGAGGGCTCAGATCATCTCCATTTTTCTGCTCCCCTAAATTCACAACATTGTGTTGATCTGCAGAAATGCTTTGCGTGGTCTATATGGACACTGGGTACAACGAGGGCTTCCAAAATAAAATGTAAATTGGATTTTAATGAAGTACAGCTATCACAAAATCATGAAGTGATCAGAGAAATTTTCTGTTGTTTTTGCTTGACCTGGGAGGGTTTTAATTTATTTACTTTATTTTTTGTCTATGTACATATTTCTAAAAAAGAAAAGGAGGGAGGGAGGGAGGGAAGGAGGAAAGAAAGAAAGAGAAAGAAAGAAAGAAGAAAGAAAGAAAGAAAGAAAGAAAGAAAGAAAGAAAGAAAGAAAG